>NW_027271000.1:1932500-2315000 GCF_040938485.1 Diadema antillarum | reverse complement strand
GCGTGTGTGTGTTTTCTAAGCGTTGGGCCTCCGGGACAGTGTTTTTGGCAAGGGTCAATGGTCGATTTTTTAATATGCTTTTTCCGTTTTCAGTATGCACCAGACCTAATTAATAAATAGGGCCCACCAATGCTCTCTATAAGATATAATCATGTTTACTATTAATCTGCAATGATGCCAAACATCAATTTTCTGTTAATTTGAAGTCATTGAACCGTCAAGGTCATCAGAGGTCAAAGGTAGAAACCTGACTGTGTTCTTTGGAATGCAAATGTATGTTTGTTTTGTACATCCTCTAAAGATCACCAGAGGTCAAAGGTAGAGCCATGTCTGTGCTCTTTGGAAAATGAAGACAATTTCATTGTAAAACAGATATGCTTGTTTTGTACACCTTAACCATGTTTATCATTAACTAATGACACCGCAGATCAATATTATGATATTTTGAGGTCATTGACCTCTAAAGATCACCAGAGGTCAGAGGTAGAAACCTGTCTTTGCTCTTTGGAATATGAAGACAATTTCACTGTAAAACAGAGATGCTTGTTTTGCACATCTTAACCATGTTTATCATTAACCAATAACAGCACAGATCAATATTATGGTATTTTGAGGTCATTGACCTCTAAAGGTCATCAGAGGTCAAAGGTAGAAACCTGTCAATGCCCTGTGGAATCGGAAGATTTGTAGTACAAATGCATATTTAGTGCAGCGTAACCAAGATCTAGGCCTATAGGATCTTTCACAAATGCCTCCAAACCTCAATATTCTAATATCTAAAGTTCATTGACCTTAGGAGGTCATCAGAGGTCAAATCAGACTTACCTCCTGATCTTTAAATGAATCTTATGGTATGTACAAACACTGGTGAAAGTTTCATGCTTTAGTCAAATTTTACACATTTCTCATGTTTTTGAGGGCTTAACTGCTCTACTACTGCTCTCAAGGGGTGGATAATCAGGTGACCATCGTTCTTTTTTGATAGCAGGAATCAGTGAAGTAATGGAGCAATGCTGTTGGAGACTCGGCATTGTGTCAGATAATTTGTAAAATAATTTTTCAGTCCCCTTTGTGTTCATGTTTTGCCATGATAAAAGAACCACAGTCAGGGACGCTAACTTACTTTATCTCTTACCAGCTATCGTTACTATTTTAAAATGTGAATTTTATGAACGGTTAAAGGTGATCGCGAAATCAGTTCTTCTGCGTTGCACCAGGTTTTTTTCTGTAATAGTATGCCAAGCTTAAATCGTTTACCTGTATAGAAAGGGCAGGAATATACACTTATTGCAATCATCCGGATTTGATAACAGAGTGATACACTTAACTCCTTTTCTTCATCTTTCCCCCGACCAAGACCATGGTAATTCAAAACAAATAAACAAACAAACAAACAGTTCCATTACATCAGAACGTACATAATGTTTTGTGTTTCATGTACAGTATGTATAGGTCATCACTTGATGTGTGCATTTGTTGTCGTTTTTATAGCGTTTCCTAATAAATACCTTTAGCGAAAACCAAACACAAAGGGAAGGGAACTTAAAATTAAATATAACTAGTTTCCAGAAATCAGGCATGTAAATGAAGCACTCATATACATCCGCATGGCCGAATGTAATCTCTTACTTTGAGTATTTAACATGATCACCTGTATTTACGTGCTTTTCCTCTTTTCTTGAACTTTACCTCATTTTCTTTCTTTTTTTAACAATTGCTCGCAACATTTAAAAATCGTAAAACAGTCTGCTATATCTCACAATATAATGTTTTGATTACAATATTTGATTCGTCACTAATTGTCTGTCGGGTGACACCAAATGTTTGAAACTCGAGCGATGAGGATGGTACACGACTTTTTGTTTGTTGGTTTTCGTCTTATCGCTCAAAAGAATTTTGACTACGATTACATCACGGCTAATCGAACTACGACATTGTTGAGGTAACCGCGCCTTTTTACTTTCATAGTTCAAACTCATTCTAGACATAATCAAACAAATAATTCTTTATACAATTTCTCAAAATGCTCAAAAGGTGGCCTGACTCAAAACTTTCTACAAAGATTGCATACGGCAATCTTTACTGACCTAAACAAGTTTTCTAGAGCTATCAGTTCCCCCTATGACGGCATTCTTATAACTTCGATTGCGTTTTGAACTTGAACCGAGCTTATACTTCAAAAACAGCTATTACTTTTATAGTTCGATTAATGAACTAGTCTTTTGGATTAATAAACCAACATTCGTAATCGTAACCATGCAGTAACATACTGTCAATAACAGGTGAAAAATGTCAATGCTATAATAGCAATTATTATAGCGCAAATAATGAGTAACGATTATCTTCATACGTTCTGATTCCAATGTGATGTCACTACGAAAATGACAGGGGTTTGACTACTGCTTCAAGCAAATTAAAGTAAAAAGGAATGGGATATATAGTTGTCCTCAAAATTATTCATACCCCATGAAAAATAACACTCTTTTTAAAATTCTTAATCTGGGAAAGTTATTATGTTGGTATACCCTGCGTATCTTTTGTGTGCTTAATGGTATGCACAAATCCAGGTGTGAGTTGGCTAAACCTCATTTGCATAATAATAGATATGGCCAAAAGTTATTTTCAGGTCATGTTCAAAATCATTCATACCCCTGTCAATTTCTCATCATGAATAGCCTTTTTCGACTGTTCCCATTGTTGTGCATTCCTGTGAATGTGCTAATCTTTGTCCAGAAGATGTTTCAAGATGTTTCAATGGAATAAACATACCCCATTTTGTTGGCCAGATGTTAAAAAAAAACCAACCAAAATAGGATCTTTCAATAAAAGTTTGAATAGAAGGAAAGCATGCAAGTCAGTCTTAGTTTCTGATCATTCATGGCCAAGAAGAATGAGCTTGGGGAAGACCTCCGACAACGTCTTTTGCTTGCCCACATTAAAGGGAAGGGGTACAAGGTCATTTCAAAGCAGTATGATGTCCCTGTGGCAACTGTCCATAGTGTAATCAACAAGTACAAGAGGCTCAACACTGTTAAAAACCTCAGTAGGCGTGGCAAAAGGCGTAAAATGTCGTCCAAATTCGTGAGGAAACTCTGCCAAGAGCTCAACAGCAACCCCGGCCGGACCACAACCAAGGCCCTCCTTGAAATGCTTGACCAGGCAGGGACGAAGGTATCGAGATCCACCATCGAGCGAATCTTGCACAGAGGAGGTCTCCATGGGTGTAGTCCCAGTAAAACACTGTTGCTCTAGAAGAAACATCTGGAGACTCGGCTGATGACCTTTGCTAGAGGTCATCTGAGGCAAGATCCCAGCTTATAGTCAGCCATCCTGTGGTCAGATGAAATGAAGTTGGAGTTATTTGGCCATGGGGATGCTGCATATGTCGCTGGAGGAAGAAGCAGGAAGCATGCAAGCCAAAGAATACTGTGCCCACCATCAAACACAGTGGTGGAAACATGCCTTGGGGCTGCTTCTCTTCTAGTGGCACAGGGTACCTCCCAAAGGGTCTGTGCCAACCATGAGGCATGGTGGTGGAAGCATGCTGCTTTAAGGACGCTTCTCTTCCAGTGGCACAGGGAACCTCGTCAAGGTCCAAGGAATCTTGAGAAAGGAGGATTATGTCAGGATCTTTGATGAAAATGTGAAGGGATCCGTTTAGAAACACCGCCTTGGGCACACCAGGGCCCAGTTTCATAAAACTGTTTGTAAAGTTACGAATGACTTACGAGCGACTGGTGATCAGTACTCGTGCTGAATTATTGAAATAAGTATTGATATGCTATATAAGTATAGCACATCAGAACTGATCACCAGTCGCTCGTAAGTTGTTCGTAACTTTACGAATAGCTTTATGAAACACCCCCCCCCCCCCTGGACGTACCAGTACTAGACAATGACCGAAACATACCGCCCAGGCAGTGAAGAAATGGTTCATGATGGACAATGGTGTCAATGTCCTGGAATGACCAATGCAAAGTCCTGATGGAATCTGATCAAGAACTTGTGGCGAGACTAAGAGTCCTGATGGAATCCGATCAAGAACTTGTGGCGAGACTCAAAGATCAGAGTGATGGCTAGGAACCTGACAAACCTGACTCACCTTGAGGCTTTTACCACATAAGAGTGAACCAACACCCCACAGAAGACATGCACGAAGCTTGTGAACTTGTACAAGAATCATCTAAAAGTAGCCATAAAAAACAAGGACTACGATATTGACTACTAAAGAAAGACATTGGACTCAGTAAGCCTACGGTATGAATAGTTTTGAACATGGCAATTCTTGAAAATCCATGAATAGAAGATCCCTGAAGTGAAGAATTTCCGGAACTGTGTATTGTTGTTATTCTGTCACTTGTTGGTCACATAAATAACTCATGAACAAACTTGGCAAATGCATTCATTTCATTACAAAAATAAAAGATAACAAAAATTAACAAGAGTATAAATAATTTTGAGGACAACTGTACTTCTAATAATAGTACCATGCCGTACAATGCATTTCACTGTATTTGGCAATGTTTGGTTGGAGTACTGAGACATAGTACGAAACAAAAACGAGCCTTTTATCACTCTTGGCAACGCACAACATTGATATGAAGCTTTTTCTTGGGGGGGGGGGGTGGAGGTTAATACAATTGATTATTCTGAAGGTTCGTTAATCAAACAATGAAATATGGTTCGCTGTTCCCGTGGGTTCGTTAACCAAAAAACAAAATGCGGGTCGTTTTCCGGTGGTTCCTTTACCCGAAAGTAATAAAAAAAAATACTTTTTTTTTTCGTAAGGTTTGCGAATTCAAAACGAAATGTGGAAGGCCTACGTATTAATTCCGAATATTTGTCAGTACATCTATACTCAACTTCTCAAATGCAGAAAAATTGTAACTGTAAATGTGACGTAAAAAAAGGCATAAATGTATGGCTGCTACTGAGTAACACGCAACTCATCGACTCTCCGAAGCTTACTTAATATTATTACCATTTGGATACCTTTGGATACATACTTCGGGCACCTTTGACATCATTATGAACAACTATCAAAGAGATAGCTTACCAAGAAAGGTAAAGCAGGACGCTAAGTGTACTTTGAGGCCCAAAACAGCCTCGTCGCCTCCCAAGACAACAACACAAGGTAGAACCAACGGGACAGACGGAGCTCGACCCGCCAGCCCTACCGGGGGAGGTGTTCGCCCGAAGACCGATCCAACACCAGCGCCAATATCCATCCCTGACATTCCAGCCAGCACAGAGTACAAAGAGATTGAGGTCACACATGAAGGGATTGCTCGCTACTTTCAGGAAGCGACAAAGAACTTTGAGTCAATGATCAGAAAAGCCGTGGAATCTCTTATTGAAAGCATACAGCTGGTGGAATCAAAGCTCGGGTCAGCGATTGAGCAGGAGAGTCACAGAGATGAAGGAGAAAAATTCACACCTGGAGAAACGAGTAGGAGAGCTTGAGAAGGAAGTGAAAGATCTCGGGTATGAAGTCGCCAAGCACAACTCGGCCATCAACAAAAGTGAGAGATTCTCTCGCCGCAACAACATCCGGATCGTGGGAATACCATAATCCAGCGATGAAGACTGCATCGCCCTCGTGGAAGGCATTCTCAAGGAGAAATTCGCATGCGACGTCAAAGTTGAAAGAGCTCATTGCGACGGAAAGTCGGCACAAAGTAAACCCAGGCACATCTTATTCAAGACCCTGTCGTACCGTCACAAGACCCACCTGATGAAGAACCAGCGTGAAAAGTTAGCAGATGAGCCGTACTACATGACGGACGATCTGACACTGGACGACCTCATCGAGAAGAGGAAGTGGTCCAAAGCTGTGCAGGATCTGTACAGGAACAACGTTAAGCTCCGCTTCTTCGCAGGTAAATGGCGAAGCCGTACTGGAGTCCCCTACACCTTCCAGTCATCAAACTAAAGAGCATTGAAATGTATGTACAAGTATATAACGATGACCGATTATTATGACAGTTCTGCGATTTATGTCAATTATTTGAAACTGCCTTTAAATGCCTTGTTCCTTTCTCTCTCTCTCCCTCCCTCTCTCCCTCCCTCTCTCTCCTCATTCTCCTCTTGCATCACTATCATCAAATCCTCTCGCCTGCTATGTGCTATTATGTAGTACATAACTGTAAATACCACTATTGCGAAATCCAGTGGGATTCATTTGTCTCTGTTCTAATCAATCCACGGAGAGTCGATGTTTATCTTGCCTTGTAATCAACCTCTGTCATACACCTGACTACTCTATTTAATTCGTAGTCGGTTCTAAGTTACCAGTAATTTGTACGGTTTTTTTTTTTTTTTTATTTACTCTACATCACTTACCTGAAACAATGTATCATGACACAATTCACCCTTTTGTACTCCATAGACTCGCTGCTTATAATTATGTACTTGCCTACCTTGTGTATGAACAATGAACACAAATGGATATGGATGACAATCTAAACGAAGGTGCTAACCATGCAAACACCTGTAAATACTATTTACCTAATGAATTTTCTGAATGTTTCAGAAATAATTGTAATTTCAGTATATTACATCTGAGCATACGTAGTCTTTCCAAAAACTTTGAAATGTTGAATATGTTACTTACCACCTTATCACACTCTTTTTCAATTATTGCCATCACTGAAACGTGGCTTCATAAACACTCACCTCCATTATTTGATATCAGTGATTATAAACTTCTCCGTAACGATAGAAAGCATGGTAAAGGAGGTGGTGTTTTATTATATGTTAACAATTCCCTGTCATTAAGCTGAGATCTGATATTTATTTTTCCCAGGGTAATGCAGAGTCCTTATTTATTGAGGTTGAACATGTAAGCAGTAGAAACTGTATTATTGGAGTAGTTTATAAACCTCCTATCAGTAATAATGATAACTTTCTGCAAGATTTTGATTCGATATTATCATGTGTTTGTAGAGAGAATAAAAATGTTCACGTTGTTGGTGATTTTAATATTGATTTGTTATCAAATGATCGAGTATCTATTCAATTAGTTAACAATTTATATTCCAATTCTTTTGAACCACTTATAGATAATCCGTGTAGAATTACACAACAAACATCTACTCTTCTTGATAATATATTTACCAACGTGTACTGCACTTTCTCCTCGTCAGGTATTCTCTACTCTGATATAATCAGACCACCTTCCTATATTTACAGTCTTTTCAGAGATGAAGCAGCAAAGCAAAGCCAACACGACAGAAACCCAATTGACTCGTAAATTTACCTCTGAGAAAATAGCAGATTTGAATATTGATCTTAGCTATGAACGTTGGGACAGTGTATTGATGGAAGAAAATTTTGATGAAGCTTTTAATGTTTTTATGACGTGTTTTCAGTATTATTTAGACTAAAATATACCCAAAGTTAAAAGGCAATGTAAACGTAAACGTAGAATTAAGCCTTGGATAACTAAAGGAATGTTGAAGTCAATAAGAAAGAAGAATATGTATTATAAAATGAGTATTAGAAATCCCACAGTGAGTAATATAAATAGATATAAGGTTTATCGGAATAAATTAACATCTGTTATTCGTTTGTCTAAGAAATCATATTTCGCTTCTAGATTTGAGAAGGTAAATGGTAACATTTCAGGTACATGGAAAATTATAAATGATGTACTTGGTCGTTTAAAAGAATCAACAACCCAAAATAGTTTCAGACATGGAGATCATGCATATCATAAATCAATAGATATAGCAAATGTTTTTAATTCATATTTTGTAAATATTGGACCTAATCAAGCTTCAAAGGTGCCATGCACAAAGGTAGATTTCAGGTATTATTTGGAAACCCCATGTGAGTTTTCTATATTTTTTGTTCCAGCAACACATAATGAAATCATTCAAGTTGTTAATTCGCTCAAATGTAGTGATTCAGTAAGTCATGATGATATGAGTAATAATCTTTTAAAGAAAGTAGTTTTGAATGTTGTTACACCACTTACTCATATTGTCAACTTATCACTAAGTACTGGTGTTATTCCAAGTAAAATGAAACTTGCCAAAGTTATATCCATTCACAAGAAAGAAGATGCTTCCTTTATAAGCAATTACCGTCCTATATCTATTCTCTCTAGTTTGTCAAAAGTTCTGGAAAGAATTGTATATAACAGACTCTACGGTTTTCTGATACAAAATAACTTACTCACGTCTTGTCAATATGGTTTTAGGAAACACAACTCAACAGACATAGCTCTTATTGAACTCTGTGATAAGATTTCCATTTCATTGTCTAAGAAAGAACATGTACTTGGAGTATTTATGGCCCTTAGTAAAGCTTTTGATACCATTGATCATAGTATATTGTTAGAAAAGATGAATGTTTACGGTATACGAGGAACTCCTCTTATATGGTTCAAGAACTATCTTTGTGACCGAAAACAATATACCATCTATAATAATTTTCACTCTGATGTATCACCAGTCAAGGTTCAATCCCGGGGCCTTTGTTATTTCTTATATACATCAATGATATCTGTAATTCATCCTCTTTACTTCATTTCATTTTATTTGCAGATGATACCAATGTATTTCTTTCTGATCATAATTTTGAGCGTCTTATTGACACTATGAATACAGAATTACCCAAAGTCTCCGAATGGTTCAGAAGCAATAAGTAATCATTAAATAAAGAAAAGACAAATTATATAAAGTTCAAAAGTCAACGATCATTAAACTGTGGCATTCATTTTGATATTATTGTAGATGACATGAAAATTGAACAGAAAGAAAGTACGAAGTTTTTAGGCGTTACTATAGATGACATGTTGAACTGGAATCTGCATATTGCCGATGTTGTGACTTCTATAGCACGCGGAGTTGGAATATTGTACAAACTCAGACCATACATATCAAGCTCTACGTTGTTCACCATTTATAATTCCATTATCCTGCCTTATATTTCTTACTGCAATATCGTTTGGGCTTGTCAGAAGACTAAACTCAACTCACTGTTTCTCCTTCAGAAAAAAGCTGTTCGTATTTGCACGAACTCGGATTACAGGTCTCATGCAAACCCATTGTTTTTTTTCAATT
The DNA here is from genome assembly GCF_040938485.1 of Diadema antillarum. Lineage (NCBI taxonomy): Eukaryota > Metazoa > Echinodermata > Echinoidea > Diadematoida > Diadematidae > Diadema > Diadema antillarum. Next base: position 2,305,932 of record NW_027271000.1, on the reverse strand, counting down.
GCGTACACTCTCCATTTACGACATTCATTACCTCCAAAGTGCTGTCTTTATGTATAGATTCCATTCGCAAGAACTTCCCACAAACCTGTTAAACATGTTTCGTTTTAATTCGGCTATTCATAGTTATTCAACCAGAACCTCGACAAACGTGCACCTAGAAAATCCAAAAACTGCCCTTGCCCATCGATCCATACGACATGCCGGTCCTGACATCTGGAATTCTCTTTCTCATGAAGTGCGACGGTGCCAATCAAAGCATACTTTTAGAAGACTAGTAAAGAATACCCTTCTTTGCAAATATGTTTAAACAATACTATTTGCATGGTTCTTACCCCAGGTTCACAGGTTAATTTTGTCATACTTACACTACGTACATAATAGCAGCGAGTCTTTCTATGTTAGTTGTTACCAGAATTGTCAATCTTGTATACCTTTAACTACCATGATGCAGAGTATCCCTTTCCTTATCTCTTCCTCTCACTTTTCTTTCTTTTTCTCTCCTTCTCTCATCCTCCTATCTATGAACAAATTGAACGCGCGTAATACATTTTTTTAATGATGTTTATGTACATAACATGTGTACTTTATCCATACTGGACGTCCCAGTCAAGCTTTTCATATAGCTTATGACGATCCAGACAAAATGTGTAATATGTTTCATGTACAAACTATGTGCATATTTGTGAATAATGTATGTATATGCATTTTGTGAATAAATCAAATCAAATCAAAATCAAAATTAAGTTTGCTACAAGTTCATGGTTCTTTATATGCTTTGGTATTACAAAAGTGACCGAGTATAAGAAGTATAATTATGATGCAATTTTATAAACCCAACGTGAAGCTGTCAGGCCTACATCAACCTTTGCTTCTGATACGCATAGTATGTGCAGCATGAACAAGCGCGATAAGCGATAGTTACTGCGGACGCAACGACTATAAAGGACATTGTCACTTTGTGTCTAATATGGGGGGAATTCAGAATGTTACGGCTGTATACAGCTGCAGCAGAGCAGACGCGAAAGCAGTCTTTGATGCCCTGCAACATTATGACCATGTGCGTAATTTGAGGGTTTTTAGTACGAGCAAAGAACACGATCTCAAAAGACGACTATCGTTAACTTCATTAACTTTCTCTATCGATACTATGTCTATTGAACCCCCGCCTACAATGGGTTCCTCAGGTTCTATTTAGGTATTGGCACTTGCTAAACGCATCCTCTTTAGTTTCCACTGACAACAACATGGGAGGAAAATGGAAGCGATCAACGCCCTTGCTAAAAGACGCTTTTCGTAATACGCATTGCGTACTGCGTGCCTTTTTTTCTTTCTACTGTTTCCTATTACTTGTGGTAAACTACACCGCAGCCGACACGCAACGCGTACCGACTCATTCATGCGGCAGCGGCGGCACGGACACAAACGCACCGAAGTTTACATTCGGGCTGCCGTATTGGTCAGAATCGTTTATAATAGACCTGTCCTGCTATTGGTTAATTATCTTAAACACCCAAGCTGTCGTGCGATGGAGCGTAAACGCGGTCGCTATGCAGGACTGCTGTATTGTTTTGTCCCGTGAAAGAAACAGGTTGTGAGCTTGAACATAGCCTGATAGCCTGAGAGCGATTTTCTCCGTTATTTAGAAAATGGACTGACATCAGTGGCGTAGTTTATATTCGTTTTTAAGATCTATAGGGACGTCGAAATGGGTTGTATACATATCATTGTAAAGCTTAGAGTCTGTAGAATTCAAATATAGGCATAACTACAATTTCATTTTTTTTTCGACTTTTGACTCATTTCGACGGAGCGCATCACATATTTTGATATGTATACATGTAAAGGAAAATCAATTAATCACCGGGAGGTAAAGTTTCATTATGCAAGATTAGGACTTGAATGAAAAATAAAAATTATGGTATCAAAATCGTTTCAAATGTTTTGTCGAAACGACGAAATTGATGACAAACAAAGCGGGGTAAATAAGGAGAGGTATTGATATCATTGCATCACAAGTCTACCACTAACCTGCAAATGATTTCTTCACTAATTATTGGTCTTCTAGAAATGAACATGAAAAGGAGTAACATCCTAAACGCCATGATTGCAGAGTTTTAGTAATCTAACCGTTTAGTTTCTTGTTTTGTTTCTGTTATATTAACAATGTATATTTTGCCTTCGCTTTTGTTTTTTTGTTTTGTTTTGTTTTGTTTGTTTGTTTTTTTTTTTTTTGCTGTGCTATGTATAAGATGCATTTTTGTGAATATATGATTTTGTTCAGACTGCAAAATCTCACAGAAGAACAGCAATCGGTTAAAGTGATTAAACCGGTTGCACGACACCCATGAGTCACACAGCTCGACACTATAAGGCAAATAAGGCTCATGATTCCGACACTATAGGCAAGCAGGGTCCACGAGTCTGACAGTAGGCAAAAAAGGCCCATAAATCCGACACTTATTACATAACCGGGCTTAATTTACGCTACCTCGTGGGCCCTGTTTGCCAATAGTCGGACTCAAGTTTGCCTATAGTGTCAAGCTCATGGGCTGTGAGACTCGTGAGTTGTATGACTCGTGGGTGTCGGGCTCGTGGGATGATCCTTGTAAACCCGTGGAGAAATAGAATAAATTCAAGTCGACAGTCAAAGTCAAACTAAGACTTATCAACTGAAGGGTTGTGAGGATATGATGTGAATTTATCCCCCTTTTTTGGATTAACTTTCCTTAAATTATTTATAGGAGCGCATCGCCAAGGCTCACGGAAGCCAGTGTGGTTTTTGCACCCCTGGTATGGTGATGTCCATGTACGCCCTTCTGAGAAACAATCCTCGGCCGACAATGGAAGAGGTTCAAGCAGCTCTTGAGGGAAACCTGTGTCGCTGCACGGGCTACCGACCCATCCTACAGGGATATAAGACATTTACTGAGGTAGTAGATCAGTATCTGAATTATCATTACAGCCCAATATCATATTGTCATGTACTACATTGCGGTAAGAATAGATTAGTCATTATAAGGTTCGGTTCATGCAAGGGAATTGCTGCTTTGTTTTGAGAATGCTTAGTTGTTGCGTATTGATTCATGTAATTAGATTTTGATGATTGCTCAAGAAAACGGTTCTTTCAACATATACTCTGTCAGTTACATCACTGTCAACATAATTATGCCTGCATATACTTGAAACGTCAAGACAGGTTTTGTTATACTGGTACAGCTCCCTGGGAACGATTTTGTCACAGGAGTGCTGAGCACCTTAGCCACTGTTAGGGTGCAGAACGAAATATTTGGAAAATTTCCAGGCAAAAAGAAATAATCTTATAATTTGATTAATCTATCATTGCAGTTGCAAGACAAGAAACATAGGCCTACGAAACAAATTTAGCAGTTTATTTCTCATTTTTCAATCAATATATTATTTGAAGATCTAAGTCATAAGCGCAGAAGCCGTGCCATTAGAGGGGGTATCTCGAACCCTCCCACGCGTGGGAACTTTTGCATGCAGTTTTAGAATTGAAATGCAACGGTATATGATGCATACTTTGGGAGGAATCTTTGTAGATATGTGTGTGTGTGTGTGTGTGTGTTCAAAAGGGTAGACGATTATGTTAGTTGATCACCTAAGTTGCAAGGGAAAAAATCCAGCCGACTAAATTCTGTAAGTGTTGCAATTTTGAAAACCTGATATCTACGAGTATAAGCACAGCAACCAAGCGGGTGGAGAATTTGGGAGCTCCCTTCTCACACTAGGGGGCTATTTCATTTTCAGAACTGAAAGTCAACGACGTGGTACACACTTTCGTTGGATTTTTTCCCTATTTATCACAAAAGTTAAAAGATAGATATTAAGGGGAAATATAAGAGTTGGCTGAATCGAAGTAGCTGTCACCTCTAGTGCGGCAGGTGTGTATAGTCACGGTGTGTTACGCTGTGGAAGTGGGGGGGGGGGGGAGGGAGAGTATGCCGGCTCCTGCCACGAGGGAGCGTTTGCATTTTTAAAAGTAAAGTTCGGCGACGTGGTACACACTTTTCTTGGAAAGTAATATTGAATATATATATATATATATATATATATATATATATATATATTCAAAATACAAAATGAAGGGGGAAATTGAATGCCTAAACCGTGGTATCTGTCAGCTCTTGTTCCGGGTGTGCATCTTTACCCTATACTAAGCCTGCTAAGAGACTTTTTACATTTTTACATTAAAATGTAATATCCATATCTTTTTTAAAAAAAAGGGCGTATTTGAATACTAGCAGTTCGGGGAGGGGGCAATGTCAGATTTTCAAATGAATGACAGATATTTTGAGGACTACAATAATAAAATACATTGTGGAATTAACATACGTAATTTATGGTCCAACTACAGTAATACATTTACTTTACACACAGTGAGGTGCTCCTTACTTTTCTTTCTAACAGAGATGCTATGTACCCATCCCAAAAAGTCAGGGGTGCTGCAGCATCCCTGCTCTTAGGGACCTGTACTGGTATCTTTCGTCTGTTTACAATACCCCCCCCCCCCCCTGTCTGTCTATGAATATAATGAGTGCTTTGTGAATACATTACATTGTGCATCTATATTTATGCGTATATACCCCAAGAGGGTCACTCGGCAGACATGTCAGACAATATTGGAAGGGTGTCAAACTGTGTCATGTGTATCATGATGTTTTCACGGATTAGGACTTCTGTTGCGGAGGAAAATGCCGAAGTGATCAGGATCTTCAAAGTGGAGGCAAAGATGACAACCGAAATGACGAAGACACGGTGAGATTTATCCTACTGTTACAAAGTCTGGAATATGAGGTATCCTGTATGCACTCTTAAAAAAAAATGACCCCATTCAGAGTCATAAAATGGGTCAGGGTGACCCCATTCCGGGTCTTCATGACCAAATTCCAATTCATTTTTGACCCGGAACGGGGTGTGACTCCAACGGACCCGGTTCCGGGTCAGTTCTGACCCGGATTTTTTTAGAGTGGTGAGGGTAAAGACAGTAGCACAATATTCAAATGAGGTCCTATGGCATGAAGTGGCAGTCACTTTGCACTCAGCTATTTCAAACTTTGCTATGATTTCTTGTCTTTGTTTCACCATGTACCACAGTGCATTATCATTCTTTTCGTTTTACTTGATATAGCAGGACAACCCAATTAGTCACCATGCTCTATAAGATACCAAGGGATCGTAAGTCACACAATACAGGAAGCATGCTGCATAAGTAAACACATTAAGATATAATCGTGTACTTTGGTATCACCCGGAATCCGTCTACAGTGATGAGTCAAGAGACACCTCTCTCCTCACCCCCACAGAAAACTCGTGTTAGTGGCTTTGTACGTTATTTTTTTAAAGTAAAGCTTTGTTGTAATTCTTTTTTATGGTTTTTAGAGGAGGGGCTAAGATATAATAGGATACCGAATGTGAACGAGAACATTGTTGAGATATGAATGGATGATAACACCTGATATATCCTCTTCCAACTCGTCAACATTTTATATCATTTCTTTTCATGCGCAGCCTGCTGTTCTTTTTGACCAGAAAGACCTTGCAATGTACGACCCGTCCCAAGATATCATTTTTCCACCAGAGCTGATGGTAAGATCATAAGACTATCTTACACTACCAGTTTAAGCGCATAGATGTTTACTATATTATGAAGAGCTTGCTTCCAAAAGGCGCTAAATCCATCATTTTCAATGGATTTAGCGCCTTTTGGTTGCAAGCTCTTCATTATCTTGCTTACAAGGATATGAACTTTGTCCCTAATTCAGAAATACAAACATCATTAACAATACGGCAGATTCACGAGCATGACTGTGTAATATATAAAAATCAATCATCCGTCAAGTCAGCTTGTCGAACGCTTTGAAGCGTTCAAAGTTAAGTTATCAATCGTTCAAGTGTCAGCCCTACTGAATGTGTTCATTCTGCCATGTCTACATAATTATCTCATATTCAATGATATCATCTATAGTCCACAGTGGTTATCAAGATGACACAGGAAGGAGCAGAAGAAACGCATTTACATTTACGGGAATCAATAATGGAACCACTCTTATCATCATACCAAAAGACGTGTATATATCTTTTAATTAGTTGACTTCCGGTTGATTAATGCACCGTAAAAAAAAAAGGTTACTCGACAGAACACGTGTGTTTTAAGGGTGTGCGGTACAGTGGTACTACAATCTTTCTTCAATACAGTGATTGACAGCGTCCTCGCCAAAAATGAAGTACGCGTGGCGGAAAAGTATTGTCCAGCCTCATTGGCAACATTAATTTGTAGGATTTCTTTATGCAGTTACACATGCCGTTTTAACCTCAGTACTGATTCAATAGTTCATTTGAAATGTCCCTTATATGTTCAGCTTGCATCAAGCGACATGCAGAAATCGCTCGTCTTTCGAGGAGAACGCGTGACGTGGTACAGACCAGTCAGCCTACAAGAGGTGCTGGAACTCAAAACAAAGTTCCCGGATGTCAGACTGGTAGCGGGAAACACCGAGATCGGTAATGATACACACTACAACCACAAGTTTGTGTAGGGCCTCCCTCGTTTGGAATCAATGAGGAAACGATAAATAAAACATCTTCAAGGATTAATATATATATATATATTTTAATTTCTGCATTCGAAAATTAAAATGCAAGAATACATTACTGAGTCAATTGAACAAAGTTATTGAATAATACTCGAACAGAGGAAATTATTATAGAAACAGGTATAATAAATGTACAGAACTATTTTTTCTTGATAATATAAAATGAAGTCGAGGCTCTGTCGAGCAGTTGTCATACATTTAGCCCATAAGAAACATATGATTTCACGTACATGCTGTTCAAGAGACCAATTAGGCAACATTACGTGTTATGGAAATGCAGGACACCATTGTCATATCCAGGTGCTTGACGAGGATAATGTCCTCAGAACAATACCATCATAAATAATCTGATCCGAGGGTAACCGAGCAGATGCCGAGCGTGTAAACAAATACGTAATGTGGTGCATAGTTCAAAAGTGTATTAGAGCGTTTGTGCTGAGAAGTGTTGTGTGTATACAATGTAGAACCTACATGATAGAGAATGCATGTTTCATGATCATATTCGTTCTGCTCGGAAAGTTCGACGCCCTTCCTTGAATGATAAGAGGGAATAGGAGATATGAACGATTAACGACACGCTCTAATTATTAACCTTGTATTGGTTTAATATTGTATCTCTAAACTGCTCTTTGAATAGAGGAATAAATTTACATTGATCATCAAAAGATCTTCGGGTACTGTATTGTCTTCAAGACGTCAGGCCCATGGTATTTTAGGATTTGTTGCGCTTTTTATAGAACATCTCTTGGGTTGGAATGATAATCAGACAAACGGCGATTTGGATGGAGGAATAGAATGTTGGAGTTAAGGATTAACAAGTCATTGAACACTGAGGAGAGATGGTTAAGTATTTATGCTAAAAAGAATTTTTATTTTGAAAGTGTGCATATCATCATTTTTTTCGTATTAGGTTGATGGAACAGTTGATCTGAGGGAGATACGAAGTAGGAGGTCGTGATCAACGATGAATAGTTTATGTAAAAGTAATATTGGGCTTGTTTTCGTTGAAACACAATTTCCCAACACTATGTTACAAGACGTATATCTCCGGCAGTATTAGGGCATGGTATAGATAGTCAAGGACTTCGGAGAGACAGCAATTTTCAGATGACATATTGTAATCTCCAATGCCTCGGCACATTGGGTAGTATCAAATTTTATTGAACTGAAGAACGAAACGGATTTTTTTGTAATAATTCTAATAATCGATGATCCATGATAAAGCAATATGCCTCCTGATACCATATCTCATTTATCTATATATTAAACTGTCATGATCGATGTAGCAAATGCCTTTGATAAATCCACAAAAATTCAAGTCAGGTGTTCTGTCGTCTAATATGATCTACTAGATGAACAGTAAAGAATAATCAGCAGAATCTATTTTCTAAATCAAATTGACTTGGAGTAAACAAATTATTGATGTTCTTATTATTTTGAATGATTCAAGGATCAGGACATTAGAAATGCTGGGTGATATATAGAAATCGGTCGATAATTTGTTGAGAAGAAGAAGAAATTGAATGAGTTATCGGATCCCAAAGATTTTTTCGAATTCATGTGCAGGCATAATGTTATCTGAAGACTTTGGTCATCATTAATCATGCGTTAACCCTCCCACTTTATCAGGACTACCTCGATGAGCCGTCAAATTTCAACCCTTCCCCTTACAATTTCTCTAATAATTTTGGGTTGTTTGTTTATTTTTTGTTGTAAGCACACACTGAATTGTGTCGTGGAGTTGATCAAGTGTTGATAGTAATTTCATTTCTGTCATACCGGCGAAGGTATCGAAATGAAGTTTGGCAATCGGCTGTATCCCACGCTCGTCTCCATTTCACACGTACCGGAACTTACCTCGATGGAGGTCAAAGATGATGGTGTCGTGATCGGGTCATCGGTAACTCTCTCTCGGCTGGAACAATTCCTGAAGACTATCATTCACGATCTCCCAGGTGTGACTGTTATTCACGAACAAGTATACTCGTATAATGAAATGAGTCCATCATACACATATGCCTCGATCTTCCTAGATATTTTACTCAAACACATGTATAACAAGTATGAGCATGCATTTATCCATTTCCTCAGGCGGTGCAGTTTGATTTCAGAAGCTGAATTCCGTTCTGTTCATAGTTTACTGTGATTTTGATAAACGTTCCCTAGCCGTTCAAAACGGAAGTAGATTTTTTTTCTTTGAAGTTTATGAAACAGAATGTAACAATGACAAAATTTCATTGTGATAGGAAGATAAAACAGACTCATAATGGCGGGAGTGTAATGAGCGCTCTGATATTATGACGAATAATTTTGTTATTTTGTTAAGCATTCAAATTATAGCTTTCAATTTTGCGTAAATATGAATTTTCATTAAGAATGCTATCGTCCTACATACTATTACCTGGATTGCCATTATATTGTCTCCACATAGTATTATGACATCACTTTACAATGTTTACCATTCTTTTCCTATCTAAAGAAGACATGAAAAGCCCGTTCCTCGGCTTAAATCTTATAAATGCAGTGCTACTAGTAAGAAAAAAAAGTCTAAATGATCTGACGGTTGTTGTTTTTTTTTTCCTTCACACTCTGGTGGATGATTGTAAACCACTACTTCTTTCTCAGGGCACAGGACTAGAGTGTTCTCTGCTATTGTGGAGATGCTTCGATGGTTTGCTGGTTCGCAGATTAGAAACATGGCGGTAAGCGCGTATGTCAGGGGTCATACTTTTTCCTTTTTTTAAAGTTTTTTTTTAAAGAGCGTCTAACTTTCCAAATTGTATAGGACGAAGCAAGATAGATGATTTCTTCTGTGAAAGTTAATTACTTTCGTATCCAAGGCCATTGTCATCTTCAAGCGTATGAATGTTCCTTTATCAATAACTGGAAAAGATATTGCATACATTTTACGTTTTGCTTTCCGGTTTAAGAAATGCAAGAAACTATAGGTGAGCAGGTAGTTTAGAGCAAAATTAAATTGAAAAAAAAAAACAACAACTGTGAAATATCTTTGAACAAAGCTAATGATAGTTCAACAAACTAATTCTGTCAAAGTTTTCTGTATTCCATACATATAATCTGCATCAAGCTTATATGGAATACCATTTCGACATTATTCAAACATAAGTTCTGCAGAAGGTACGCTTGTGTCTCCTAAACTGGGTTTTACTTACCAAAGTTATATATTGGGTTAAAACGTGGTCTATTAATTGAGGAAAGCATGTCGGTCAGTTTGTGTGAACAAATTTCAATAAACCCATAACACTCCGTGTGTTTCATTGTATCACTTTGAAAGGCTGTCGGAGGAAATATTGTGACTGGTAGTCCAATCTCAGACCTGAACCCCATCTTTCTGGCAGCAAGATGTAAACTGGAACTGGTATCACAGTCAGGAGGTAGTAACTTTATCATTAATATTGGTATTAACTTATGGCCACATTGTCAACATAGTGTGAGATTTTATTTAATATGCTTAATTTGTATCATATATATATATTTATAACGCTCTTTCCAGCCATAAGGGGAAACGCGGAATGAATGATAGTTTGGGGCAATTTTGATAAAAAGCATGAAGATATTCAGAAAAATGCAAATATTGCCCTTTTTGAAAAATTATGCATTAATATGGGCTCAATGCAGAATTGAACTGACAAGAGCACAAAATGCATCTTATACCACTAAATTCTGTATGCTAATGAGAAAATACCACTCTTTTGTAGAAAAAGCAGACATACCTAAATTCATCCATGACCAGTTTTGTATGCACATCCAATACATACACCCATTCTTTTCTTCTTTTTTTTTTGCATCCCTGCCAATCTCCCCTAAATTGTATTAATGGTACAGTCCTCAATCTATACACACTATCATATGCCATCTGTGCCCTACTGTGGAGTAGTCTTGAGGTCCCACATCAATGATAAGGCTTTAAAAACGTTGTGAAAACATTTACGGGAATCAAAAATGTCCCCTTTGGAACGAATTCCCCTTGAGATCTCTTGTTTTCAGACGTATATTAATCCCCCCCCCCCCCAATGGACGCTTTTATAGTCCACATTCCACGAACTCCTGTGCATCAATTTTCACTTAAGTTTGTCATTATGACACAACACTTGTCAGGCTATCAGAAAATGAAATTTGATGACTTTGGTGGTTTTCAAGGGCCAGCATAAAAAAGAAATAGTGTCAAGCGTTATACATCCCTATTGTATTATACACAGTGTATTCACAGACGTAATAACATCAGTATGAATTTCCTTTGAATTGAAAATGAGGTTCTCGCTATGTGACGATGGACGAGAATTTCTTCACTGGTTACCGCCAAAACATCTTGATGCCTGACGAGATTCTTCGAGCAATAACCATCCCATACACCCGTCAGGTTAGCATTCATCTTGACCTAAATATTATGATTATATGCAGAGCCGCCAAGTAGCAGTTTAATTGTCCTCATCAAAGTGAGAAAATACTTTCTTAAACGAAACATGATTTATTATACAGTTTGTGTTTTAGCTAAATTTTATTACTTATGGTTTGTACAGGCCATTCTCGCATTTTTAAACCAAAATAAGATCAATTCATTAACGATCTGTCTGTTAATGTGCATCAGTATAATATCTGGTATGCAATTGCTATTAGCCCTTCATACGCTGTAATAATGATACATTTACCAATGCTGTAACGCCGACAAGACTATCTTAGTGGTTGAGACATTACTTCATTGGTCCCATTTTTACTCTCTCTCCTCTTTCCTTAAACACAACCACATTACTTCGGTTCCCTCGAAATTCCAGTTTATCATTTGGTTTCTCAAGTACAGAACAAAGGAGAAATCAGAACGCTTCACCATGCAAAATAATGACACACCTTCTTTAAACAGGGGCGGATCCAGGGAGGACCGCAACCGGCGCACGCCCCCCCCCCCTTTATTTTTTGTTGAAACAAAAGAAATAAAAAGAAAAAAATGGGGGAGGGGTGCGTGCGCCCCCCCCCCCCTTTAATTTTGTAAACGCGCCCCCTCTTTACGGAATTCCTGGATCCGCCCCTGCTTTAAAGATATATATGACTGGATGTGAATTTCACTTCAATAGGTGATGTGATCATTAGATAGCATTAAGTTATCTCGTAGCAACTTCAAGATCTTACAAGTTGCACACTGTATTGTAGGCGTTGTCCTCAGGCATGGAACTTAAGTTAGCCATGCTCGTCTCTACTTCACTGAAGGAGTACTTTTATTCGGTTTGAACACACAGAATGAATATTTCTTCGCCTTCAAACAATCACCACGCCGTGAAGACGACATCGCGATCGTCAATGCCGGGATGAGAGTTGTCTTTGGAGGAGGTGAGAACGCCGTCGTTGACGATGTCAGTCTGGCGTTTGGTGGCATGGCCGCCACCACGGTGATGGCCTCAAAGACGATGACATTGATGAAAGGGAGGTAAGAAATCGATTTATGGGATACGCAATACCGAGTACGAGCAAGTAGACGTGAAATTTTTAAAGAGGATTATTGGTAGTATAGGGCACGTCAATGTGCCCCAAATCCATTCTTTATTAGAAGCATTATTTCCTCAACGTAGTTGCTTAAAGGAATTTATCTGCACGTTGTACACGTGCTGTATTCACAGAAAGACAAATTATAATTCCTTCGTAAAATGTCAAAAGTCACTGGCTAAAGTCACTATTTCAGCAGACGGGTTAGTTTACAGAACATAAAAACTACAACTGAGAGTTGTCCGCCATCCTTTCGCTATTGTTACAATCGTTATGTCAGGGTTGATTTTTTTTCTCTCTTCTCTCTCTCTTTTTGTTTATTTATTCATTTATTTTTTTTTTTTGGGGGGGGGGTTGAAATTTTGAAAATGAATAGAAGAGAGGATAAAGCATTACCTTCACAGAAAACGTCATACAAATAGGAATATGTAAAAAAGAAGTATTTCTTTTTGAACATAGGTTCATGGAAATGATGCAAAGCTAAAAGGTATTTTCCCTCAACGTTATCCGTAGGTCATGGGACAACAGTATGTTAGAAGCCGCACTGTCTTCACTGGAGAACGATCTACCACTCCCTGCCGGAGCGCCCGGGGGTATGGAGACGTACAGAAAGTCTCTTACCCTGAGCTTCTTCTTCAAGTTCTATCTCATGGTCTTGGACCAGCTTGGTACTAATCAGGTTAGTACAAGAACGTGATCGCTCCGTCAAGTCCCAGTGCAAAGACTTTGAAACCAGATGAAGTCATATAGAATAGATTTATGATGAGGAAAGGAGAGACCACATAGGGAAAGGCGAGGAAGAACATCTTTTGCGTCCATTAGCAGGGGATTAGAGGAAGCTAAAGTCTACACAATCCACGAGTCACCTTTAATAATGACTGAAACATTGTAACTATATAATAATTTGGTCGTGCGTCGTGAGTAAGCGTTGTACATTTTAAGCATCTTTTTGAAAACCCTTTCACGAATTTTCAGCAAACTTGGCAAGTTACATCCCTAGGATAAAAGGACTTTATTGTATTCAAATGGGTACAATTCTCCCCCTTTTTTCGTGGGGGGGGGGGGGAGGGGCATTATGAACCAGAAGTAATTGAGCTGAGTGTTGCGAGTCAGTACATTGGTGACATTTATTTCAGTTTTGTTATATCAGTAATCTTAATCGTTAGTTAGTTATTTAGTTATTTCATCAAATTTACAATCATATTAATTGTTCTTCTTAGAATCTTATAACTAACTATTCTATCTACCTGTTCACACTCCATAAACGAGTTCTTAGAATGCAATGCGCATACACTATTTTATTTTTCAATTTTGGTTTTACTTGATTTCTAATGGGTTTTGTTGACATACGTACAAAGGAAAGTACAGCAATAACAGAAATATCGGTTGAGTATAATTTTCTACGAAAAAAATTCAGCTTTACAAATAAATTCAATAAATACAAAATAAGATAAACTATTGCATCTTCTCTTCCGATAATGACATGGTCTACGTTGCGGAGACCGTCACAGTACACATGCATAATGATGCTTGATGAGATAACAATATTAACCCTTTCCTTGCGACAAAATGACAATAACAGTTCTCAAATATCTATAGAAAAAATGGGGAAAGTGCGGGAAACCTCGGCAAACTCTGCTAGGTTGTTAGGAATATCCTTTGTTTATAGAGGTATACGTAAAATTTGAATATGAAAGTTGGTAAAAACAGACCTGTATTGATGGAATCCTTCTATCAGCCTGCCCAGAATATTTCGGTGTCGTCGAGGGAGAGAAGCGCGATTTCTGCGTACCAGGCCCTGCCCGTCAACGCTGCCCAGGTTTTCCAGGTAATCACCAATTCCATCTTTTTTTGTTGCAACCTACATCGTGTTGGTAAAAAACGAATCTTCATACTAAAAAGAAAATGTATTCATGAATACATAAAGAAATATAACCAAAACAGCAAAATATTGCCAATTAATGGCCATACAGCTCATCGCCAGCGAGCAGAAAACTGATATGTAACATTGGCTTTAGTGCACTGAGCATTGTGGGATGAAATATTCGGATATATCTGACTATGATCGTTACGACTAACCCCCATTTCAATCGCTTCATCCCCAAGGTACTTATTTTTGTTTTTCTTACAGTCTTATTGAATATATGGCTACATTACGCTCACATGTATTCAGTATTCCTCTCGTAAGGACACCAGCGTGAGCAACTACACACTACTTATAGTTCAAACGCCGCTTTGCTATTTGAATTCCTCTACTTCCTATTGCTCTTTCAAGACTCTACCAAAACCATCGACGAATCAAACTGTTCAGCTGTAATGAATTATTCTAACAAGAATGATGATAATAACGTTACTAATGATAGTAATGATTTCAATGAACATAATGATGAAAATGATAATGTTACTGATGATAATGACAATAATTTTGATACTGATGAAACTCACTGATAAAAATGATAACAACAGCAACAACAACAAATTATCAAAATTCTTAACTCACAATCTAGATAGGTTTTACACAAAACTTCCTCGGTAATTTGACGTCATTTCTTTCTTTCTATCTCATTGTGATTATTTTTGATTGACCCTCCCATGTAGAAAGTTGCTCCCGGACAGCCGATCCATGACCCTGTCGGCCGACCAGTTGTACACAAGGCCGCCCTTCAGCACGCCACGGGAGAAGCGGTCTACGTAGATGACATGCCGGATGTATGGGGTTAGCAGAGCACTACTTTCTATTCCGTAAAGATTTGCATCCCTTGTACACACCCTCAGTCAAATTGGCCTGTCAATAAGCAAGAGTAGAAATATCGGCCATTGTAAGAAATCATTAGGATAATGAGATTAATGTGAACACCGATTTGATTTTCTGAGGACCTCTGTCTTACAGACAAACATTTGTTGCTGGACACGATGGTCTTGCCTATAGGGGTGTAAAAATCTGATGAAGATGTTGATATGTTGTCACTAATATCGCATGCAATGATGTCAAATGCTGGTACGGTAATAATGAAATATCATCTATGAACATGAAAAATGTTTAAAAAGCAAAGCCTTCTTCCGAGACCAATAACTTACAACTTACACGTCCAAGAGCATGATTATATACCACCTTATACTCGCTGTTCCTTGGACATCTTAATTTTATTCTACATTGTGTACAGCAATACTTCCGACAAGTATTTCGTATGTTTTTACGTCTGCTTCTGACCTTGTATTGCCTGTAGAGTATTAAAAAAAAATGGCGAATTTTCTATGCGCGCCTTGGCTCATCCAAAATAGCATTGAATGTATGTTGGTCGACGATGATTGTTGACCACAATTGCTGTAACAGCTTCCTTCATAACCTGGTTTTACGGTTTACCGTCTACGGAGAATCAAGATCAGTGGTAGAAATTAGCTGCTTGGCAGAGGTCTGCGCTCACAGAGTGCTTTTCTAGTGTTTTTTTTTTTTTTTGGGGGGGGGGGGGGCGAGGGTGGAGGAGAGAGGGTTGTTTTTTATAACTTAACAGGAAGCGAGCGTCCTAAGCCCGAATCTCGATGATGCAACTTTTGCTTTCTTGAGGATTTTAATGGTCTCCAGAATCTGAAATTCGTTTATATCTCCTTCTACAGGTTGTAAAATTGGAAATAAAAATGAAGTTTTTACCCTACTATGAGGCTGCTGAATCCGATTCTGACTGCTGCAACTCTTGCATTCTTGAAATCTTGAGATTTTTTTTTTAAAGCCCGCCAACATCTGAATTTCATATGAATTTATTTCCTTGTGAATAATGAATAATGGAAACAAAAATTAAGGATTTAGCTTATTCCAAGGGTTCTTAATCCGAATCTAAATATAGATATTTTTTTTTCTTCTTGAGGATTTCACGTATTTGAGATGGCCTCAAAGATTGTAAGTTCAACATAAGTATTTCCTGAATATTGAAAATTAAAAAAAAAAATATTCTATGGTTTTACCCACCTATTTTGAGAGTGCTGAATCTGAATCTCGTTGATGCAACTCTTGCTTTCTCGAGGGTTTGACATATTCAACATGGCCACACACATATGCACTCGCACACGCACGCACACACACATACACACACACACACCCACAAACAAACACAAAAAAAGAAGCAATCCGTAAATATCTAAACGCCCTCAAGGAAGTAAGTGTTGCATCAGTCAGATTGGGATTCAGCGCCGTTCAAATACAATGCTACCATTAATTTATTTTCTATTTATCAACCACCTATGAGAAAATACTTACATCAAGACTTATATCAATATAATTTTTGTGCAACAGGTCAGCTCTACTTGTCATTTGTGCGCAGTCGGCGAGCACATGCAAAAATCATGTGAGTATTATTGTAAATTGCATAATGACTCCTTTATTAAAGTTTGAGAAATTGCACAGAACAAAAGATGTGAACAAAATGGACTGAAGTTATACCATGATCATATATTATGTGCAAGGGTGTGTACCGTAATGTGTTTAAATTGTAAAGATATTTATGTAGATTGCGTGCAAATGCTTTGGACACGTCTACGTAATGGGAGCAGCATCTTGCGATACAATACTGCGACTGAAGAAACAAAGAGCCAGCGGGACGTCATTGTTCACTTTTGCCTTTATTTGCCAGGCTTTTGACAGTTTTAGGGGTCTTCTTCAGGGATTAGGAAAATACAGTGTAACACGAAGCAACCATTTGCAATGAATGCGAATAACATCATGGAGAAACGAAAACAGCAATATGACATCAATTAACTTTTGATAACGGCGGGTTTCTTCTTAAGTCGCAAATGCATTATAAGTAGATCACAGATTAGGTAACGTTTAGTTCATGTAGATCTGGTCATTGGCAATTAGTTTGTTTGTTTCTTGCTTTTTTTTTTGGGGGGGGTCTGTATTTTCTTTCTTTTTCTCTTTTATTTTTTTTTAAGTTGATTGACTGATTTATGGCAAGGGAATAAACAGAATACTTAGCTAAAAAAGAATACATTTTTCTCCAGCTCTCTGGATCCGTCAGAAGCGTTGTCCCTAGAGGGCGTTCACGAGTTTGTGTCGGCAAGCGATGTTCCCGCCAGCAACATAGTCGGTTTTGTCTTCTTTGACGAAGAGTTATTTGCGTCAGAAGAGGTAACTAAGTTGTGACATTTTGGTATCATGTTTGGAAGATCACCACCACATCGAAAATTGCTTTCCTCCCTTCTAAGTAAGCCGCCTTACACTTTTTCTTTTTGGCAACTGAAAACACGTTCCTGTGTGCTTTGTGGTGTTTTGTTTTGTTTTGTTTTGTTTTGTTTCCTACACTCAGTTTTGATGTGCACTCTTTTATTACTGTGGGAGTTGCAGATAAATATACATTGATTGATTATACATGCAAAGATTGCAAGATGAGCGTCAATAATGCTGAATATGTCGCTGTGGATGTGTTATCTAGCCTTGTATATCATTCTTTGTTTCTCACCGAGGAGAGTCTACTGTGGTTTTCATGGTACTATTCGTTTATCTACTTTTATCTGTTGGATAAGTGCTGCAGATGAAGTAATAACATTAAAACCTAAAAAGCCAAATCAAAACAAAACAAAACAAAACCCCCAACAGGAATACTGTTAAAGGGATGGTACAGTATTGGTGGAGACGAGAATTGGGCTTTAACTTTTTGCGAGATACCAAGAAAACACTTATAAAATAGTGACAGAGCATACCATTCTAAGAGGAACTCAAAGTTTATTTGATGAAAGTAAGTTTTTTGGAATGGCTGAAACATCCAAAAACAAAGTAAAACAAAACAATCGTAGTAAAAGATGGGCCCCGCCTTTTATTAGAATCGCTCTGTTTTGGAAATCTTAGCCATTTCAAGACCAATTTTCTTCAAATAAATGTTGAATTCTTCATGGAATTACATGCCCTTTCATATTTCATAAGAGGTTTGTCATTATCTCACCAAATACTGTTAGAAACCTGAAGTTATGCCTCAACCAAAACTATACAATCCCCCCTTTTTTTAAGTCGAATACTTGATGTTATATTGATTTGTTGTCGTCACTCTCGTAGGTATTCCATGTTGGACAGACAATCGGAGCCATCTTAGCAGAATCGCAAGCCCTAGCACGACGAGCCGCTAACCTTGTGAAAGTTGAATACGAAGATCTGGACTCCATAATCACTATCGAGGTGTGGATTACCTGTAACATTTTACAGACCTTGGTCTTTAACATACCTCCTTTGAGGCATTCAGCTGAAATGACATGGCTATGTTTCAAACCCTGGACTGCTCATTTAGCGAGATAGAGTGCTACTATATAGAGAACACAATAGGCCCTACTGGGATCAGCAAAATACAAATGTATACACACTCTAAAAGAGTTATGTTTTTGTTTGTTTGTTTGTTGGTTGGTTGGTTGTTGGTTGTTGTTTGTTGTTTTTGTTTGTTGTTTGTTGTTTTTGTTTTTGTTTTTGCTCGTGGATATAAATTAGATATGGATGTATCTTTGGGAAACAAATCTTTCGAATGATCATATACGAACATTGGTGAAAATTACACGGAGCATCGCCACTGTGTAAATCATGACTGTTAACGCAATTTGTGCGTGCGTTGATACACTTCTCAATTTGTGTGTGAATTCATTGCTTCACAGTTTTTAAAAAAAAATTTTCATGGCATGCATTTTGGTTATAATTGCTATGCAAGAAACTTGGCTTACAATAAAGGAAAAATTAAGAAACAAAAAGTTCCTCAAACGGGTATCAAGAGCCTTTTTCTTGGAGTGTCTTGAAACCCGTTTATTTTCTTTTATTTTTTAAAGGATGCAATCGAAAAGGAGTCGTTCATGGGAGAACCGATTGTCGTTGAGCAAGGTGACCATGTGGAGTCTCTTAAAAGCTGTGACCACGTGATCGAAGGTGAGGTGAAGGTCGGAGGTGAAGAACATTTCTACCTCGAGACGCAGTGTGCCTTTGTCATTCCGAAAGGAGAAGACAAAGAATTTGAGGTGTTTTCCTCAACCCAAAATCCCACCGATGCTCAGGTGAGTGGAATACGTTACAATGTAAGTAAAAACTTGCGTTACATTACAATATACACTAAGGCATGCACTGATCTTGGTAACAATATATACACTTGTAAGACTACATTACCATAATGATTTATAGTATGTCATCGGGAACTGAAAGAAAATAAAATGTCTGCTCAAGTTTTGATTTTTTTTTTCTTCAGATGAGAAGTAAATATTTTGTTAGGAAAGCATGGTTGCTTGTTAAAGTCTATCGTAATTCTTGTCAGTCATGTCTCTAATACAACTATGTGCTTCAGATACTTATATCAGGGTAGTATCGAAGTGAGGATATTCCTGTCTTTTATCCTGCAAATTTTCTTTCGATCAAATTACACTAGTCGTTGTACAGATGATTATAATTCATCTGTTGCTGTCGACAATCAAGGTAAATAAGTCATTATATTCTCTCTCACTCTCTCCCTCACACACACACACACACACACACACACACACACACATACACACACACACTCTCTCTCTCTCACTCTCCATCCCTCTCCATATGTCTCTCTGTCTCTCTCCTTCCCACCCCCCCCCCTCCTTCCTGTTATTTGGAGTTATTATTCCTGTAGAAAATGGTGTCCATTGTACTTGGCATTCCGAGAAATCGAGTCACGTGCCGGGTGAAGCGTTTGGGCGGAGGCTTCGGAGGGAAAGAAGTGAGATCATCTCTCTTTGCTGCGGCGTGTGCGGTAGCAGCTAAAAAGTATGATCATCTTTCTTCAATGACTGATGATAATGATGATGGTGATTGAGATGTTAGTGATGGTGATGATGATTATGATGATGAAGATGATTATCAGGAAGAGGGAGCAGAGATGAAGAAATGTTACAAAAAAGCCAGGGGAAAAAAAATCTGTAAAGATTGTCGCCCTATATCGATGTTTCTTTTAACATAAATAGTAAAAAAAAAAAAAAAAACTCGAAAGGTTGGGTTATACGAACTACAATTAAGTTCCTGTGTCGAATTCCTTGTAACTCCCTATTTCGCTTTAGGAAAAATCACAGCACAATTCACAATCTAAGAAAAACAGGTTTTTAATTTTGCACACACACACACACACACACACACACACACACATATATATATATATATATATATATATATATATATATATATTATATGTATAATTATATACATTCGCTTTTATTTTCTTTATAGAAGTATTAGTACATTTTCATCCGCTCTCCTTGTTTCACAATCGACTATTCGGGGCTTATAGTTAAAGAAGCTTCTAAAATATTAATCGTAATTTTGATATTGACCAGCTACCACGATGACTATCGTGTGCATTTTTGTTTTTTTTTTTATTTTTGGTCTGTTTTGTAATTGACAGCGCAAAATGATATGTGCTTGCTTTATTTTCAAAATAACCCATATAGAGAAATATGAGGAATAAATTGATGTTGAATTGATTGGAAGAAAAAAAGGGAAAAATAATAACCTGATAATCTGATATGCTAAGCGCATCAAGGATATTAATGTTCTTCATATGGTAAGAACAAGGACACATTTGATAACAATATCTAATGATAAGTAATGACATTGATTGCCATGCATTTATTACTATATCGATTGTTGTCTGGGGCCTGTCTTATAAAGACTTGTGAAGAAATCAATCACAAGTTGTTTGTTTGTTTGTTTTTTTATTCACGTTCCATATTCCACATTTCGTACAAGTTTTATATTCCATTTGATTTGAAGCAGAAATGTTTTTCACACAATGGTCAGTTTGAACCAATAATGCACAAATGTATAAGGACATATAATTAACGTGTAATATGAGGAACCCACTAAAAAGCAAAGCTTGTAGGATGTGGGTTCCAAAGTAGTTAATATAACATAGGGTTTTAGTACAGTATATCAAAGTCAGAAGTGACGTAACATGCAAAATTCAAAATATCGAGAATATTACAATGTTGATGTACGGGATGTACAAAGTATAGTATATAATGTTTTATGATTAACTTATGGTATAGATGCTTAAAAAAGTAGCAAGTTAATCAAACTGGTGAGGTCATCCGAGCGAGGCATCATTTAAGTATATGCCAAAAAAAAAAAAAAAATAAGCGATTACGGCAAAATAATTACACATAGGATTTTAGAAAATTGGCTTTGAGATTTTTCTTAAAGGAGCTTAAAGAACTTGAGTGCAACCGAACCGAATCTAATCTTTTTGTGCGCTGCAATGCAAGTTGCGATTGATTTGGGGACCTGTGATTGATTTGAAGGCTTCATAAGACGGTTCCCTGGTTTACTCACTGAATCATGTCTTCCCCTTGCCTTTACCTTGTAACAAAGGATGAGATAGAGCCAACAAATTGCATTGGTTTAATCATTAAGAATTAAAAAAAAAAAGAAAAACGAATCTGGGAATCTTTCACATAGTTAAATTCAATTCAATTTTCAATTCAATGTTTTATTTCATCTTTCGACAAAAAAGATATGAACATCACTTTTTTGATAACAGAAATCAAGGTGCGTAAAGTATAACATGAAAGAATGACAAGTTCAAATGACAAGTTCACTCCAATATAATGTGTGGATCGAGTGAATGGAGCGATATTAGAAAACATCAGTGAAAGTTTGAAAAAAAAAATCGGACACGTAGAGTTTTTGTGCAGCCATCGCTGAATAAGAAGACTATACTACAGTTTCTATTGTCACGTTTGAAGAACGATATGAAGAAATGTAAAGAAATTTCAACATGTTTTCACTTTCTAGCATAATAGAACAGCACTTTATCTGTCTCTCTCAGAAGGCAGGGGCAATAGTTTTAGTATAACAAGTCGAGATAATGTGTACTTAAAAAAAAAGGAAATTTTGTGAAATTCTGTTTATATTTTCTTTATATTGTTCTACATAGTGTTACATCACAAAGTGTAGTAGTCTTCTCATCCTGCAATGGCGTCACTGCACTTTAAAAATTCATAACTTTTGCACGGATTGTCCGATTTTCCTTATACTTTCACTGATGTGTTCTATTAACAATGCTGCATTCACGAAACCTCATTGGGGGTGACGTTGTCCTTTAATGACGCTATGTCAATGAAATGATTTTGAATGCCATCCAGGGTGGGACGACCAGTGCGATTTATGCTGGACCGTGACGAAGATATGCAATCTACCGGAGGACGTCACCCTTTTGTAGGGCGCTACAAGGTCGGATTTACCACAGAAGGCCGGCTGCAGGCTCTTGATGTCAAGCTGTTCTCAAACGGCGGCTTCAGTTTAGACATGTCACCGTTCGTACGTAAAATAATCATACTTGCATATAAGCATCCGTACATTTCCTTATATTTTTATTCATTCATTTATATTTTTTCTTATGATAAGTATATTCATACATTTGACATACCTCTGCCTCCATAAGGGAGATATTTAATTCAATTACTGTATCTGATACACACGTTTTTGTTTTGTTTTTGTTTTTTAATGTCGATCAAAAAAGTAAGGGAATTATGAATGACTCAATTAAGGTTTGTATCGCTTCTCGTTCGGAGTATGCATCCTCGTTTATGGATGTGCATATCGCTCACTGTGATGACAATGACAAAATAAACGATAGTAAGTTGAGAGGTGACAAATACCACGATAATTCCATGTGTACTCTCTCACTGGGATAAAGAGAAATATCATACTTAGCAATCGCAACACACGCACTGTATACGAGACCCGTACACGTGAATCGTGCTTATAGGAATTAAGATGTTCCGACTGTAAGGTTCTCCAACTTCTCTGACAAAATGTTGGCGAAAATCGAGGATTGCCTTTATTGATAGCGGCACATAGCGACTTTCACACACACTTGTGGCAACATTCGTGCGAATGTTTGCAAAGTGTTTGCAAAATGCAATTGGCAACTTTTACGATTGTAAGCAAAATGTTAGCGACAATTTTTGTGAGATTAGGAACTGTTAACCAATCATTTGCCACTGTGTGCTACTGTGAATATTTTGTACCGTTTGCCCAACCTTATAAAAAGAGTGAGCGAAGAGTGAGTCAGCATTAAAAGTTCTTCTGACCACCGTCGGATATTTTTCTGAGATTTTTTTTTCTGCCAGAGAGAGAGAGAGAGAGAGAGAGAGATAGATAGATTAAGAAAACAAAGAAGGAAGAAAACCTTGCAGCAATTACATGATGGAGATGTCAAAAACTTACAAAACTTTCTCAGAGTGAATCCTGACCCCTGTCATGGGCTTCTTGAGAAGTTAACGCTCTGGAGCCTAATCTAAAGTTGGCATTGATGATGATGATGATGATGATGATGATGATCCACAGCATTTGTATAACGCCATATGTGCATGGCATTGAGACACACGACCAATAATTGATTTGATTCGATTTTTATTTTATTTCTGAATTTCTTTTCCGTACATAAATGAAATACAAAGTCAATTGAACAAACTAATTCAGCACGGCATAATTTGAATCTGACAGTTAAAATAGATAAATGGTTAATCAAAATATCCAACATTTTCTGACACAATGCAAAATGAAAACAAACAGGCATTATTTTATGCGTATATTTATGCAAACATAGGATCCTGTATATTTATCGTTCAAAAACAAACTAAGAAACTCCTGATGTAACAGAAATACAAGAGACCATCATCACAAGCAAACGCTTAACGAGGATAATGGCCTCAGAAATGATTGTTTAAAATGATGATAGACCCTAGTTATAAGTCCATGTCGTCTGGATTTCTTGTTGCACTACCCAACACGATGGCGACCATTGTGCCAGCTAGAAGTCTGCAAAGTCAGTATACGACTAACTGGCTTCATGGTGAAGAGATAGGCATCAAGCTCCCTACAACCTAGGAAGACCAAGTCATTCAAAGCTTTTCAGACGGATGATGGAACTTCCACCAAACGCTGGGAACCATTTCACCTTCATTAGAGGGTGATGAGGTGGTTCAGCAGGACGCTGCTGGAGGGGAAGGAGTTCCTTCGCAAAGATCCCCTGGGTCGGGTCTTTACTGACCTTTTAGTACCTTGTTTCCTGTGCGCATGGTTATGGCCTTTCCATGCTTATCATTCTCGCAAAGTCATGAAAGCGGATACCAATTATAAGTGCCTAGATTTAACGCAAAGCCAGTGACTTTTAAAACCGACTCCATGCTGATTCTTGCTTTTCATTATTTTTTGTTGAGTGTGTGTTTGTTTACCTGGAGGAAGAAAAATAATGTGTTTTCCTCTTTATATCATAGGTGACGAGTGTAGCTACGAGATTTTTCGACAACTGTTACCGGATGCCCGTATTCCGCATTGAGGGGCGCGTGTGTCGAACCAATATCTCGTCCAATACCGCTTTTCGAGGCTTTGGGTCACCGCAGGGGATGTTGATCATGGAGTCGATCATGACCAAGATAGCCATCGAGTGCGGGATATCGCAGGAAAAGGTTTATCTCTGAATTCTGTTATGATTATAAAACCACATTTAATGGTTTATCCGGAAATTTCCCCTTTTTATGTTCCTTTTCCTAATCTTAGTCCTAAAGGTCATATTTTTTTTTCTCCATACCGTAACCGAAAGCCCTAAAGGAACATCACAGGTATTTTTTTTTATTTTCTCACACAAGGATTGTACAACATTTAACATGTTCGCTGTATTCTTGTGTAAAATTGATCTGTATCTATCATTATCATTACAAGTCAAAGAATTTTTCAAAAAAGACCCAACGTAACCAAGCTGCGCTTATTTGCCTTCTACATTCCAGTTTTACATACTATCTCCAAAATATACTCTTCACATGTTATTACACAATAAATCTTCAAAAAGATATTTGCACATTGCTTGTTTACAGTCTCATAACGTAGTTATATTTTACTTCTTTTATGCAAATATCGCTCTTTGGTTTAGGAACGTACTTGACATTGCTACCATCGATATATTTGGGAAGTAAAGAACGATAATGAAAGGGCCGAGCTTGTCTAAGGTAGTCTGAGGTTGTGTTGGCGTCATCATACAAGGTTAAGAGATTCTTCGTTTATGTGGCAGATTTTTTGTTTGTTTGTTTGGAAAGCCGTATTCTCTCAAACCTATTTACGTATGCATGCATTGCCTTGAAAGGTGATTGCTTACGTATCCACGATAATTGTCCCACATCTCCTCGTTGTTATCATTTGCACGATCAGTATGTCATCATAAACATGCATTATTTATTTATGATTTGTCATCATAAGTATACATTATGATTTTAATGTGAACATTAGGTTCGGGAGTTGAATTTCTACAAAGATGGCGACATCGCCTTGATGAACCAGAAGATCGAGAACTGCAATATCGAGCGATGCTGGGAACAATGTCTTGAGAAGAGCAACTTTTACACCAGGAGGAGAAATGTCGACATTTTCAATAGGTGAGATTTATCGATATACAATGTGTTTTGTCCAATCAAGTGATATTACGACTCGGGTAATCCGAAACGTACTCGATGGCAAGGCTGTTATGACGTAGGATATCTCAAAGGGGAAATCTGATAAGTCTGATAAGAAAGAGTAAAATATTACGAGTTCACCGGTAAAATTTTGATCGAAATCGGATGAAAAATAAGGAAATTGTGACGTTTTGAATTTTCGCTCATTTTTGAGGAAACAGTTCTTGAGCGGTCAATATGAATATGCAAATGGCAAAGTAAGCTTGTCATCCCCTCACAACTTGCCATATAGTTTGCACATAAAATTTTGAAACTTCCAGGTTTGCATTCAAACGCAATTGTGCCCGAGGCCCAAATCCTGATATATCTAACTGATCACTATTTTTGAAGTTATTCAAGCAGGAATAACATCTTGTTTCAGACTTCAATGCCAGAAACACTGGATTTTTGTCATTTTTTGTGTACATGATTAATGGAAAATTGTGAGGTTATGACATGGTCAGCCCAGTCATTTGCATATTAATATCCACTGTACAAGAACTCTTTTGCAGAAATTAGCAAAACTTCAAAATTTCATAACTTCCTTATCTTTCATCCGATTTCAGTCAAATTTTTACCGTTGAACTCGTTGGATTTTACTCTTTTTTTCTCAGACTAACTTATTTTGGGACTGGATTTCCCCTTTAACAGCAGATATTCATACAGAAAATCATGTTAAGCTCAAATTACCCTGCAGTCATTGATAATTTCTAGAGGCCTGCACACTGATTAACTTGTTAACCCGTGTGTCACACACTTTATCTTATGGTATCTCGACACAGATAAGGATCAAGATTCTTTTAAACTTCGGGGTTTTTTTAAAAATTTTCGTTGTATTAGCCTCCAGTTCAAGTCGTTGTGTTCACGGAAATTCCTCTCACTGCCGTTCACGGAAATTCCTCTCACTGCCGTTTACGCATAAAACTTCCTTAAATATCTTTGATGAGAACAAGGACAGATGTACACAACATGTAAAAACGGATATAACATATATACATATATTTTTGTTTAGAAACCTTATCTTTATATATATTTTTTTCAATGCCAAAGGGAGAACCGATGGAAGAAACGAGGATTGGCCATCATTCCGGTGAAATACGGTATCGGATTGACACCTGTGCACTGTAATCAGGTAAATTGATAAGTAAAACGTCAAGAATACGCAATTGTCAAGTTTATTGATAACGGGTTCAAGAGTAATATCCAAAGGACAACGCGAATTCAGGGCACGTAGAGACGTGGTGGGTAATAACATTTACAATGATTTAGTGCAACATACATTTTGACTTGTGATGTTTGTTACTTGCTCCCACAACATCTGTGCATGTACATTAACGTATTTGGAAAGATCACAACTTATGTCGAAGTTTAACGTCAGCTTAACAGAGAGAGAGAGTGAGAAGAGAAGATAAGAGAAGGCAAGTTCTTTGTGTTATAGGACGAGGTGTGCCTATCAGCCTTTAAACATGTTTATTGTGGATTACTCCTCAGGGAGCAGCCCTGGTGCACATCTACACAGACGGGTCTGTCCTGGTGACCCACGGCGGAGTGGAGATGGGGCAGGGCCTGCACACCAAGATGATACAGGTGGCCGCTAGGACTCTGGGTATCTCAGAGGACAAAATTCACCTGTCGGAGACCAGCTCGAGCAAGGTGCCCAACACCCTGGCCACCGCGGCCAGCCTCGGTTCGGATATCAACGGCGGAGCGGTGCAGGTATAAAAGCATAAGAGAATTGGCAGTAGAGTCCAAATTTTGGAAGGTAGGAGCAATGTTACAAGTATGCGGGAGAGGCAGGCTGATGGAGAGTGTCTATTTGTGTTTTAGCTGCCACTTGTATTGATGCTGAATGTGTTATTTACCGGTACTTCCTATATAGCGTAATAATACAGTAGGCCTGTACACTCTCCACTAAGTATGGAATCATGTCAAATGTATTGATGAAATTCTTTCAAAGAAAGATTACACTTCTCCCATCAATAAACCAGACTATATTTCACTCCTAATGTTGTAACCCATATAACTTAAAAAAAGAATGTTTTTGACAAATAGTGTAGATTGTCTAAGATTCTTGGTGTGATGAGACACGCTAAATAATATCATGTTTTCCTTTTTTCTGTCAAACGTGCTCTGGGTTCTAGTTGATTTTTTGAGTCACTTATTTGAAACTTTGCCCAAATTTCCCCGAAGAATACGGAAAATGTGTGGACTTTGGAGGAAGGTCATACGGTGGTAATCAGAACGAATTAGCCTGGATGTCTTGTGTGTGAAGTGAATTTTAATGGCCTGTTGCCTGGGTCATCTTGTATGTTGGATGGATGGGCAACATGCCATTTTTAAGCGACAGAGGTTATGATTCGTAATTTTATGAGCACCTTCGGTACGCGCTCAAATTGTCCGTTGTGATCCAGTAATAGCGGTAGACAATTCTTTTCATGTTTCCCTTCCATGAAGAATGCATGCCAGAAACTCCGAGAGCGCTTGGAGCCCATCATGTACGCCAATCCGAAAGGAACATGGGAGGAATGGGTAAGGCTGAAGTGGAATATGCGTATTTCCAACTTTTACAAGCTGGATACAACTATAGACAATAGTCTATGTATACTCATCTGGTAATTCATCTTATAATGAAATGTTCAACTCTCGTATCTGAGAGACCATTGTTCAATCCAGTAATATGTGTCAAAAAAACGTTGTCTGGATATGAGTTCGTTTAGTAAAAGCTCTCTTGGACGAATTGCTGTATGCAGCAATGTTTATGCTGGTTGGTTTTGTTTCAGTGTCATCATGCCTCCACCCTTTCATATGCTTTATATTCGTCAAATTCGTTTTAGAAGTGTCACAATAAGATTATAATTATGTTCATTTCAATTACGCTCATTATATATATTTGTGTACTGTACCCCTTTTATCATACAATGTATGATTTTATGCTCCATTAACGTTGGACTAGTTAAGTCACGTCAATGCATCACCTTGCCCTTGAAATCGGATGAATATGTCGAAATCATAATTCTTAGAATTCGGTTTCTGTTTTCCAAGTTCTTAACTAAAACGTATCTCATGTTCCATTGTGTGTAGGTTCTCATACTGTTTCATTTCAATCTCCGCCTACATTATTTCCCACTTCTCTTTTAGGCAGCGGAAGCTTTTACGAAGAGAATTAGTATGTCAGCAACAGGTTATTACGGGTAAGTAACGAATACATACACACACACACACACACACACACACATACATATATATATATATATATATATATATATATATATATATATGCATACAGAGAGAGAGAGAGAGAGAGGAAGAAAAGTAAAGTTTTGATCCATTCCCTTATTATTGTATCCTATGAAATCCGAAGACATCAATTTTCAATTTCAACCCAAAGCGACGTCAACGTGATTGTTCCCAACACAGGTTACTTTTCGAAAGTTGCTAGAACTGCCACTGTAGAAATGATACTTGAAATATCTATGCCTCCGCCTCTATGTCACTATCGCCGGAGTCATTCGTATTCGGTCTGTTAATCCGTCCGTCAGTCCGCCTGTCCGTAATTGATTAATTTGAGGAAGGTGTAACTTGAAGAACCGTTCGAGGTCTCCAGTTTGAACTTGGTTTGTATGAGCGGACGAAGCTGTGTCTATCAACCTTTGGGCGCACACGCTCAATGATAAAAGTTCAAGGTCATATGCTAAATGTAATCTGTTTAGCCCTTTTATCAAAGCAATTTCTTCATAATGATAATTTGGCAACCATCATGTATTGTCGCCTCACATTGGCAAGATGTATACACATAGGACCTACTGTATAGACCTCTTGGGAGAATAATGCAATATGGCGGAGACACCAGTCGCCATTCTAGATTGTGTTTATAAGAGTTGTCGAATGATTGTACCTTGCAAGAATGAAAGAAAATGAAAAGCCATCAAGATGCCAACCCTTTAATGAAATACAAGTACTAGCTTTTCGGTTTCTTCCTGTTGTTTTCCGCAGGACACCAGGATTAGACTTCGACGAGAAGACCATGACGGGAAAGTTGTGGCACTACTATTCTTACGGGGCCGCTGCTTCCGAGGTGGAGATCGACTGCCTGACTGGAGATCATCGAACGTTGAGAACTGACATCGTGTTTGACGTTGGACAGAGCATCAACCCGGCTGTCGACATCGGACAGGTAAAAATGTTTATTTCCGAATGAAATCACACACATGAAAGACAAAGAAAGGATCCGCAGAAAATGTACTCGTCTGTTCGTTGGCGTGACGGCAGGAATAGCTGCATTTCGCTGTATCTCGTTGTATTGATGAAATACATGCAGGTGTTCTTCCATACATCTAGGTCCTTTGGTTTAAAGCAGAAGACGCAGAAAATCACGTGAAAACCCAAAGTAGCAAAGAAAATCAAAACACAATAAGAAAGTGGCAAGACCAAACATAGATACGCATGGTGAAAATAAAATACATGAAGCACACTGAATTATCATTGTCTATATTGATAATGTCAGTGAAATAAAGTTTTGCTCTTTACGGATCAATAGCTCGTATGTAATTTCACATTTTGAAATACAAAATCATGATGTGACTATGGATGGAGAATCAGAGGGAATCTTAAATTTGATGCTGAGGTTTTGATATGATTTCTTTGACCTCTGGTAGGCCAAGGGCCTTTGTCATTCCCTCACATCTGCTGCATTTTTGTACTATTTTACTTTTTCGTACTATATTTCAACAGTCTTTGTATTTTTTTGTGCTTTTAAATTGTTTAGTGTATATTTTCCATGTCACGTTCTGTATATTATATATACATTATATGTCTAGGTTTGTGCATTTTTAAGAGATATGAAATAGATTGAATTGAATTGAATTGAATTGCAAATTTATTACCTACTTCTCCACATCTTGTGAAGATCGAAGGAGCCTTCATACAAGGCTACGGTCTCTACATGCTAGAAGATCTTCGATGGACTCCAAAAGGGAAGCTGTTGACTGCTGGACCTGGTTATTACAAGATCCCTGGCTTTGGCAACATTCCAGCAGAATTCAACGTGACTCTCGTCAAGGGCGTGACCAACCCCACAAACATATGCTCCTCCAAAGTAAATCAACTCGTCAAATTATGATGTGGAATTCGTGACGATTTTGCAATGCTTCCAGTTCCGATTTCCTTGGCTGGCTTTCTTGATTATTATCAAACGCACACAGAAGGAAACTGACCAGAAATGAATATAGGTGGAATCCCATTTTCTTTGCTCAATTTTCCACTAATTAATTATTATCAAGTTTTATTTTAGTGCTGCAAATGCTGATGATTTCAGCACATGTGACTGGTGTTCAAGGCTTACTTGGTAGTACTACTATGGTACGCTTTCAGGGAATACTAAAACATGTAAGTGGAAACAAACCCATTTACAGATGTATTTCATCCATCGTCATGAACTGTATTATAATGTTGTGAGAATGTGAATTTGATTTAAAGTAGACGGAACAGCGTAGTTCTCATCTAGGATTCAAAATAAATACAACATAATATATCCCTTCATTACGGAAGCTTTGAAGTGCCATTCGACTTGGAGACTTGGCGAGATAATTTATCTTGTCAAGTCAACATAATAGCTCTATCATGTCGACTTATCTAACTTTAAGTTGACATGGAGACAAAAATTATCATGTCAAGTCGATTTCTAAAAATTTAAATGTCGTCATGGCAACATAACATATCTTGCCAAGTCACATCTAAAAGGTTACATGTCGTCATGGTGAGATAAGGTATCTTGCCAAGTCGACATCTAAAAAGTTACATGTCGTCATGATGTGACAATGTATCTTGCCAAGTCGACATCTAAAAAGTTACATGTCATCATGGTGACATAATGTATCTTGCCAAGTCGACATCTAAAAAGTTACATGTCGTCATGGTGAGATAAGGTATCTTGCCAAGTCAACATCGAAAAAAGTTACATGTCGTCATGGTGACATAACGTATCTTGCCAAGTCGACATCTAAAAAGTTACATGTCATCATGCCATAAGGTATCTTGCCAAGTCGACATCTGAAAAAAGTTACATGTCGTCATGCCTATACATAACGTATCTTGCCAAATCGACATCTTAAAAGTTACATGTCATCATGGTGACATAAGTTATCTATCCAAGCTGAATAAATTTGCATGAATTTGCATGATTAATGAATTTCACTATTTCATGTAGAAGTTTGGAAGCCCTCACCAAACCCTATCAGATAAAACAATCCAAATCAAAATCGGCCATGAAATGACGGAGAAGTAGCATTTTCTAACATTTGAGCACACACGGACAGACGCACGGACGCATGGACGGACACACACACACACACACGCATTCACTTGTTATATTTGATGGTTTTGAATTCATTTTTTTGGTTAAATATATACCATGGTATTAATTTTGATCATCTTCCTCCTCATCTTCTCTCACCCTTTTTATATGTCCTGATCAAGCAAGAATCACAAGGATTGTGTGGGATATGCTGTGATAGAAAGAAAGACAGCTTTTTCATTCCATGTGGGCACATACTCTGCCTTCCATGCAGCACATTCCTTGAAGAGAATGAAGGAAGAGATTGCCCATTTTGCAAGCAGAAAATACAGTCTGTTCGCAGTTTGTATTATTAGCTACCTTAGACCCTTAGTTTGTGTCTGAAAGGGGTGCATTAATATATATATATATATATATATATATATATATATATATATATATATGCATAATGATCTCCCAGTTCATGCCTATGTGGCAGTCCTCGATAAAAGGGGAATTCCACCCAAGTCAGTCCGTGGTTTCTACAGTGTGTTCCTAAAAAAGGGAAACCAAACCTCAAAGGTAAATTATATCACAAATGCATAGTTGTTGTTTTTTTTTTTGTAATTTGTGTGCTGGATTAAAAAGTAGCTCATTAAGTTGAATTTGACACCTTGCTTGCGTCAACATTGCCATGGGTTTTGTTACAGATCGAGTAAGGTTTCTTTGAAGGAAAATGATAAAACTCTACTTTTTCCAAGTTTCAAAGAACCCTAACTCTCTAACTCATGTCAACGTTGACGCAAGCATGGTGTTAAATTAAAGCTGAAGAGCTACTTTTTATTCCATTATACAAATTAAAAAAAAAACACTATGTATTGTTCAGTTGACTTTTGAACTTGCCTTTCCTTTTTAGGAACACACTGTATGGAAGACGATGAATTAAAAAAAATAATTGATCCAATCATGAGTGAATAAGGAAACTACACTCATTAACATTATCTAGTACTTCATTGTCAGTTATGCAAAATGGCAATGCTGATGAAATCACAATATTTTTAGTAGTAGTTCTCCATTCACATTTTACACAAAATTTCTCATTTTTCAGAGTATGTATTTTCACATCTTAAACTCTGAGTATATTTAGAACAGTTGTCACTCTTTGTCAAACAACTCCTTAGAGTATAGGGTAGAAAAATGTAGCTTTCAAGAAAATTTAGAAAATGGGAAATTCTTATGTACAGAGAATGCAATGGAGACTTGATGACCCATGCACCATAACGACATGTCATTTTTTGTAAGTCAACTTGGCAAGATACCTTATGTCACCATGACGACATGTAACTTTTTAGATGTCGACTTGGCAAGATACCTTATGTCATCATGACGACATGTAACTTTTTAGATATCAGCTTGGATAGATAACTTATGTCGCCATGATGACATGTAACTTTTCAGATGTCGACTTGGCAAGATACGTTATGTAGGCATGACGACATGTAAATTTTTCAGACGTCGACTTGGCAAGATACCTTATGCACCATGATGACATGTAACTTTTTAGATGTCGACTTGGCAAGATACATTATGTCACTATGACGACATGTAACTTTTTTCGATGTTGACTTGGCAAGATACCTTATCTCACCATGACGACATGTAACTTTTTAGATGTCGACTTGACATGATAATTTTTGTCTCCATGTCAACTTATAAAGTTGATAAGTCAACATGATAGAGCTATTATGTTGACTTGACAAGATAAATTATCTCGCCAAGTCTCCAAGTCGAATGGCACTTTAAAGCTTCCGTACTTCATTTATGATTCACTTCTTTATCTACCCATTCACTTATCCCACAGGCTATCGGCGAACCTCCTCTCTTCCTCGGCTCCTCGGTGTATTTTGCCATCAAGGACGCAATCATGGCGGCTAGGACTGAAGAGGGTTTGTTCGGTGATTTTCGTCTTGACACTCCAGCCGTGGCGGAGCGAATCAGACTGGCATGCAGGGACCAGTTCACCAAGAGGGTGGGTCGAAAATACTGCTTGAAAAATGAAATGTCACTCGATGTTTCAATCATCCTTGACACAAAGAGTACAATAACAAGCAAAACACAATGCTTACAGTTTCAATGAGATTGGTGATGTCGGTTGCAACCTCGAATGCAAATAAGACGAGGCGATAATAGCATAAGTTGGGAGTTAGCTCATGCGCACATTGGTACATAATGACTTTTCTTTTTTCTCACCTGGTTAGGCACTTCACTCGTTTTGAAAGCGGCATCATGCATAAGCATGCCCGACGTGACAATTTAAGGAATTCATTTTCAATCAAAGAATAAACTTGGGTAGACGATAGGCAT
This sequence comes from Diadema antillarum, assembly GCF_040938485.1. Lineage (NCBI taxonomy): Eukaryota > Metazoa > Echinodermata > Echinoidea > Diadematoida > Diadematidae > Diadema > Diadema antillarum. The sequence goes on along the minus strand of NW_027271000.1, from coordinate 2,271,720 downwards.
TTTCACACGTACCGAGTTGCTTAATTGCAAACTTTGATTACAAACTTGTTTGCAATCAAATTTCAAATCGCAGTCCGTTCACACGCAGGAAAAAGCTTCCCGGATTCTGCAGTTTTTAATATCAGAGCGAGGAGGGGAGGTTTGGCTTCTTTCCAAGTTCTCGTCAATCACTCTTGTAGCCTGTGTAGTAGTGCTGGTTTTCTCCGGAAGTGATTGAAGGGTCATAATAAGCTCCGACTTTAACACCTTGCAAAGCATGATCTTACGGTTCTTTTTGTTTGTTTGTTTTTTTGCTTGCTTTTGTTTCTCATCTATAGTTTCAAGAGCCAGAAAATGGGACATATCAACCGTTTTTTGTCAGACCCTAGGAGATCGACTTTGCGGATTGCTTTCCCGAAACAGCTGGATCAACAATGTAAACACAACCAAGTGACAACGCACAAAGTAAACCTCACTTGCCGGTATGATAGCAATAAAAAAATGGAAATAAAACGCTGAATTTTAAGAAATAATTTATTGGTATACAATACTTTTACCAATGATACAGAAGTATACGATTTGCTGCTGGGTATGAACCTTTGAATTATAGACATTAGATGACTTCTTTTTTCATATTCGTGATTATTGCAAAATACTGATTGTCCAATATTGTATCTCATGCCTTTCAGTGTTTATTACCGAGTTATGGGTTTATGCCGCAGAATACAATCTTTAATGATTTCCGTGTTCCATCGCATAATATTGATCGTGTCTTTTGCTATATGTTCAATGGCCTTATTGCCGAGTAGGAATCCGAAACGCATATTATTTCATGATTTAGAGTACATAATGTGAAGTGATATTACAATGTTTTAAATTAAGTAGCTTACAAGTACAATGTATGTTTACAAGACAGCTCGCAATGTATGTTTACAAGACAGCTCGACATATTCCTCATGTCACCTACTGTTTGTAGCACAAATTGCACTCGTGTTTCTTACCCTAGTGAATGTGACTAAATTTAGGTGCGGTACAAAATTAAGTTTATGTATTTTACGATGATAGATAAAGTAATTCTGTCATTGGGCCTAGACGAGGGAGTGCTCATTCCTTTCTATAAAAGTGAATACAGATCAGCATGACATTATATCGTTGGTGTATATATTCTAGACTGTGTAGGTTATGCTTTGTTGCATTCAGTAAAACACGAAATCCTTAGTAAGTTCCCTTCAAACTTTCGATGTTGGAGTGAAGGTATGAAGTGCAGCACTAAACGGCATAATTTCTTACATATCTTTGGCATACGCTTGCCAAGAGTGCATACACACTTCACAAAGTTTTCCTTTTTATCTGTGCGCATATCACCTTATGTGGTTATCTGCTGAATGTATTGTAGCGTGGTATTGAATGTCCCCAATAATTACAGGAAACATTCAGCATTATTATTCAAGTGGAATGTTTTAGTGGTAAAATATTTCTGAGTACATGCGTATTATAAATTTTCTTACATGCTTACATAAAAATGTTCTTCCATGCAAGGGCATCCCAATATGTTGTAATGTTCGAACTTTCTATTATACCTATATCATGTGGGAGTAAAATGGTCGATTATCAAGTGACAATGGCTATCCAGTCATTTACTGATACAGGTTATTTGATTCATCTTTATGTTTATCGTCATTTGTATTTCAGCTCGTACAACTATATATAAATTATATATATATATATATATATATATATATATACAATATATACATATATATATATATACACAATATATACATATGTACATATATATATATATATATTTAAAATATATACACACACATATATATATATATATATATATATATATATATACACTATATATATATATATATATATATATATATACCTTGTATATATAAACACCTAAAATCAAATTCATGAATTACTCCTTCCATCAAGTTTTTGTTCTGATAGTTTCAATAAAAATCTGTAATTTCTCACCAAAGACAAACCGTGTACCTGTTCACTCCTTTCCAGTTGAGTTGAGTTGTGTGAATTTATTAACATATTTTTACATATTTACATGTGAATATGATAACATGAAATTACATAATATTCACAACATGAAATTTTATGAAAATACATTGATATACAAGGTATACTTACAGCTATACATGCATATTTTACATACTTATATTTATCTTACATAAGAATAGCATATTGTGCTGCAGTTTGATCCAGTTTCATGATGCTGATGACTGAAAAGACAAAAACACGAATAAGTATGTATAGACATGTGCATGGACAAAGATTTCTGAAAAAACAAACAGAAAAGAATGTTGTTAAAGGGAGAAACCAAAAGTTAGAAGTGCTAGTCGAGAAAGGTTCTCACATCATACCTACATTCCAAATGCTCATTGAAAGGTCTACTCTTCTAAAGTAACTCTTCTTAAAAAGTAGATCATACTAAACATAAGTATTCTATATACTTAACCTAAGTATTCTTCATTAAATTTTATTTAACAAGTGAGGACACATGACTTGTTATATTGATGATTATATTCTGTAATTCGTTGGTTCAGAGCAAATTTCAAATTCTGTGATATCATATGCATTTCAAGAGTTACTCGCGATCTAACCTAAATATGATAATTGCAAATGGCTTTTTATATGTGCGTACTCTCATGATCGGACATCCGGGTATTTTAATAGCGGCGGCTGGGAGTGAAAAACAAACCCATGCACGATCAGTGTATGTTTAGTCGAAATTTTTATCTACCTTTCTTTCATAATTGGCTTTGAAATATAAACAACTTTTACAGAGCAATCATATCAATGCGATATATAAAACATCAACGATTAAATGGAAATATTGTTTTATTATAAGTTGTGAAACACTAACAATGAATAGTGAAAGTACACGCATAACGATACAAGCAAATCAGTAAATGATGGCTCAACAGTAAATTCATGGATGATTCATGCACAGTATATGTACACTGTTACTATATATTTGAATGTGCATAGACTGCTTACAAAATAAGATATAGAACAAATTATAAATACCAAAATCAAATTAGGAATGTGGGTTGGGTTTATAGATTTCCAGGGCCAATTTCGCTTCTTTGCGAGTCCATTCAACGTAGCAAAAAAAAAATCCTCGTTATTGCACATTCTGTGTTTAAAAATTGCAACTTGAACGTTCAATTTGTAGCATTTCCATATATGAAATTTGCACACATGCCTTTTGAATTAGTAAAAAAGGTGTTTAAATTGTCACGAGCTCTAGACTCGTCAAAATTCACCAGCACTGGCCGAAAGGGGTAATTCAGACATTCAATTTCGTGGACGGGTAGTTAAATCCCAAACATATTCATTCAAATTTACGTAATGATATTTCAATTTTGAAAAGGTAAGAACATAATCTTAAGAAAGTGTATTTATATGTGACTTTTTTATTTCATCCACACATTGTTAAGCAGTAAAAGTATCATATCTTTGAGCCTAAAATCCATTACGAATAACTCGAGTTTGTTGTTCTGTAACGCCCCTCTTCTTTCATACATGTCACATGGCCTACATGCACCCAGTACCAAAGATTTATTTCATCTTCTTACAGCCATGGTAGCACGAGTTAGATACAGGCATATATCTCAAGACAGAGAAAATATTGAAGCAATTGAGGATCAAAACTCAAAATTTGAACACATTATAGATAATTGAAATTGAATGAATTATTTTACGTCAGCTAAAAATAAGGGACATCTCCTTTCTGGCTGCTACCTACCATAGCATAACTCGTCGGGGGTTTCACGAACCGACGCTATTTCGATTTTGGTCAAATTTTTCAAAATTGAGACATTGGTGCCAAATGAAAGTGCTTTCAAAACTCTACCAAATCACAAAATTTCAGATAAAAAAATTAATATCAAACTAAATATCAAAGAAAGAAAAAAAACCCGACGGTACCCGAAATTGTCGATATTTGAAAAACGGGTTTCACGAACCGACGCAGCAAATACCAGATCCAAAGGGGAAGGCCCTACAGCGCGGGTCTCACGAACCGGCGTAATACAACTTAACAAACGTCGGTTCGTGAGACCCGCGCTTAAGTACATAACCTATGGTGCGCGCAAGAAACGATGGGTTTACGAACCGACGCAGTGAGTTTGAAGACAGAAAATATCGTAGATTTTTTGAATTCACACTAAAATTACACTATGGATAGGAAGAACAATTTCCACTCTCATCACCCTGTCAAAATTTTCACACACAAGACAGGAAAAGTCATTGAAAACGTCGTCTAAAAGACCTGCATGGAGAAACTTATATGAAAGCTTGAATAGCCTGTGTTTGATAAGGCAGGTTCATTTGATTTGGCAACATGATGTTTCACCTTTTATTTGAGATTTAAAGAGTAGAGCACTATATTAGAATAGTGTACAGTTAACAATTAAGATCTGCTAAGAGAAACTAGAAAAACTTAAAATGTGGTTCGTAAGGCAAGTTGAAGTTGACAAGACCTGTAAAGAGAAAATATTTAGAGTTGAAAAGCCTGTGTTAAGGCAAGTTAAACTGTTTGGCAACAGCATGTTGCAGACTTCTATTTAAACCTTTGAAAATAAGAGCATTATATTACATTCTTGTACGATATTACATTCTTGTACAGTTGACTAGACCTGCAAGAGAAAACATGAAGACTTGAAGAGCCTTTGTTAAGGCAACTTCCACAGATTAAGCAGCAGGATGTTGCGGACTTTTGTCAATTTAGAGCATATCATTATATTCGTGTATAGTTGAACAGACCTATACTGAGAAAGTATGAAGACTCGAAGAGCCTGTTGTAGACTTATGATTGAACTTTCAAAAATTAGAGCATGTCATAGAATTATTGTATATGTGAAAAGACCTGCTAACAGAAAGTATAAAGACTTGAAGAGCATTTCAAATTTTGTATAGGCAAGTTAAATTTACAGATTTAGCAACAGGATGTTGCAGAATTTTATTTGAATACGAGCATGACATTAGAGTCTTGTATCATTGACAAGACCTGCATGGAGAAACTATGAAAGCTTGAAAAGCCTGTGTTTGATAAGGCAAGTTCATTTGATTTGGCAACATGATGTTTCACCTTTTATTTGAGCCTTAAAGAGTAGAGTACGATATATTAGATTAGTGTACAGTTAACAATTAAGATCTGCTAAGAGAAAGTAGAAAAACTTAAAATGTGGTTCGTAAGGCAAGTTGAAGTTGACAAGACCTGTAAAGAGAAAATATTTAGAGTTGAAAAGCCTGTGTTAAGGCAAGTTAAACTGTTGGGCAACAGCATGTTGCAGACTTCTATTTAGTCCTTTGAAAATAAGAGCATTATATTACATTTTGTACGATATTACATTCTTGTACAGTTGACTAGACTTGCAAAGAGAAAACATGAAGACTTGAAGAGCCTTTGTTAAGGCAACTTCCACAGATTAAGCAGCAGGATGTTGCAGACTTTTGTCGAATTAGAGCATATAATTATAGTTGTGTATTTTTAGTTGAACAGACCCGAGTTGAGAAAGTATGAAAACTCAAAGAACCTAAGGTCAACTGATTAAGCAACAGGATGTTGCAGAGTTTTATTTGAGCTTACAACACTGAGAACGTGGTAGTTGACAAGACTAGTGAAGAGAAAGGATGAAGATTTGAAGAGCATTTCTTATTGCAAATTCAATTGATTTCATAGCACAAAATGCTGCAGACTCTTTGAGCCTTCAGGATTAGAGCATGATTTTATTAGATTATTGTATAGTTGGCTAGATTGTTAAGCGAATGTATGAAAACTTCTGCCTTTGTAAAGGCAAGTTTAATTTCCACAGATTTAGCAATAGGATAAATGTGCAGACTTTTACTAAAACCTTTGAGAATTAGAGCATCATACATGTTTGTATCTTTCACAAGACCTTCATAGAGAAACTATGAACTTTCAAAAGCCTTCGTTAAAGTCAACTGATTTAGCAACAGGATGTTGCAGTCTTTTGCTCCAAGCTGCGTAACAATTTATTACAGTGTTGTATAATTAATTATCAAAAGCAAAGGATGTGTCTCAGTTAGGCTATATCAGCATAATAAATAAGAAAATGTCTGCCAGAAACTTTTTTCCTTTATGATTCGTATATCATTTCAATAATGGTTTGACACATTAATGAAGTAAGTCAAAAAGTCACAATCTGATTTTACATAATAATCCATGTATCTATATTCATTTGTAAGCTGAATATTGTACAATTACATTAGTGTTGTTTGGTGCAAAATCAAAGCCTTTTTTTTTTTACTGATACATGCCTAATTCAAAGATAGAATGTAAAAGTGTGGTCGAAGCCAGAAGTTGCTTACAGACTCCATGGTGTGATGCGAGAACTTTTCATTGCAAGTTCAGACTTTTGAGCTGTTCAAGTCCAAATGAATATTTCTAAACAAGCTCATGACTGCAATTGTTTGTATTGTTTCAATGTTTGTTATTGCTAGATAAGAAATTTGACAATTGAATGTTTCAAATCTATTGTTATATAGTTATCAATTCTTGCATTTACAGTTGTGTGTAATTAATATCTATTGAAAAGATGAATTTTTAACATTTATATAGATTTATTGATGTATTTGATATATCATTAAATGTATAAATGTTTAGAAAATACTTTATAAGAATGCAGGATTCGTTTTATGTGCAGCAGTATCAAATGTACTAAGCTTACAATTAATATCTAGTGATGAAGAAGAAGCAAGAACGAAAGAGCATGGCCGTACGTATCAAGGGGAGGGGGCAGAAATTTCGAAAGTGTGTACTTTTACTTTCGTACATAGATTTGTCAAAAAATTACCCAAAAATGTGCACCGAATTGATCAACTTTAACTGAAAATGATAAAATTCTTCGCACCCTCGCTTACAGGGCCCACGTTATTGTAGAGAATATGCCACATCCCCCCCCCCCCCCCCATGAAAACGTACGCCCTTGAGGGATGATCGGTCATGATTGAGGAATTATGAGTGATTCGTACGAGAGCAAAAGAGCAAAAGAAATTAGGAATAAAAGGATGGAGATTTACACAAGGAGAGTACAAAATAATAACTGCGCGAACTTGTAAGTTACTTGCAGTAATACTTAACTTTTTAGTATCATCCCAGGAAAAAATCCATAATGACGAGGTAAATTAGATTACTTTGACAAATAAATAACCAGGGGTAAACAGGCCAACATGCTGTTAACCCTTAAAGTTAAAAAAGAAAATGAACTTGTTGTGAAGGCACTCCACTGGCGGATCCAGGATTTTCAAAAAAAGGGGGGCGGAAATTCGGCTGAATATTGGTGATGACTAAAAAAAAAATGTCATCAGCAAAAACGAGGGGGCCGGATCCCATTTCTGTGTGTGTTTTTATTACTGAAAAAGGGGTCATCAGCCCAGAGAATCCCCCTAACCCCCCCCCCCCCCCCGATCCGCCACACAGTATTACCAAATAATAGATGTCCCCATGCAAAAGTGTTAAATAATCTATTTAAAAAAAAGCAAAGAAATCTTTAATTGGAAGGATCAAAGACAGCTGTAATAACAATAGCCTACTAAATGATGATGAAAACAATGACAACACGCTTTTTAGAACAATTATAATTGTTCTAAAACTGGCTTGTACATGTATTATCTTAATTATCACTAAATGTATAATAATCATCACAACAATCATTACACGACAATTAATTTCAATTAATAAGTATATTGTTGATAAGCAGGTATAGGCCTAATAGTATTTGTATGTAAACACAATACGAAAATGAAATAGCGACGATTCGTAAATACACGCGTATTGCACGTTACCTATTGTACAGGCCCTACAGCGCGGGTCTCACGAACAGGCGTAATACTTACGTCGGTTCGTGAGACCATGGTGCGCGCAAGAAACGATGGGTTTACGAACCGACGCTGTGAGTTTGAAGACAGAAATATCGTAGATTTTTTGAATTCACACTAAAATTACACTATGGATAGGAAGAACAACTTCCACTCTCATCACCCTGTCAAAATTTTCACACACAAGACAGGAAAAGTCATTGAAAACGTTGTCTAAAACTTGTGAGATCTTTAAACGCGATTTTCTCAGAATTGCATTTTCGCTCAAAAACGAAATAGCGTCGGTTCGTGAAACCCCCGACGAACTGTTAACCTGTATATGTACGTTTAATTGTCAATCTATTTATGCATTTTTTCCCCTTTTGACTGTCTTACTGATATGTTTGTAATCATATCCGAATATTGATGTATGTATTTGTTTTTAAAGGGGATGGCTAGTAACTGATCAGTGGGAATCAGTGGGAATGCTGGAGGATGATTGTTCCAATCCTTGTGGGATTCATTTAAGAGTACATTATATATCTATTGTTGTGTGAAAATTATTTGCTTCAGAATGGTCTCATATTCAAGTAATGTGCAGTTTAATGTTTCCAGGTTAGCGTGCCTGGTCAGTGACGGGGCATTAATCTGCATATTACTTGAATATGAGACCGTTCTGAAGCAAATAATTTTCACACAACAGTATATGTACTCTTAAATGAATCCTACAAGGATTGGAACAATCATCCCTCAGCATTCCCACTGATTCCCACTGATCGGTTACTAGCCATCCCCTTTAATATGTTCTTGCTTTGGTGAAATAAAGAAACTTGAAATATCACATGTTTCCGAGAAAAGTGCACAGTCATCAATCAACACTGCACATACTATGCGCAACATCTTGTGGTGTCTCTATACTTCGCAAAATTCACGAGTGCACTGATACTCAAATTATTAAACTCACAAAATTTTAACAACTCACAAAAGTATTGCCTTCCGTAACACAAAATAATGCACTGCATATAATATTGCTCAAATCTTAAAAATCATCTCTCATTCCGTCACGCAGAGGCAGGTGCAAAATTGGCAGACTGTACAGAGGAAACAGAGGAATTAGAAAGGAAATTGAAACGGCTGTCAAATCCTGCAAAATATGATCAAAAATCTCGTGGTAAAACAAAGGGAAAGCAAGAATACAGTAAAAGTCACAAGCGTTTATAGGCAAAAGAAAAAAAAAGTCAAATTAAGGAAGCGCTGAAAGATGTGTGTGCCCCCGACATGAAACCGCACACATTCAATTTCGAAGATGAAGATGGAGATATTGTTACTGTACTCTTCGACAACCATGCATCTATTGACAAGGGGTTCCTAAATAAAACTAGAAATGTCGCTACAGCGACTGGTTATACCCCCGCCAAACAACATTTCATAAGCTCTGGTCAAAAAACTGAGGAAGTAGTTAAATCCGAAAGATCTTTCCTTGATCTTCTGCCATTAATATGCCGTTACCATGGCAACGTACTTTCGGGTACTGTCGAAAAATGCGTCTTGCACATCTACAACCAAAGGCACACATCTGTACCAAGTTTCATGGAAATTGGGTAAAAACTGAGGAAGTAGTTTGCAACACAAAATTTTCCATCATTTTGGCTCATAATATGTGAGCTGTTACCATGGCAACATACTTTTTGTCACTGTCAAGAAATGTGTCATGCTGACCTATATCCTAAGACAAACATTCAATATGAATTCCATGAGAATTGGAAGAACACTAATGAAGCAGTTTTGCCATGAAGCATTTTGCCCTATATTTTACCAATAACATGCCGTTACCATGGCAACGCACTTTTTGCCACTGCGGAAATATGTGTCTTGCACATTAACATATTCAGATGAACATCTGTACCTAATTTCATAAAAATTGATCAAAAACTGTGGGAGGAGTTCGCGACGCAAGATTTGTACCCATTTTTGCCCATAATATGCCGTTACCATGGCAACGTACTTTTGGGTACTGTCAAAAAATACGTCTTGCACATCTACAACCCAAGGCACACATCTGTGCCAAGTTTTATGGGAATCGGTTGAACACTGAGGAAGTAGTTCGCGACACAAGATTTGTACCCATTTTTGCCCATAATATGCCGTTACCATGGCAACGTACTTTTGGGTACTGTCAAAAAATACGTCTTGCACATCTACAACCCAAGGCACACATTTGTGCCAAGTTTTATGGGAATCGGTTGAAAACTGAGGGAGTAGTTCGCGACGCAAGATTTGCAACGGACCGACCGCCCGACCGACCGTCCGCTGATTCCTATATACCCCCTTCAAACTTCGTTTGGCGGGGGTATAAAAAAACATGGGGAAGAGGATTTAGATAATTTGATTTATATAATGGAAGTAGCATTACTGACAGTGCTTATCATGAAATGACACAGAGATGTAAAGAACTCCCAAGAACTTTTTCAGTTGTGAAAAAAACGTCATTAAATGAACAGTTCCTGTGAAGTGAGGTTGAGTATGAAGGGTGTACCAATCCATTGAAAAACACTTAATTTCAAATCTGAATAGAAAGCCAGACCTTATCAAGGGTGGTAAAGTTCGAATTAAGTTGTCTGGGGATGGGACAAGGGCAGGAACCAAAAAAAAAAAAACCAAAAAAACATCTCATCAATGTAAGCTATACAATACTAGATGAAAGCACGTGTGGATCTGAAAGGGGGAACTATTTGATTGCTATCGTTGAATGTCCAGAGACGGGTGACAGTATTCGCAAGTCCCTCAAATTTCTGATCGATGAATTCAACTCCCTCACCTCGGTTGAAGTAAATGGAGAAAGGGTTGAAGTTGAAAAATTTGTTGGCGGTGACCTCTAATTTCTGAACCAAGGAACGGGGATTGGAGGCTTTGCTGGTACATACTCCTGTGTCTGGTGCAAATGCCCAAAGTCGGAGAGATGTGATCTAACCAAAGAGTGGTCAATGACAGATCAAGAGAAAGGGGCACGAACTGTTGATGAAATAACAAATTGTTCACAAAAAGCAGAGGTCGAGCAAAACCAGGTACAACTGTAACACTCCTCCCATATTCACATCTATACCCATTTACAGAGTTGTTCCAGATACCCTCCATTTATTTCTTATAATATAGAGTTATGGATCAACTGGTCTACCAGCTTACCTGCAGACGTGTGATAATTTATTGTTCGACTCTCGGGAAATATCAATTTGAAGAACTGTTCAAACCTGATGCAGTTTGAAAAATTTGTCAAGGATCTTGGCATTCTGATTAGAAGTATGAAGTCAAGGAATCAAAGATTCAGGCCCTGAGAAGCGGCTCCAGTTTGCCAAGGAACAGCAGCTGCGCTTTAATTGTCTTAAGAAAGGGCACATGTTATCAGCATGCAGACTGAACAGGACCTGTTCTGTAGAGGGATGTGGGAAGAAACATACCAAATTTCTTCACCAACCCTAAGACAGAGGCAATCATTCGCCACTTACATATACTTTTGCTGAAAACCTGAATGTATTCTTTCTCTGGAGGAAAGGGCGGACAATTGATACATTTGAACAATGAATTTGATTTTGCTTTGTCACTACATAATAACTGCTTTGCACAATGACGTTAAAGGTTGTGTGTGTGTTGGACGAGAGTTCTAAACTGAATTCAGTTTTTCCTCCTATAAAGTGTTTCAATTTTTATCACCTCTGTTCTAACAAACAATGCTCGCAATTGTACACGTGTTATCTTGTTGGTGGTCCACATCTACGAGGGTTTGCTTTTATTGATGAATTTCAGAATTTGCATATTGATATGACGTTGAAATACATCCTTTTATGACGGTTATACGGATGTTAAATGTTGATAGTTGTTTAATGGCGCTTTGTAGTTTTTTGTTTGTTTGTTGTTGTTTTTTAACAGTACACTTCAGTTTTCGAAGATTCATACGATGATATGTTGAAGTGGTTATCAGGGTACTCATCTACAAGCGCGTAACTTTCGTTATCAAGTTTAGCAAATCATTTAGTATGGAAATTAAATGCATAGTTTGTGTTCTATGTTGAGGAGGACTTACGTATTTTGTGCTGTATCCAAACTTTAATCTTTATAAGAAGATGTATATAAGAAAGGTTTAAGTACGTATCCTTTGGTAGAAGGATTTTTAACTTCATTGTTAACAGTTTAGGTCTGTCTTGATGGGTTAAAGCTGAGTTACTTGAATTAAAAGTTTTGAAATTGTTTGGAAGAGAAGTTCTAATTAGCATCATTCACTGTGCCTGTATCTCATTATCTGTGAAGAGAAATGAACAAGTTCTAAACTAACATGGGGTTAGTTAGACATCTGTAACTTACGTCACTTATACGTGAATAAGAACCTTAATCTTTGCCATCTACACAGCTGTCACGTGTACTGATGATATCCACGAATCTCTTAACGCAATTTCGACAGTCACCTAGAAAAATTTCACATGTACCAAATCCACGATAGTCGTCTTAATGTTTCCACTTATGAAAAAAAACAACAACCCGATATTGTGTTTCATTGGCTACTCTATGATGTGATTTTGGAAAGGAACATTGAAGGAGTAATAAAATTCAAAATGCTCATATTCTATGAAAAAATTATTAATGCTTGATAAAGGCAGTATCGAACTTCAATTTTGTGCAAGTTAGTAATGCAATTGCCTTTTTTTACTTCTTGAAAATCCCAGCTGGTTCACAAAATTGCTGATATGTAATGTATGTTGCAGTAGTTAATTAACATCATCTGCTTCAACCATGTGTAATAAAGTTAGACAAAGCAACAATATTACGCAATTTTTTTTTTCTGGAATAAACTAAGGCATATTGCCATTTGCTTGCTTGTTAAATAAACCTTCGTGCTTACATTTTATTTTCTACGATTTCTGATTTTCCATCTGTGATGATTTACTGGCCTTGACCCGTCCTCTCATAATGTAGGCTTTTATACTATGCAATTCTTCCCAAATGCTATGTACCCTGTATTCTTTTTTTTTTCTTTCTTCCCATTTTCTGTACTATATTGTATTATATTGTATAACACAGTTTATTCATGCTGATCTATTCATCTATTTATTTTTTACATTTCACATGTTTAAGACTGTAAGAATAAGCTTATTATGTCAAATAGGCATCAGAGAGATGGTTGAAAACAAGACACATATCGAGCTCTTTGCTAACGATTGTCTCCTATTGTCTGCAGAAGAAGGCAAAGGCACAGCTGCAGCAGTCTGGCCGTATCAGTATGAACCTGCTCCTTGACAGGTCGATGGGCTTGAGAAGGCCGAAGGGGACAGCGACAAGATGCACTGGAGAAACATAGATGCCTCTCGACTGGAATCAGATGATATTGACAATACTTCCAACCAGGCGCTTGGAAGGCTATGTTGGCCGACGCTTGAACAGAGGTGGCATTTGAACACTTGTAAAACAGTCTTCATGGCGGTATGCCTGCATACGTGTAAGAACTCATTACACCCCTTGGTAACACATACTCATAGCACACAAAATGCAAGTAATAATGGTCTAATAATTCCACAAGTTAAAACTCCAGCAGGAAAAAAAGAAATCGTTCTCACACTTTGCTTCATGTCTTTGGAATCAGCTCTCCTCTGAAGTCTGAAATGCCATCTCCCCCTAAACATTTGTAAGAGCATACATAGGCCCTATATCACTTGGGATTAAATTCAGTTATTTTGATATCCCTATATTATGTATGGGTATCATCCTATTTCAAATGATGTGAATTTGAGTATTTTTATCATCAAAGACTTATTTTGCACTTTACACACAGCATCAACATTGTTTTGATATTGGGATGTATAACGGATGTCCTCGATTGGTCGCTTTGTGTATGTTGAATTAATTATTGTATTTGTTATTCTGTTGCAGGGCCCCCAAGAATAACAGTGTATAAACCACTGATAGGGCTACCCTGGGTAAAGAATACTGAATATATTAATAAAACTAAATAATAAATTTGTCACACAAGTCTCAATTTGCATAATATCAGTCATGAAATGTTGAGATATATAATATGCATACACACCCATAACAGCTAATTTGACATATATGTTGCAACGTGTTTATGTCTACATAAAAACAAGGAAAAGTAGATATTACGCGGTGCGTAATATATGTCCCCGCCGGAAGTAGCATTTTGTAGCAAAATGTGCAATGTAGGTAAAAAATCAAGGTCAAAGGTCAAAATTCTGTGTAAAAGTTTTGAAGCCCTCACCTAGTGCCATCACATAAAGCAAATGGAATCGAAATCGGGTTAGAAATGGCGAAGGAGTAGCATTTTATAGCCAATGTACAATACAGGTCAAAAATCAAGGTCAAAGGTCAAAGAAGGCAAAGGTCAAAATTCTGTGTAAAGTTTTGAAGCCCTCACCTAGTGCCATCACATAAAGCAAACGGAATCGAAATCGGGTTAGAAATGGCGAAGGAGTAGCATTTTGTAGCCAATGTACAATACAGGTCAAAAATCAAGGTCAAAGGTCAAAGAAGGCAAAGGTCAAAATTCTGTGTAAAGTTTTGAAGCCCTTACCTAGTGCCATCACATAAAGCAAACGGAATCGAAATCGGGTTAGAAATGGCGAAGGAGTAGCATTTTGTAGCAAAATGTACAATATACATGTAGGTCAAAAATCAAAGTCAAAGGTCAAAGAAGGCAAAGGTCAAAATTCTGTGTAGAAGTTTTGAAGCCCTCACCTAGTGCCATCACATAAAGCAAACGGAATCGAAATCGGGTTAGAAATGGCGAAGGAGTAGCATTTTGTAGCAAAATGTACAATATAGGTCAAAGGTCAAGGTCAAAGGTCACGACTGAAATTCTGTGTAGAAGTTTCAAAGCTCCCATGTAGTGCTATCATATAAAGCAAACAGAATCAAAATTGGCTCATAAATGACAGAGAAGTAGCAAATTGAAGATTTTGATCACACACGGACGCACACACGGACACACGGATGGACGGACACACGGACGGACGGACGGACGGACACACGGACACACACACGTACGGAGCCCGTTTCATAGTCCCCTGCTCGAACTCGTTCGGCGGGGACAAAAAAGTGATAGTACTACAATCAAGAACTTATAACCTTTGGCAAGAGTATTAAAGTATCCATCTCATAAAATTAAAGGAAAAAAAGAAAGCAAATATCTGGTACATCATGTGACAAAGATTTGTGCATCTATTCCTGAGGATATATATCACTCTTATGCTTAAAAATGCCATATAAAAAAATAAAAAATACCCGCCACAAAGAATACAGCACGACTGGGAGTTGTATTGTCTGCCACAGCTTCACCTGCTCATATTCTGACACACAAACCTGATTGCACAGCAGCGCCAGTTGTTCTTTGCCCATTTTTTTTTTTTTTTTAATCTCTCTCTGAGAACTTTAGCCAATATGATGATGAAATTTAAAGATGTTTCAATCTATTCTCGTTTGGTTTTACACAGACCGTACATATAGTTTTAATACTGAAGTTGTTGTGAGGACAAGTTCTGGTTCCATCCTTTTCAATCACAATCTCCATAACTGTGATATCCAATCGTACGTCTGTATGTTTTCATAAATATTTCTTGCATACTAGTATCAATATCAAAGAGTCTGCCATGTATGGACTTTGTTGAGAAAGATTTCAGACCCTTATTCCTTTCCTTTTAAACTGGACAGTGCTCCATCATCTGGATGTTTGATGACTGGCTAAATGGCATTTTAATAGAGCATCACCAGAGACGAAGGGTTGTCAGGTCAGCCATGCATGATGTAATCTTGCAAAGGCGGAGGGACAGGCAGTTGGCCGGCCGATCTTGATTTCTTGGCCAGACGAGGGAAGCTGATGCACCTACGCACCGCCACCCTGCACAGGTGCGACAGTGAACGAGGAGTTTCTGAAGATTGAGGTAAATAAGGACGGCGATGTGAAAGTGGCGGTGGAATACCGGGTTTCACTCAGATCTGAAGGAGCATGCTTGTGAGAATGATGAAGCAAAGACCATTCTTGCAAATGGCATCTTACCTTGCACCAGTATGCAGCTAAACTGCCTAAGTATTCTAGTAAAAAATTATAATAACCTACTGTAAAGCAAGAAATATTCACAGCATAAATTTTTTGTGAATTGGAACCACCAGCCTTTTTTGTGGCATGAAATGTTCGCAAATTGCCAATGGTATTCAATGTATGGTGAAGCCAAGAATTTGTGCATGCATTTTATTCGCGAATCTTGGTTCATGAAATTTGCAAAATTAAACTAGAAATGTCGCTACGGCGACTGATGCCTCCGCCATAATGCATGATTCTCCCAATAGGTGTATAGTACAATGTCTTCACAATGTGTGATGACAGTTCACTTTCCACGAACTGGGTTTGCTATAATTGTCTATTAAAGAGTGCAGGTACACATATTTGGGGAATTGAAAATTTTTACTTAACTTCTGACCGACCTTATTATAAGTTTATGCATTGAGTATAATTTTCAAGGTATGAAGAAAGAGTGTAATTACAGTACAAAATATATATATTTTTTCATTTAAACCTGACCATTGACCCTTAACCTTTGACCTTTGACCTTCTGGCTGGAAATTTCCAAGAGAATCTCCATTAAGTAATACATGTACATATATTAAATTTTAAAACTAATAATGCAATCATTGCATATACTAGTATATGAGGGAAATAGTAACATTTAGGGGAGTTGACCTGGACCTTTGACCCCCTGACTATTGACCCATGACCCCTAAATTCCCTAGATAATCCCTGCCAGTCAGTACATGCATATGTACCAAGTTCCATGAAGATACATTGAACCATTTGCGAGAAAAGTGATATTGCAACATTTTCACCTAACCTTTGACCTTTTGACCTTTGACCTTATGACATGAAACTCTCTCTGGAGAATTTTTACGCAGTAGTACATGTCTACACTAAGTTTCAAGAAAATAACTGCGGCATTGCATAGATATGGGGGAAAAAGCAACATTTTTAGCATTTGACCTTGACCTTTTGACCTTTGACCTCTTGTCAAAGTCACTAGAATCTACTCAACTAATTGTCCCATCATACATCATCCTTGGACCAAGTTTGGTGAAAGCTGCTTCATCCAGTTTTGAAGTATCACGTAAACAGATACATTTTAGGAATTGACCTTGATCTTTGACCTTTGACCTCTGTCCGATTTCACTGAAAAACTAATCAAGTAATTGTCCCATCATACATCATCCTCCAACAAAGTTTGGTGAAATTTGCTCCTTACAGTCTTGAGTTATCACGTAAACGGATACATTTTCATGATTTGACCTTGACCTTTGACCTTTGACCTTTAGCCGATTTCACCCAAAATCTACTCAAATCATTGCCCCATCATACTTCATACTTGGACCAAATTTGGTAAAATTTCAGTAAATATTACTCAAGTTATCGCGTAAACGAAAGCGGACGGACGGACGGACGGACGTACGGACGGACGGACGGACAACCCGAAAACATAATGCCTCCGGCACCACTTCGTGGCGGAGGCATAAAAATGCAAACACTTCTGGTTTTATAGTACTTTCTACTTAGAAATGCACTTTTAACAAGTTTTACAGCAGAAATTCCTGAAAATACACAATATAAGTAGCACATGATATTGTGATCAATGAAATTCAGAGTCAGTATTACATCATTTCCTTCTTTCCAGACATGACAGACAAATTAACAATCATCAGAGTTCAGGGGAAGGCTTTATGTTATTCCTCACTGAGTGCTCTATACATGTGTGTATAAAACTGACCAAACTGACTTAAAGGGTGTGTACAGTTCTGGTCGAGGTGAGGATTTAGCTTTTAACGTTTTGTGAGATATTCAGAAACCACTCTATGAGATGTCAAAGAGCATGCAGTTCTAAGGGGTATTAAAAGTTTATTCGATGAAAATCGGTTTTGAAATGACTGAGATATCCAAAAACAAGGTGAAACAAAGAGATCCTAATACAGTTGTTGCATGTCGCCTTTTATTATTAGCACTTTTTTTGATATCTCAGCCATTTGAAAACTAATTTTCATCAAATAAATGTTGAATCCTTCTTAAAATTACATGCTGTTTCATATTTCATAAGAGGCTTTTCATTATCTCACTTAGGAATGTTCAAAACATGAATCCCCATCTCAACCAGTGCTGTACAGTCCCTTTAATTTTCAATAGTAGTCTTTTCAAATATGAGTATGCCAATGCTTACATCCTCCATTTTGCATAGATGTATGATGTATAAATATGTACCTACCTGCACGGGACCCCAAGAGCTTCAGCAGATACGGAGATCTTGGAACAAAGTCAATGTATGCCCACCAAGCCTCTAACACCTCTGCAAAAGTTTCTTCACATTCGTTCTCTTCCAGCATATCAAATGGTGCTGATTCCATCTCGAGTTGGAGTCCAGCATTCATAATGAGGGTGAAGTTTGAGGACGGTTGCTGCCACACACAAATATCTTCTACTGGAAACTGCACATTGGAAGCTGAAAGATTCACATGAGTGAGTTCGGCGCACCTTTCTAGGAGAAGTCTCAGTATGGTACATGTACTACTGTTCACAAATGCCACGTACAATGGACAATGATCAAACGGGGGACAAAATGGCATTCCTTTGCAGAGCGGGGATGCTCCTTTTTCTAAGAGATATGTCACCATTTCTTCATTGTCCAAAGCCCATGTGGCAAGAACTGGTTGGGCTTTGTCAGATAGGCGGTATTGTTCCAGTTCATCTGATGGGAGTTTCACTCCAAGGTCTGCATCAAAGCCACTTTCAACTAAGCACTTAACCATGTCCATTTGGCCAGACGCTACAGCTAGGCGCATTGTGTTGTCATTGGACATCAGTTCCTTGTAGGATGAACACTTCTCTAGCAGTACTCTTAAAGACCTAAAGAGGGATTGCAAAAGATGAATCAAGCATTTAATTGATTTTAATTCCATGCAGGTTAGCTAATACATATGTGAAATGTAGTCTCTGACTGGCTGGTACAGGCTATCTTGTTCAAGCTTCTCCCATTTTTCCTCAAACTATTTCTCTTAATGGCCTACAGGCTCAGGATGGCATGGTTTTGAAAACTCAATGTGAGAACTTCTAGCATTGACCCTATAAAGCTGAGGGGTGGGGGGGGGGGGGGGGGGGGGAGGGTGGGGAGGGGGCACATTGTGTTCCCTACCATTATTTCCCCTGCTGTTACTCTGTCCGATATCACTGGTTGCCACGACAACAATAAACTGACAACCATGTCAGTTGGACCTTGCATGTTTTTCTGTTTAAATTCCAGTTACAGACTGTAACAACATAAAAGTGAATAAAATGGGGTTTTATATGCTGGAATTGCTGAAGGACCAAAATATAAATCATGGTTGTTAATGATCCCCGACACGGTCTTCTCATTATTACCTTTATTCTTTATGTGACAAAGAGGCATCCAAATAATAGATATAAAAGAAATAATTGAAAAAAACAGTATTTTCCAAAGATTTACCTGTCATCTTTTTATCATTTTGAATCTTTCACACAAGTTTTGCCTTTAGTGCCCATACATATGTATCAATGTTTTTCTCATATTACCAATCTGCACACTCAAGATTTCCAATATTATGGATGTATGAAATGTGATACCTACATTGTATACATGTCTCTATGCCAAACAATAAATCACAGGTCTAATAATTTCTTTACATTTCAATGAATAATGTCCCATGTGGTGACCTTGAGAAATTTAAACCATAACAATACCAAGTTTGAATTGCTCTTTTTTTGTGGCATATGTGAAAGTGATAGGTCTAATGATAAAACCATATCGAGGGAAAAACATAATCTTACGGGTTTAGCATATTTTCTAACAATTTCTTTATAGTGAATAGCTCCCCCCCCCCCCCCCCCCCCATGGGTCATCATGAAAAAGTGCAAAGGCAGGGTCATGTAGAAATTGGGTTGCTCTACAAATGTGCCAATATCAAGGTGATGCATCAAACAATACAGAAATTATGAAGAAAAACATGGTTTCAGCTTATTTTCTATGCATTTCTTTTATATTGTAGTAAATCATAGGACCCCCAATGAGTAACCTTGAGAAAGTTCAAGGGTCCGGTCAGGTAGCATTTGAGTTGTTCTACCCATGTGCCAAATATGTCAATGATTCATTAAATAATAAAGAAATTATTCAGGGGACATAATGTGCCCTTCCCCCCCCCCCCCTTTCTCCCTAGGAACTTCAGAGATTTAACAAGAGAACTGCAAGAGTTCCTCTAAGTTCACTCTATCTCATTTGTATCTTAAATACCACATTCAGTTGCATTCAGAAAATAATTCTGTATCCGCAGCAGAAAGCTACAATATGACCCTGAATTCTGGAAAGTTCTACAGGACAGCATGACCATTACTTGCTCACAGTTTGACCAAATCCACCAATTTTCAGCACTTCTTGCAAGCTATTGGCTAGCAGACTTCTGCTGTTGTGATTCCTACTTACAACAACAGCAAGTTATTGAAGCATCAAATGCACAAGATGGATTCAGAGTAATACCTTTCTGTGATAAAGAGAAGCTAAGAAGTCACAAGTATTATGGATCAAGTAAAAGACCTATAACATCTACTTGCACATCATTTGTGAAACTCTATATGCTTTAATAAAGCAAAGCTCTGAGTTATACTCTGGAGTTTATTGTGCTTGTATACTAACGTAACCCTGATGTTTGTCACTAAACTTCGCTTATTTGTACTTTGTAAGGTAATGTCACTAGTATGGGACTTTGTCTCAATGACAGGCCGACTGTTTACGGGCATCACTTACGCCGAACATTCCCTAAAAACAGCATCATCAAGGAGTGTGACTCTCGCTGGGGCAATACAGGTAGCAGAAGACTTAGGATACGTAAGAGGATCAGCACCCCACTCCAGGAGAGTCCTCACAGCATAGTCATTGTCATCACACACAGCAGAGTTCAGTGGGGTATGGTCATAGTTGGCTCTAACATTCACATCCGCTCCTGTAAATGGAAGAGCACAAAAAAGATATACTAATGCCAAATGTGGAGATATCCAGCTTTCTTTATAATTGAAAGTGGTTTTCATAACTACGACTTGTTGAAATATGTGTACACACTTAACTGTGTGAAGCTAGGAGTTTCAGAGGTCAGTACTTTCTCCTGCATCAGCATGGTTTTGAAGACGTTGTGTTTGAGTACTGTATCTGGAATGTTTGTTTGCTGTCACCGTTATTTCTCTGATGTCATTCAATGATTAAAACATAAATCATTTCTGTTTTACTATTTAAGATAAAGTCTTAACGAAATGTTCAACAAAAACAGGTTACTAAAGCGATTGTTCAGAAGTACCTCTATGATTGCAAATGTGACCACCCAGCTCACAACCTGCAAAAAGTTGCAGACTACGATTCTATGTAATGGACCAAAGTATTATTTCATTTAGGTTGACATACTCATTTTTTTTTTTTTTTTTACAATTTGTCTCAACTGGGAGAGTAGTCTTTTCTCTACCTACTGTCAAAATTTGGCGGCATAAAAAAAAAAAAACGAAATCAAGACATGGGCATTTTTTTCTGGTCCATATATTTTCGGACAGGTAGTGCTCTCACTGGAAAATAGAACGTCTTCACTGATACTTCTGCACAGTATGCCAGAGTGACCTTAATTTCATCTGTTGAGAATGAAAAGGGAGTTAAGTTATCTCAAACACTATGGGTTTAGTGGCAACTTAACGCCCTTATCATTCCCAACTGACGATTTTAAATCCCCTTTTCTCCCATTTTATGAGAGTGCACCTACCAACTTTCCCTTCTTGCAATCACATTTAGAACTAGTTAGGATCATCCAATTTTACTAGGTTATGAATAATTTTTCAGCTTAGAGCTCACTCTTTTTGTTTGTTTGCCCGTTTGTTTTTATTTTCCATCAGACAAGATGGCTGGATAGCCCATATTTAGCTGCACTAGCAGGTCTTCCATGGGGCCAAGTTGTGAGTACTTGGGGCAGACTACTTCACCGGGGTATGCACCCTGCTCTTTTCACTGAATGAATGAAGGGGTATATTTTACGTATGTGAATTGTGACTCTCTCACACATGGGACTTCAATTTCAAGTCCTATCCAACAAAAGAAAGTTCATTTTGGCCTACTTTTAGTGGGTTTTGAGCTGGTCAGTTACAAAAAGAGGGTGTGTGTGTGAAACAAGACACATTAAATTGCTCATCTTCAACAGGAAACAGAAGACAGTCTCCACGCCAGTGCTTGACAGCACTGAAAACGATACAAGGTGTGCCAACAATTATGTTATGTAATTCAAAACCAAAATGGCAACATAAAATATCAGGACAGCAACCTCTATAAACTCACATTACTTATTTCTGAACTGATGTCACAGTATGAGACTGAAATCATTGGCAACAATGTTGATTGACTAATGTCTAATTGCTGTTAATGCAGTTTTCTTGAGGCGATTTAATTTTTGCAAATTTTGTGAGTTCACAGACATTCATAAAATAATGTCTATATCCTAACTGTGCTGTATATTGTCTCCAGAAATCCCATTCTTTTCTAGTGAAAATATTTACATTTCAGGGGTGAATCCAGGAATTCCGTAAAGAGGGGGCACCTCCACAAAATTAAAGGGGAGCATGCACCCCCTTTTTTTTTTTTTTTTTTTTTTTTTTTTTTTAAAGCAAAAAAATTAAGGGTGCCTGGTGCACTTCCCCCTGGATCTGCCACTGCATTTCTCATTCCATCATTGTGGTTCTTGATAATGAATTCAATTATTTGCCAAATTGTCTCACAAGTCCCACTTTGTGAAATGGGTCTTCTCTCTTCTCACAGCCACAGCCATCTCAGATAAGATTATCTTAAGAACTTTATTGCAACTGTCTTTAATCATCCGATACTGCCTTAGAGTCAGGGAAATGAAGACATTAATATAGCAGAAGTCTCATAGCTCACTGATGATTTTATGACTTTTTGTTAAAGGGAAATTTACACCGAACATATAGTGGTACAAAATATGATGGCAGTGATTGCAAAAACATCAGAACGCATGAATGAAGTCTAAGGAAATTTGTCAATCTGTTCATAACTTGTGAATTTTTTGTAAATTTTTTTTTGTAAATTTTTGGTAAAATCCATGTGCTGTCATCACTAAATAAGAAGGCTACAGGAATTCATGGTGTCGCACTAACGAAATAATTATAGAATGTACATGTACATGACGTATACACCATATGGGCCAAATTTTCTTTAGCCTTCTGCATGTTGTTGCCTAGTCGCTAATACTAGTATGACCAAGAAAGACTGCATCCCACAGACCTTTATCTAGGAGCATTTCTAGGATGATCTTGTTCCTAGGCTGTATGATCCTCCATTTCTCCTTCCACCTCAGGGGGTCCAATTGCCGCATATTTTGCCTCCCCACTCCACACTGCGCAGCACTGAAGAGGGCTGTGAATCCCTTGCCATTCTTTTCGTTCACGTCCACTACTTCCAGCAGCTTCTCCACACATGCCACATGACACTGTTCCACAGCTACATTTGTAGGAAAACAAGACACATTTACTGAAGTCGTATTCCTTAAAAGCAGTAACAAAGAGCAGTTTATGAACAGCAGAATCTTACCCTACAATGTGCCTACTACATGGGTGTCAACCTTCTCAGACCTAAAGAAAATGGACTGATACACAGTAAAATCACACATTCAACAGGTTAAAAAAGAGAAATATACATATATTATTCTATAAAATATAATTAGGATATGATAAATACAGCATCTTGGATCAGAAATGCACATATTAATCATGAAAGATCAAATAAAACAAACAAAACATTTTTGTACTGTGGGTACTGCATCCTTTTTCAACCTGCAAAATTCACTCATAAACAAGGATGCTAACTATGCTGTCAATTTGTTAAAGGAACTCAAAGCCAAATCATAAACAAGGCCAAATCCACAGTATCCTCCGAACTCTGTTCGGGGGATACAATAAGGATTGAGCGAAAGCAGCAATACTTGTAGAACCAGAGAGGTGTTAGAGAAGGAGTGGAATATCTTTGCAATTTGTGCAAAAATTACTTAAAAGTTCTATAGCAAGACAATTAAATGCTTAGCATTTCACTGGCTTTGATGTCTCATGCTTCAAGCTGTTGTTCTATAGAGTTTGGATAATATACAGAGACCAACGAGAAGGTCCTTGATTTAATTTTTTATGTGCCACGTTCGCACATCCGACTCAGTTGACGGCGTGCCAACTTTGCATATTCTGCTCAAATGCACAAACCCGCCAAAACCGATCGATACATCGCCAAATGCGACAATACAATGAACGCGTTTCTCGTGATTCCGTTCCTCTCACATTTAGCTTGCATTTTATGTGGTGATTGACGAGTAATCGGGTGTTCCCTATTGGATTTGTGTGTAAATTCTAAGTTTCTCCCACTGTTTTGTGTGCAAAAGTCAGGCCTTTACAGTAATGGAGCTACGGGTCGTTTGAAAGAAAATCAGTTATAGATTTGACATGCAATTTACATCAAAGCAAAGCTTGGCATTTTCTCTACAACTTTGTGCGCTACATGTCCAGCTCAACAATTTTTTTTTCTTTTTAAAGTTACATAGATTTGAAAAACAATATGTTTTCTCAAAGTATGACTACGTTGGTGTCTCAGAATAATGTGGCACACAGGGGGTTTACATCATGGCACCCAAAGAGGTAAACAACTTTAAGCTGTATTTCATAAGAAATGTTGTACAAAAAAAAAATACTTCCAAGTTGTTGTTTTTTTCAAATCTTCTTGTTATCAAAACCCCAGATTGACAAAGGGTATTAGTGTGAACTCATTAAAACAAGTTACCGTAACTCTCTTGAGCACATATATTATACATAATTGTTAAACAAGCTTAGAACTTAATGTTAAATCTTCCAAAAATAAAAACTTAATTGCCTAATGCATATTTCTGCATGTTTATTAGCATTTTAGTTTTAAAGAAGTACAAAGTGGCACCGGAAAAGTAAGGCAAGATTTTTTTTTTTTTTTTTTTTTTTTTTGCTCGTCAGCTAATCAATCCATGAAACACTGAAGTGGCACCAGAAATATAAACTGCCCCCAACCTCACTTTTAGAAATGCAGTGCCGGCCCTGTGTTGTATAATGAGTATGAAGTGTTAGATTGCTGAATACTCAGCACAGGTGAGTAAATTGCTGTCATTAAGATTTAATAATTGTTTCCACAAATTTGATATTCCTATCATTAATCTGCTTGTTGAGCTCTAGGCACATTTTTTTATTTCACTTAAGTTATAAACACTAATAATGTAACAAAATATCTTTAAAGCTTTTGCAGACTGCAGTGTCTTAGAAGCAAAAAAATAAACAAAATTGAAGTTGCATTAAAATGATTGTAAATAATGATATCGTATCAATCATGTAAATTAGACACGTATGATGATGCATTGCTTACAAACCTACTGAAATAGTTCAAAAGTTTCCTCTCTAGCACTTTTGTTCACATTAAGTGCTCACTCCTTAGCAATTTTCATTCTGACCAAATTTCTTGGCTTCTTGGAATTTTGTAAGAACTATTTGCAAATTAAAACAAATTATCCTTTTATAAAACTACATGTAGTTCAAGACTGGACTTACCTATCATCAATGGAGATCTGTCAGTGTAATAAGTTTCCCGTTTGCTTGGGTTTGCTCCTGCTTTGAGAAGAATCTCAACAACAAGGGGGAGCCCTCTGGAGGCAGCCATGTACAGCAGCGTCTCCCCATCATCATTTGGCTGGTCTAGCACTGCGGTCACATTGATTAGTAGGAATGAATAAAATTTGATGCACTTGATATTAAAAGTTTCTCACTAGGGTTCATGTTACGGTACTTCATTATCTTGTTTAACAGGTATGAGGAGGGATATTTGTGTTTGCTTTACATGCATGTAACTAGATCAGTTGCTAGAAAATTTGATATATTGAATCGTTCTGACACAAGTACCGCCGGTACAGTATTCAGTTATTTCAGTGATATCCTGCACCTACTTGTACATGATGCACTTGGGCAGTATGATTCTGGTCAATATATTACCACAATAGGAAGTAACCTACCAAATTAACACATTGTACAATTAGGTTTTTCCTGTGTATAATGGCAAAATATCATTTAACCAGTAATAAGAAATAAAGCATCCTCCCATAGATCAGTGACAATGCTAGAGGGAATACAGAATACGGCATGGATACTTAGTGTGTGTGAATGTCTACATTGTACTTCAAGCAAGTGGCAACTGGTCAAATTACGAAGTCCCACTACAGTGTATTTATGAGAAAGGGTCAATTTTGCTATCTAATTTGTATTAACTGCAGATTCTGAACCTTGGGTTTTTTCCCTTGTAATATTTCGGTTACTGCTCTGCAAAAATAAAACAACCCAAAACACACTTTCTCTCTCTCTCTCTCACACACACACAAAAATAAAAGCATAATTCCTAGCTACAAGCAACATATGAATAAATAAATTCGCAAATCTGAGACTACAGAGAGAACACAAAGCTGCAAGACTCTTTCTTCTCATGCATCCTGCGATGAAAATAAATCATAAAACTGAGCCACTTGAGGCTTTGAAACTGGTTTCTTTCAGCTCAATACGACCCAACTCAACACAAGTTGTAGATCCATAGTCCTGATAAAACTGGGTCCCTCCTGACATACACGTAGACTGAAAAATCTATTTGTCCACAGGAGTTTTATAACATTTTTTGACCATCATACAGTCCTCCTTCGGAGGGTATTCCGTGAAGCCAAACGAGTGTCCACGGAACATAGCCTCGACGATAAAATACAGACTGATCTTTCGGTCAGCTGACACTGTTTACGTAATGTTGAAGTGGAATGCAATCTGGTCAGCTGACACTGTTTACATAATGTTGAAGTGGAATGCAATCACCTTCTGTGGACAGCTTCTCAAGACTTGATGTCAGGTCAATACTGTTCCCCAATGCAATGGCATTATACACCTTGGTCCATGCTTCGGTGATCTCTGGTGGATACGCTTTCAACTCCCAGGGTACATACTTGTTGGGATGTTCATCCTCATAAGGAAGAGGGCTCAGCGGCGAAAGGCAGAAACTAGAGTCCTCTGAATCAGGTGGACTGGCCCAATCGGCCTGTTGTTCAAGATCAGATCTTGATCCTCCTCCATCGTCGGAGTCACCACGATCCATTTCGATGGTCTGGTCATGTACTGCTTGCATGTAGTTCAGTATTTACCTGGAAAAGGGGATGCATTATAAACTGATTGATGCTTTTCAACATCTGCAAGTAAAATTACAAAATGCTGAATTGCTGGGCAGGGAATTTGATCCAAGTCTAATCAAGGCACAAATGACAGCAATGCTGTTCGAGAGCTAAATGCCGTGTGACAACAGCTGTAATTTATAGATCATGGGTCAGCTATGAAATTTACTTGTACTTTTAGCCGTACTTGTGATCCTTGTGTCCTTGTGATAAATGCAACGTGTTGGGGAAGAAAACAATCTTCTCAGTTAGTTTTGTCTTAACACACACACACACACACAAAAGAAAAAATGGTTTATCCAGGTTTGAATTTCGCACAAACATACATTGTAACGCAAACATCTAGACTCTCTGAGCTCTATGGCGCTGAAAAGTTCCCATTGATCAGTGATAACGCTGCCAACTCAATACCTTAAAGGACAAGTTCACCTTCATAAACATAAGGATTGAGAGAATGTAGCAATATTAGTAGAACACATCATTGAAAGTTTGAGGAAAATCGGACAATCCGTTCAAAAGTTATGCATTTTTGAAGTTTTTGTGCAGTAACCACTGGATGAGAAGACTACTGCAATGTGTGAATAACTTAGATGTCACATGCGTACAACAATATAAGGAAAATATAAAGAGAATTTCACAAAATTTCATCTTTTGAAAAAAGTACACATTCCCCCGACTCGTTATCGACAAATGTTATGGGTAATATTATTCCCCCTGCCTTTAGAAAGAGGCAAGTCAAGTGCTCTTTTATTATGCGAAAAAAGTGAAAATATGTTGAATTTTCTTTACATTTTCTTTATACTGTTGTACGCATATGACTCACAAGCTGTAGTAGTCTCCTCATCCAGCGGTTCCAACACAAAAATTTTAAAAATTCATAACTTTTGCATCGATTGTCCAATTTTCCTCAAACTTTCACTGATGTGTTCTACTAATATTGCTGCATTCTCTCAATCCCTATGTTTATGAAGGTGAACTTGTCCTTTAATAGCAATTTTCATAAATTAGAATCTACATATGTGACCCTGCACCACAAAACATACAAAAAGTCGCCAGACATGAATTTTTAGTGAAGACCATATTCTGAAAGAGCAGACTTTAACCCTATAAAGCCCAAGGGGGGGCACATTGTGCCCCCCCTACCAGATTTTCGTTTGCCACTCCTTCATCCTTACTCCGATTTCAACCAAATTTGGTGACTTTTCCTAAAATCTTATTGCGAACATTTTGATATATAATTTAGCTATATTTGATGTTGCTGGTTGCCATGGCAACCATAAACTGACAACCATGTCAGTCAGATTTTGCATCTTTTTTCTGTTCCCATTTCATTTAACAGCATTACAGTGTATGAAATGGGTGTTTCTTGGCTGAAATTTGTTGAAGAAGCAAAATTTGAAGTAATCATGGTCCTGGAAAGTTTTTCTTATTATTTCCTTTGTTTTCATGTGACAAAGGCATAAAACAATAAATATAATAGAGATAATTGAAAACAATAATATTTTCTACAGATTGCCCTTATATTTTGAGTTATTTTGATTCCTTCACCCAAGTTATGCCTCTAATTATTATTAGTTTATCATATTATCAATTTGCAATCTCAAAATTCCACTATTATGCAAATATGAAATGTCATAACTATACATATACCCATCCCAAACATTTCATCTCAGGTCTCATAATGTATCACTATGTTGATATGAATAGCGCCCCCATGTGGTGACCTTGAGAAATTTCAAACATAACAAATAATACAATTCCACTTACTTATCATTTGTGCCAAATATGAAAATGATTGGTCTATAATAAGACATATATCATGGGGATAAGGAAATTATACTGAAAAATCATGTTTTTAGCATATTTCCTATGTATTTCTTTATATTTTTGTAAATAGCGCCCTCCATGGGTGACCTTGTGAAAGTTCAAATGTACGGTCATGTAGAGTATGAGTTACTCTACTCACGTGCCAAATATGATGATGATACATCAAATAATAAAAAAGTTATATGGGGGGGGCACAATGTGCCCCCCCTTGGGCCTGCGAGGGGTCAAAATAGCTTGGGCTTAATAGGGTTAAGCTTTAAAATGATATATAACTCAAATCAAATGGACTCTCCTAACCTATCTAAATATTGGAGAGAAAGCACGAACTCAGGAAAAGTGTGATCTGAGAAAAGAGGCTCTGAAGTACCGGTACAGTGTCTATTTAAGTGCGTAATCTTTACCAAGCCGTGCTGGCTGTGTGATGAATTGGACAAAAAAACATGAAGTAAACCACCAGAGTAACAACAATAAAGGGATTA
Organism: Diadema antillarum; assembly: GCF_040938485.1. Lineage (NCBI taxonomy): Eukaryota > Metazoa > Echinodermata > Echinoidea > Diadematoida > Diadematidae > Diadema > Diadema antillarum. The sequence continues at coordinate 2,242,249 of NW_027271000.1, read as the reverse complement.
TCAGATTAAACTGAAATTCAGCATGCCTCATTAACACATTTATGTCCATAATTAATGCCATCTTTCAAAGCAGTAGCGTTATCCTTTCAAAAGTTATTAGAGTTATTAGAGAAATGAAAAGGGGACTCTCAAGACACACCTAATCACAATATTCTACCAAAAATGTTCGAGATAAACTGCTACAGAAACATACTTTCTTTATACCTATTTTATGATCCCAAATTTTAGCAAAATGTAAAAGAAGACTTGTTCTTTCAGAAAATATGAAAAAGTCAAGATCGGGTAGGTTGGCCCAATTCAGTTATTTTTAGTCCTCACGCAAAATCAGTATGTGCAACTTTTGTTCGTTTTGTGATGCACGGTCACATATATATTAAAGCTTTATACGTTATAGAATAAACCCTAACGTCAATACTCTATAGACCTCTAGCATCTACACTAGAACAAGATCCAAGGTCTATGTTTATAATCATTTTACCCCCCCCCCCCCGCCCCCATAATTCTGAGATGTAGAAAATGGTTCCCTTTTTTTTGTGTGTGTGACTTAGTACACTTGTAGATTGGCAAATTTTAGAAAGCGCAACCTTTTCTCCCGCTTGGTTTCCTTCCAAAGATTTAAGAACACTTTGATTGACAATTTCTCAAATTCCATCAAAAATGTGTTTTTGGGATATTTTTATTTGAATTCTATAATGCAAGGGCATCGAAAACATTAAGGGGAGTGCAGGCAAATATAATATTTTCCCCTCAAAATGCATAAAAATACTCAAAACAAAGAATTTTTTTGGCTTTTTTAAAATAGAAAACTGCAAATATTTCACCCACTGCATATTGTACACTGGCTGCAGTGATGGATGGGGTGGGGGGGGGGGGACAACCCTTTTGGGGTTTTTTTTTCCCCAAAATAGTAGTATTCATGAAATTAACATAAATATAGTTTGTTTGTTTTTTTAATCTCCCTACCTTGTTTAATAGTGTGTGATGTCAGCCAATTGAAGTGGTAACAGAAAATTGCACATGTCATTAAAAATGTAGACTGCCCCCTCCCCCCCCCCCCCCCCCTGGAATTCCTGGATTCGCCCTGGCCTCTGCTCTGCACCATAGAGTGCAAAATCTCCCTTGTAGGGGGGGGGGGGGGGGGGGATACACCCATCCTCCCTCCGCCCCTCGTACCTTTCAATTCCACAACCAGGTTTGCCACCCCCCCCCCCCCCCCCCTTTCATGAAAAATGAATCAACATTCAACAACTCTGATGAGCCGAGTCGTATTATTGATTGGGAAAACACACTTGGATTTGTAGGTACAGTGTCGTCGAGACGTCCTGGATGGGAGAGGAGGGTCGATGTCTTGATCTCAATTGAGCGCTGTGAGTGTGAGTCCGGTCTTCTAGCACAAATTGTTGAAAACCTCAGTCCTCATCACGCCTCAGCTCATCTCATCTGTCAGGTGCTATGCAGCCGTGCTGTATATGCACGTGCCTGCCAATGCGCGGATATGCCCGTGGATTGTGGTGGTGGAGCTTCGGATCGATCGAACGGGATGCGCCTGATGGGTCGGGGGCCCGGGTGCGCTGCGGAGGCGAATGAGTGCTAGCCAGCCATAATCCTATCCAACTGATTCCAAGCCACTAGCCTATCGCCCGTACACGCTAACGGCTTTAACGGTCTGCTCTTTGCAAGTACATGAGTGTTGTCGTCACACAGCACAAAGATAACTGTCACCTTCAAAAGAGGTTATATCCTCTTTGTTGCCCAAGGGTATCACCCTTATGGTTTTCTTTCGAACCTACCTGCGCAATCACAGGAAACCAAAGCGAACGCGAACGAGCGTAACACGTTGATCATGACCGTCGCGTCGCGTCGCTCGCTGTTCGTTCGCGCTGTGCATGTGTATGTCGTCGCAGCGCGCGTTACCGTCCGTCGCCTACCATCACACATGCAATATGCACGCACACCGCGCCGTAAACCTTGGGTGTTTAGCGTTGGCGTTGTATACATACAGCTAGCAAAGAGCGTAACGTTAGACGCTGCGTGCGCCTGCGCCTAGCGCCTCTCGTACATATACACACTCATTGGTATAAAATTTACAGTCAGACATGGCTGAAGAAAACGATTCAGTCGTCGTTTCTATGCTGGATGTTCTAGAAGAGGGTAATGAACTCGAAGAGGAAGCAGCTGCCGTCCTAGGTGACAGCGATGATAAATGTTGTACATACCCCTTGGTGAGTTAGCAAGACATGATTAACCCCTGATCAAACGAAGTTGCTCCCGAGTCTGCTTCCAGTGCTTGCTTTACCTACACTTTACTGTAGTCCCACCTATCCAAATTTATGCCGCAGTTAGATATACAGTTAAACTCGCCTAAGTCGACGTCGCATATGTCGAATAATCGCGCAAGTCGAAGATTTTAAAAAGTCCCGATTTTTCCCCATTGACTTACGTGTATTAATTCACTCACAAGTCGAATTTTTTAAGTCGAATATTCGCCTAAGTCGATGAAATTCCAAGAACACTTTCACGGAAAAAACATTGAATTCACTGTGCCTAAGTCGAATAAGATTTTATTGTGTAATAAATCACAGTCAAAATCACGAGACGCCAGTTTTTGTTTACATACAGCATTATCAAAAGAACCTTTTGCGTCAATAAACATTAACGTTTCAGAAACGCAAGCGGTTTCACCTGAATCGTTATCAACGCAAACTAATGATCGGGAAAATTAACTTTTGTAGTAACGATGAGTAACGATAACAAGCGCAAATTAACGATGTTTCGTTGACATTAACGATAGGTAATGCAAGAAATCACACGAGATTTTGGCTTCCGTTACCCAGACCTGGTGAAAGGACGACGTACCGGTAGCCCCTGCCGAGTGTAGCGATCTATGCCTTATATACTTGGCGGAGTCTTTTCGCGAATCGAATCACGATTTCGCGAATGGTTAATACGCAATCGGGGTCACCAAAAACGCACGCCGGGCCACCAAAAAAAAAAAAAAGCCGGATGTTTGCCTTAAGTGTTGAAAATGAACAGCGGTAACAATCGGCTAAATGCGATGCTAGAAAGTAGAATAAAGGTCAGATGTTTGCTCTTAATTTTTGAAATGAATAACTGTAATATTCAATGTGGATAAAGTGTCTTGATGAAGGGCAAATATCGGGCACACCGCTCCAGCTCTCGGCTCCAGAGTAGACAACATACATGTACATTATACATGTGTACGCGTGGTGTAACTGTAAGTCGATTTTTTTTCGACTTACGCACAAGTCGAAACTCGCCTAAGTCGATGTGTTTTGCTCAGTCCCGAGAAGATCGACTTATGCGAGTTTAACTGTAGTAAGTCTACTACGCTACGTGTGTCATCCGATCGTCAGGATCATCCAACATTTATCGACCACCTATTTTTAGATCGACCACCCTCGCGCAATAGCTTTCTCGCGTATAAAATAAAAAATACGCGTGGGACGGGGCACAATACGCTGGAACATTCGAACATGAATACAAATCGAGAAAAATTAGGGGATACAGCCTACAGAGCAGAGCTCCAGAGAGCGAGAGAGGTAAATAACCATACATTCACATAATCTGAGGAAACATGAGGAAAAACAATTGAAGAAGATCCTCATTAAATAGTTCATAATAATAGTATACTAGAGGCCTACACGTAATTATTGTTATTACACATATTTACCCATTCACTGGATTTACATGCTTTTCAATGGGAAAACAGGCGGTCGGTTTAAAGAATGAGCTACCTGTACCATGGGCAAACAAAAAAACAACTCCCGTGTGTTTATCGCCGAGATTTACGTGCGCATGCGTACATCTTGTGTAGGATACGGAGCGACGATCTGAGCATGAGGTAAGGATCTGCGGTATCTTCATTTCATTTATTTATTTCCACAGGGTAGATAAAAAGACATACAAGCATTACGTGAGCGCAACTTACATTATGCAAGATGCAATGCAATAAATGTATAACACGTGGAGGAATCAACAATAGGCCATAAAGGCCTTTCAAAGGCTGATCCCTGACAATTAAAAATGGTACGATTGTTAATTACTATCACAGAACAAAACATTACAGAATACATGGGACTATACAGATGACAAAACATTACAATAAACAAGTGATTAGGCAAGCAGTATATTATCTAAGTCATTCATCTTCTCCCAAAGTATTAAATAAAGATGAAATTGAGGTAAATCTGTTGAATATTTTCGGTGAAATAGTGCTGGTTACAAATAAAGGCGGTCGATGAGTAGTAAACTTACATATCATATGTCCAACCAGACACGTAGATTCCATACAAACAAAATGTCATTGATTGTCAATGCATGCATATACAGTACTGTATGCATGCACCGGCCGCTGCACAACACATCGGCATCGTGTCAGTCGCCATAAAGCACGCTGACTCCCGCTACCGTTGTACTATCTCGAAATTGTCATATCATCTACACCCTACAGACTGTACGTGCTGTCATGATCTAAAATTTTAAATCTGAATGGTTTCGCCAGCAAATAAAACCTTGGCTCAAAAGTATTAAAGTAAAGAACTGTTTTGCTTTTTGTCTATTTTCAAAGAGAGTGAAGATGAATTAAATTTATTGCCACTGGTTATTTCTCCTTCACCTGACAGGGTTATGTCAAGAGGCAGGCTTTGTATGCCTGCAAAACTTGCAGCAGTGTGAATGAGGCACCAGCAGGGATATGTCTGGCATGCAGCTACGAGTGCCATGATGGCCATGATTTTGTAGAGTTGTACACGAAAAGGTAAGTTTGTGTTCCCTTGACAGTGTGTATAAGTTTATAACAATACCTGTTATAGAATGGGTAGCGAGAATCCTGCGATCTGATTGGTCGAGAGCTATGTGTTCATTTTTACTGGCCGCACGCTGAGTCACAGTGGTAAACATGTTATCGCGCACTTAGGAAGAGTACGCGTACTTGTAACAAAGGTTCGCGCACTAAAGCAAGCGTTCGCGCACTCAGCTTGGCCATGCATCCAGTAAAAACTTATGCATGGCTGGCCATGCATCCAGTAAAAACGGTAAGTACGGGTATGCATGCCCTTTACGGAAAGCCAAAAGGAAATGCATCCAGTAATTTTGTCATCGGGTAACACGATAGAAAACTGGGTTTTTGACAAGAAAATTGCCCATTCTATAAATCAAATGACGCACGTGTCTTTTCGTGCGTCAGTCGGAATATAGTGTGCATGCGGTAACTATGGAATTTAGCCTAAACCCACTCGGCTTCGCCTCGTGGGTTAAGCATTCCATAGTTACCTTATGCACACAATTCCGACTGACGCACTCAGACCTGTGCGTCATTTGTATACTGTGCTGTATGGTGCATTTGGCACTGAAGATGGCCCAAAATGAATATGAGAATACTAGTTTTTGGAATAGGTTTTATTTGTCACACTTATAAGAATAAAGTCATGAAACAGAGTTTTAATTTGCTGCATTGCTGTGAATCTATAATATGTATGATATGGTGAGCATGTTTTGTAATTTTTTGTCTTCATGAATTCACATCACATTTGCACATTTTCACAACTTACAGAAACTTTAGATGTGACTGTGGCAATTCGAAGTTCCCTCAGTTATCCTGCAAGTTGTTCAAGGTAATCACAATCATGTGTTGACATATTTTGTTTGTGTATTTTGTCTTTTTTTGTGCTTGTGATATCCCTTGATTAAATTGAAACTTGGTCATTGTCAAGTCAAGAATCGGGCAGTTTTGATTGGGACATTTTATCAACCATGAGTTAGACTTAAGAAGAAGAATGAGAAAGAGAATGAAAGAAATGGAAGATTTGTCATGTTTTCTTGTAGTACATGTACATGTATGTATTGACAAGTATGGAGAAAGGACTGCATCCACAAAATTGTTTGTTTTGTTTGCATTGTTTGTTTAACCACAGATCAAGCAACCAGAGAATCCAGAAAATCACTACAATCAAAATTTCTCTGGCCTCTATTGTACCTGTCACAGGCCCTATCCAGATCCGGAAGATGAGGTACAGTGTTGAGCATAACAGGTTCTAGAAACATTAGAATGTGCAGTGCCAATACTATTATGTCTGAAAGTTATACTTTTGATGTAACCAGCAAGTGGCTCTATTAGTTGATGACACTTGTGTCAATAATACATGTCAAAGTGAGGACTTGGTCAGACAGATTCTATATAAATTCAATTGTAAAATTGGTATTACACAGCTGTTTTATACATAGATGTGATACACACACACATCTGCATGCGTGCACGCGCGCGCGCACACACACACACATATATACCTGTGTGTTTATTACTGATGATGTGCAGTATGGTCATGTATTATCTACAACTTGTAGTCCACAAAGATCATATTGATATGATATTAGAGGAAAGTCCAAGGACCATAGCTGTAGCAAATGTTTTCCATACAGGACATCCAAACTAATGTGTACACGATATTTGGACCCATCTCTACTTTGTGTCCCAATTAGAAACATCGATATGACAATATCCTTTAGATATTTGCACTATTGCAGTGGTTGTTATTTGCCCACATTATCAAAAAGGCTACTGTATATCTGAAAAAAAAAATATTGTCATGTAAAAGTGATTTGCAAGCAGTTGTCATATAATCTCATAACAGAGCACCGTATCCCATCCCTGTTTATGTCTATAGGCCCTACTCGGAATGTGTTGAGAATCTAAGACAAACCTGCCCCTGTTTGTGTCAGCTACGATGTATCTTTGAAATTGAACAAAACCAGCCTATCAATAGATTCTGTCTCACTCATGTTTACCCTGATGTGTTCACAGATTGAGGACGAGATGATTCAGTGTGTCATTTGCGAAGACTGGTTTCACGGCCGTGTGAGTATAATGAATTAATGAACTTGTGACTGGCACTGTCTACATCAGCACTTACATTCACATCCATCTCATAGATTGCCCATTGCAGCATACACCCTTGGCAGATTCATAGTTGTGTAACATATGTAATATTTACTAAATTATGGCATTACATCTACTATGTCCTGCTTGCTAACTTCTTCACTTGATGTTATGGCTTTGTTTGTATTGAAAATTGAATTGAATGTTACGAGATAAATAATATCAGACAAGTATGTAGAATGTAGAACAATGTTAGAATACTGTCCATACATGCAAATTGTGTTACCTTTCTAATATATTATGATGACTGTTGTTGTTGTAAATATGGTTACAAATTATCTGGGAGATTTTGAAATTATGTAGTAAAGTGTGCTGAATTGTGTGGTTAGGGTTCAAAGGAAAAAAAGTTGTACTAATCAATGTTTTATTTTTACAGCATCTTGGACTTGATGTAATTCCTGAGAGTAGCGACTATCAAGAGATGGTGTGCGAAAGCTGCATGAAGCAGTGTGATTTCCTGTGGAAATACAGGGTACACAGCATTGGTAGGTCAATCTGAAATCCAGAAATATAGGCAAATTTTTCACTTCTCCTGTAAATGGAAAACTCTCTGTTGACTATAAAGCGAGGTATGTCGCTGAATGTGACATTCTCCACCTCAAGGCTGGAAATGCAATTTCATCCTGAAGGTGACTGTCAGCCAAGCATTTCAAATGGCAAGGTGGTACATAGTGTACACACTATGATATAGAACTGCCAGGTCTCCTGGATTCTGCAGGAAGTACTCTGAAAAATGAATTGTATCCTTGCATCCTGACTAAAATAAGGAAGCCTTCCTGCTTTGGGAATTATCATTACTTAAAAGGATGCATTTAACATTCAAGTTTCTTTTTGAAAGCTCTAAGTAGTTTGATAGTTTATGTTGGAAGCCTTGCAAGATAATATATCTACCTTTACCTTATCAAAAATTTAAAGTTATGGCAAAAGGTCTAATTGGGCTAAATATGGTGCCTTCTGCTGGTTTTCCTTCTATAGATGTCAAATTATGATTTGATACTTTGTATGGAAGAGAGAACAGTGCCAAGATACATACTGTACCAAATCTTACTGATATTGTCTTGTATCCATCAGAAACCAGAGTGACCGTAGCAGAGACATCTTCAGATATTGATGTGACATCACACTCACAGGAACAGAACAGATCATGTCAGTCATTCAATGACAATCCAGAGATCAGGGCAGTGAAAGCTGAACCCGCCAGCAATGGACTCTCAACTTGCACAACTCCGGCAGATGGAACTGGAAATTCTGGTACGCCATGCTTCAACTCAGCCACATCTTGCAGCAACAAACCAGAAGCAACCACACAACAAACTACAGAGGCAGTAGTGTCGAGCAGCACTACAGCACTGGAGAAAGCTAATGCCAACGATGCCATTTCCACAGATGTAAAAGACACTGCGTCTCCAACCAACGATTCCCTGTTGAATCCTCCATCTGTAATAACACCAGCAGATGGCTCCTCTGAATGCGTATCATCATCAACAGGTTTCTCCACTGAAATTACACAAAAATCCACAGCAGCAAGGACTGTCTTTGCCAGCAAAGAGTTGGGCAGGGAGTGTGAAGTGACATCTTGCGCTGTCAGCGTGAGTGATATGCCAGCTGTGAACGCCACTAATCAGACGCTAGCTCCGAAGACAGAAGCAATTCCAGCGACTAGCATCGCCTCCACATCGCAGGCTGATATGTCTTTGTCCAGTAGGCCGTCCTCTGAGCAGAAAGATGTGGGACATTCCTCTCAGAGGGACCAACAGTTTACATCGGCATCCAAAGGAAATGGCCAGTCAATGAAAGAGGATTTAACCCCTGATGCCCTGGCTGATGAAGAAAAGGGAACTAGGCTCTGTCAACTGACTGAGCTGAGCATGAGGGACATTTTGAAGAGCAAAGGAGCAGTTTTCTGGCCACTGGGATGGAGGGAGAAACTTTGTTCCTGTGATGAATGTCAGGTAGGTCGATACCATACAGTAAAACTTAAATAAACCTGAGGCAACAGTACTAGAAATCTAACTTTTTCACATTTCTTTTACTTTTAAACTCTCTGCACATGATACCAGTCTGTCTGAGGCGTACCGGTACTTATAATTTCCTGAGCTGTGAGTAGAACTTTGTGTGCACTTTGCCAGAAATGTGACCCCCGATTAAGGGGTTAGAATTAAATATGAATTTCACAAGTGATTGGCTTTATATTTTCCTTAAATGGCTTGTTCCTTGCTCACAGTGCTACACAATTTTAAACTGTGATCTAGATGCAGTGGTGAACAAACAAATGTGAAACTTTGAGCACTTGAATTCTCTTAATCCCCCCCCCCCCCCCCCCCCCCCCCCCCCCCGTCATCTTCAGGCCATGTATGCAAGGCTAGGGGTGGCATTCCTGCAAGACGGTGGTGACACGGTGGTGGCGTACGAGGAGCGAGGGAAGGTCAAGCGCAAGGGGTCACAGTACGACCAGGGAATGGAGGCACTCTCCAGCATGAACCGTGTCCAGCAAGTGGAAATGCTTCATGGTAAGGCAGAATGTGACCATCGTGCTCATTGATCTGCCGCAGAATGTTTCAGTTTGACAAACGGAGCTGGCCAATGTGAAGTGGTGGTAGTTCTGTATATATCAGTTGAGTTGAATGTAGGTGACATATGAATCATTTGAGTTCATATATGATAAAAAGCTTTATCAGATAGCCCAATATTTTTGATAATTTAATGTTTTCATATTGTCTTTCTTGCCAGAAGGTTTTATTCTTACTTAATTCTTGTGGCGAAGCAATACCTAGAGATCTTAGGGACTGAAAGCAACGTTGAAATGGACTTCAGTTCTTATAGTATGATCACTTCATCTCTTTGAAAGGTTACCAAGATATGAAATCAGCCTTGAGTGACTTCCTGAAGGGCTTTGTTGAGCAAGGAAAGGTAAGCCAGTCTAAGTCAGCTCATCATACCGAGTTCATCATGTAAGATATGGAAGGTCACGGACATCAAAACCGTGGCATCAGGAGAGAAGAGTCATAGAAAGTCCCAAAAGCTCAGCTTCTTGTTTGTACTCTGCCAATTCCTAGAAACCACATTTCTGTGGTCTCATGCTTTATCTGTTTATAGTAATATTTGATATTCATTGGTAGCATTTTGCAAGTAAGAGTTTAGAACAAAAATACTCTATGATTTGAGTCCTTTGTTGTTCACATTAGAATTTTATTTCTGTTTCAGATTTTCTTAAGCCTTTTTTTTTTTTTTTTTTTGCAAAACGTAGTTATTACTGATTCTTATATCGGCATTTTTCGAAATATTTTACTGTCTGGTTTTATGCAACTTTAAGGAATTGTCCTGTTCCTGCTAACCTGTCTTTTAATGTAAGATGTGCAGTAAAATGTGTTGGTGCCATTTTGATTATGACAAGACGAGGATTTCTGCATAGATTTGACAAGGTAAAGTCTATTCATTACAAGACAAGGGAAAAGTGAAACTTTCAGCATTAGAACAATTTGTTACAAGTCACAGAATATTCAACAATTTGGAAGTACTGAATGATCATAATGTGATTATTTTATGTGTCTAAAACTGCATTAGAGCTGACAACCATATCGGTATGGTATTACAGGCAATGGAAAATTTTACAGTGTATTTGGAACTTGTTACAAAGGATATACTAGGAAACCTATTTTTCCGTCCAAATCATAAAACAAGGCATCATTTGCTGCCCATGTACCAATACTGTCAGACTAAAAACTCCCTCAAAATCCAAAATTGATATTTATAAACTAAATTTCAAGAATATCCTTTTCATGGGAGAGAATTCATCATAATGGTTCCGTAAGCCCACAGACTTGTCGATGTTGTTCAGCGCACTTAGCCATCAATTTGTTGTAGCTCTGCGGGGAAACGTAACCAGGCTCTTAACTTTTGTTCTTTCCTTTTGCCTCGTGCAGGTTGTGACAGCCACTGATATTCAAGATTTCTACCAGGGACTTACCAGGAAGAGACAGAGGGTTGGATCAGCAGGAACTGTCCAGTATCTCTGCAAGTAGAGGAGCAAGTCTTGGCCAAAAGTACCATTTTCAGCTCTACTTTTTGAATCAGCTGAGTAAACTTTGCCATCATGTCTACACCCTAATTACCTTTCAGCGAGGGCAGTGGCTGCCGAGAGCACATTTGAAGTCTGAAACAATCACTAATCAAGCATTTCAGGGTTTCCTGCATAAAGTTGCTGTGAAAATGACTCATCATTGAATAAAGACATTGCCTTTTGTAAGCATTTCACAAGCAGCAGGAAGGTGCAAATGGTACTAGTGTATTTAAATGTAGGTCAGATCCCTGTGTTTGAAGCTTTTGTTACTGTCAGACATATTTCAGTTCACTTTTCTATCTTGCTGAGAAATTGTGAGAAATTTTTAATGGTGATTCGAGTTACCTGTACATTCCTGTCACTGTTGCAACTGCGAAGGATTTTGGTTGTTGTCTAAAAAAACAGAAAGCGTCTTCTGATATGATTCCAAGTGTTTGGTACTTTGTATGCATGGGCGGCAATTTAAGTTGCCATCGTGATCTTGAATACCGGTATTGTGATGTCCCCTCTGCTGTTTCATTAACCTGTGGTTGTCCACAAAACTCCACCCAATAGTAACCTGTTCTTTATGGGAAACTGGTTTACTAGGTTCCTGTGTCATCGACTCATATACGGGAACATGGTATAGACAAGGTTCTGAGGGGGGACATGTCATGTCCCGTGATAGGCAGGTGGCGCGTATTGTGAGCTAGAGCTATGCGCTTAATACACATGCGATTTGTTTTTGCCCCCTGGGCAATACATCATTTGATGTAATGGAACCTTGTCTGTATATCAGGTTACCAAAATGTAGACAAGAGTGCATTCATTGCCTAAATTCATGTTTATTTGTGTTATACTGACCAGAAAAATGACTTTGATAAAATAGAGTTTCGTCTGTCAATATCTGTTCTCTTTCACTATCAAAACTGCATGTATTTTTGTCTAATTTTCCTTTATCCAATGTAGTAGTGCACTTATTTTGCTATAAAACTTGTATGAATACATACATAGACATCAATTTAAGACTGAGCTCAGTACATTTTGACTTTCACTGACCCCATTTAGGTGCCCTCAGTGTAGAACAATAGAGTTTGCAAGCCTATCAGTGCATGCTTTATTCATATTTTACGTCAGATCAATATTCTACATTGTTCCATGGTGCATGCAGTTGACCATGGAAAGCAAACGTGTACTGCTTTTGGATTACCAACCTGTCCATTCTTTGTTGACGGGCAAAAAGAATCTTGTTTTGGGGGCACTGAAGGCACTCAGAAAATTGCAAGAGAAACAGGTTAAGATTCTACAGTTTAGTGGACAATCATTAAAGTACATAAAAATTGTTAAAGTAAGAAGTGTTCATAGGCAAATCTATTTTTTTGCTGGGGGGGTTGACCCAATGACAATTCTTTTGACTATTTAACTACGTTGGGCAGAGTCCAATACAGGGTGCTGGAAACATAGTGTGGGGGTCTTGACCCATGATGGCATTTTTCTATGCAAATCACATTTTCACCTGTCAGCCCAAGAGATCCGCCACTGGTGTTGAAGTTGTCTTTGTCATGGTTGATAGAATTGAAGACATGTATTTATATTTGTGGGTTTGTTTGTTTTGTTTTTTCTTCTATCATGGCCCCGTAATGATATATAGTGCACTTATGCTGTTTCTTCACAATTTCAACATTTTTTCTTAATGGGGTTACTTTCATTTTTATATGGTTATGATGAGAACTCTAATGTTGCATGTGACTTGTCATCACAGAAGCCTTAAACAGAACTTTGCTAATCATCCATTTCCTAATTTTTTTTAAATGTTGGTATGTATTGCACGTTTTCACAACTAAAAATATAAACAGGAGCCAATGAAAATACCAGACTTTCATTTAAAAAACAAACAAACAAACAAACGTCCAATTCGTGTTTCACTTCAATGATTACCTGATTTTGCAGCAATTACTGCTGTAGAATTTGTGATCTCGTTAGGGTAATGTGGCAATTGGTCATGTACAAACCATGGCAAACCATGCTTGTTTTACTTGTGCATCAAAGTCTGGAGTACACAGCAATACAGTACAGTATAAAATCATCGCTGGGGCAACGTATCTAAAAAAATGTCATATGTTCAGGAGAGAGAGAAAGAAAAAAAAAAATGGCAGCCACAGCACTATATCAAATGGGATAGCCTTTCCTTTGACATGCCATGGTGGCTTCGTTTGTGGGGTAGGATTTGGACAGGACATTACTTACCCGATTATCTGACCATTAATCTATAAAAGTAATTTTCACCAAAATTTGAGATTCAAGGTCTTGTCACCCCAGCGACGATATATGTATGCATATATACAGACAGCTGTATATGCAAACTACAGACCCCCCCCCCCCTGAACACTTGTATTAGGTTTTCTTTGTGATTCATAATACCACCACAACCATCCGTTATATCTATTCCTTGCCTTTATATACTGTATTCCATTTTGTTTGCCGGTGCACGCGATCTGTACAATTGAACCAAACAAAATGGTGAGCATTTTAGCAAATGAAACTTCAAGCTTTTAATCACTTTTTGTGCTCTTCTAGTTACACAGAATAAACAGTCAAGCCATAAAAATGCATCATATGATATGCACATTTATTTATTATCTTGGTGTCTTTTCGTCTCTTCTCTTTTGATACTCTGTGTGATTTTTGTTCTTTTCTTTTTTACTTTTATCCTTGCTGGTTGGTTTCAGATGAATGTAAAGGTTGCTGGTTATAATTGTATCCCCCGAACAGAGTTCGGAGGATACTATGGATTTGGCCTTGTTGCGCCGCTGCGTCCGCGTCCATGTCCACCGCAGAGATTTTCTTGTGAGTGCTCTACTAGCTGCAGTTCTTCTTAAATCATCTTCAAATTTGGCATGAAGGTGTATTATGGTAAAACGAAGACGCCTTTGTTTTTGGTGATGGCGCCCTGGCTTGTTTCGTCTTTATACATGAAAAGGTAAATTTAACAGGGTCTGCTTGTGTGGGCGACGCTGGCCTTGTTTCTTGACTGATTTTTTTTTTTCAAATTTGGTATGTAAATGTATCATAGTCAAATCTATACACCTATACCTATTGATAATGCTGCCCTCACTGTTCCACCTTTTACAGGGTCAAAGGTCACCCTGATCATATCAAAATTTGCAAAAATGCTTTTATGCAGTAACTTGAATGTTATTCACTGGGTTTTACTCAGACTTACTAAGGAGGTGTATGGGTGGTCATTCTACATGAAGGACACAACAGTTTGTGGTGACGGCGCCCTCAGTGTTCCGACTTGGAGGCCATGTCACATTTCTTGTATATGCTCTATAAGCCTCATTTCTTGTCGGATTTTATTCAAACTTGCTATGGAGGTTTGTGGGGGGTTATTCTAGGTAACAAAAGTTTCCATTGACAGCGCCCTCATTATTCCAACTTTTAAGGATTCCATGTCATATTTCTTGTATGTGCTATACTACATGTAACCTCATTTCTCATGGGATTTTATTCAGACTTGCTAAGGATCGGTGAACGGATGGTCATTCTACATACATGTAGGACACAACAGTTTGTGGTGGTGTTGCCCTCAGTGCTCCATCTTGGATGCCAGTCACATTTCTTGTGCATGCTCTATCAGCCACATTTCTTGTCGGATTTTATTCGAACTTGCTATTGAGGTTTATGGGGAGTTATTCTAGGTAACAAAAGTTTTCATTGCCAGCGCTCTCATTGTTCAAACTTTTATAGGATGACATGTCATATTCTATGTATGTGCTACATACTAGCCTCATTTCTCAACGGATTTTATTGTATCCTGTGACATTTGCCATATTATACAACATTCTGGCCTAAAAAGTAATCCAGATGGGGTATGGGAGACGGGTTCGGGGGATACATGTGCTTGAACGGGTCTCCTGTGCAAGTGCTCTAGTTCTCCCTTTGGTCTTCAACTGTTTGTCAGCATTCTAATCTATGGATGTACAACATATTATTGTCAAGTGTGATATGAAGGCAAAATGTTTTTGAAGCAGATTGTGCACATTTCGAATGAGAGTACATGTACATGTTGGAAGCTGCATGTTATGTGAACACATACACACATCCATGAACACAAGTCCACATAGTGCTGTCAATTGACAACAAGTAGACCTTTACACAAGTAGCAGTTTTTCTATTTCATGACTAAGTTTCAAGCTCATTTTGGTAAGAAAGTTGCTAAATGTTTGTGCAAAAGTCACTGCACTGATGTATGTCCAATATGGATATACAACCATAGCATTACACTCAAGAGCTTTATCAAATTTTGTTGCATTTGCTGAATACATGTATTTGCTTTTACCATTTTCTTCCCCAAGAAGTTAACTCTTTTTACTTGTATCAAAGTTAAGAATAGTGAAAGGCACCAGTGGTAACTACCAATCCGAGCTGCTATCTTTATCTGCTGTGGCACAATGCTAAAATATACTTGTCTTCATGGATTAAGCACACACAAACTTTGACATTTTCTCACTTTGAAAAAAAGTGCGCCGTATACATGTGCATGAGAAAATGCAGTATTCTTGCAAGCAGTTGTTTGTACTGTACATGCAGTGAGGAATTAGGAATAAAAGGAGAGAAAAAGAAAAGACATAAAACAAGTCACACTCGCAACACATTGCTAAGTAATCTCAAGCATTACCTCCTATGTTATGTAAGAACCAGGTACAAAATGGTATAATGTAATGTGTTCTGCACAATACCACAAGATGTGTAAGAAACATCACAATGTGTATCACTCTGAAATGGATTTCATTGTAAAATGAGTATGCTATCCAGAAGAGAAAAACAAAGGAATGGCAGGAACATTTCGTGTTTTATTCAAGTTGAATGCAAGCTCACACATCCCTGCTTTTGCCACTTGTGTACAGGAAATGGGACTTATGTCATGTGCTGTTTGTGTTGATTACTTAGTAGTAATTCACACAGCAAAGATTTATGTGCATAAAGCAAAGAGCAATGCAACACAATGTACTTTTCAGCAATGTGTTTATTACTTTCATATACTGTTTTCTCTATTCAAGAAACTTTACAAAATGTCTACATGTGATTTCTCTATGCAGTACAAGGGTTGATGACCAAACCAATAGTTGGTCGACCTCACACAAATCAGCCACTTCTACAGCTTTATCAAGAGAGAAATAGGCCATGACCTACTCTGTAAAACAAAAAACTACAAAAATGAAATAAAAGGTTTCTATTTGCACATACCACTGATTGAAATTTATTAATACAGAGGTCATTACATCGACATACTTTCATCATTCCCATAGATTCCACTCATGCAAGACTGAATATTTTATTTAGTTGTACATGTATTTGATAATGGATGTGAGGTTATCAATACTTGTACAGGTACATATGTAAAATCTTCTACGTGCAAACATTTGCCTTTTTTTCTCTCTCTCTTCTCTGTTTTTATTGGAATAAGGATGACTTCTTTATTCTCTCAGCACGCATTGCTCCAACACACGTGACCCCAATTCAAATACACTTGTGACTAGACACTGCCAAGTTAAGTACCCTCCTGAAAACTGTAGTGGTCTTTGAGGAAGAAACAATATACACGTATTGTGCATTTATAGCACCAAGCAAAGTACATCCATGCTGACACTATTTTGACAGACACCCACTTTAAACATCAGTGAGAATAACAGAGTCAGCATCACTCTCTGTTGGCTTTAAGAGAGTATTTTCATACTCTCTCATCTATATCCCATGAACAGCAATGTCATGATCAGCAATTAAAACACTAAACTTCCTGAACTCAAATGTGGTTTTACACTGGCTTGTCTTTGGACAGGATAAATCATCTCTGGAAATATAATCCAAACACTTAGCCAAACTTGCACATAAACAATACATGTACAGAGAAAATGATAATTTCAATGATTTAGAAGAAAACAAAAACAAACAAACAATATATATACATCAACCAACTCATAGTGTATAATACTATCAGAAATGAAAGCACAGTTAATAGATGTGATTTTCTTCTAGCTGCAATAATGATCTCAAGGAAATGTGGCACAGTTCAGTAAAAGTAAAATAACAGTACATGTACAATGTATATGGAGGATTTGTTCTTTTGATAGTGAATCCAAAATACCTGCCCACAAAATATTTAGCCTTATCCATAAGAAATCTGAGAGAATTTTCTTTGATATCTGTATCCCAATTGTATTCTTCTATTTCAAAAAGCTAATTGGCATTTGCATCCTATAAAACACTGATTCATTCTCAACTCTTATTACTTTGCTTCAAAATATCCATACCAAACATCTGTATAAAAAAAAAAAAATACTCAGTAGACATTTTGCCCACTTGTTTTCTCTCATGCCAACTTTGAATCAGTGAAGCTGTGAATTAATGTGATCCCTGATACAATGTATATTCCATTAACAGTACATGTAGTCTTTTGTCAAGGCCCTCCCGCTGTAACAGGCGAGTGAAGCAAGCCCAGCTCAGTGCAACAGCACGAGGTCCTTTTGAGATCTGCTTCACACATTATTATTCACAACACATGAGCCCTACTGAATAGTCATATCAAGGGGTTCCGATCGACCAATGAAATGGCACGCTCCCCACATCCTTTGTCTTGGTGTTGTCTGGCTTGTTCACATGCTTCACTGAACACCAGTGGAGGTCTGTGGCATGCATTCACCGTATGCAAATCAGGCTCGGGCAGACAGACATGCAGATTAGTCGACTTTTGCTCCCGAAATTGGGGAGCAAAAGTCGGCAATTCAAAGGGCTTACAAAAGGATGCAAAGCAGATCGCGAAAGGCCCTCGCGCAACCCCACTTGGCTGGGTTCTCTCCACCATACAGCAAGAGGGCCTTGACAAAAGGCTACAGTACATGGGGTTCGGTATAATCATTTACCCTCCAGTTCACTTCTTGTGGATATGGCCATGAACTGCATCCAAAAGCTTTGAGGTACATTGGAATGCACCAGTAAATTTTATGGAAGGCAAGTGAAACAAAAAGATTAGAAAAAGCAAACAAACAAAAACACAGCATGGTGATGCTATTGAAGAGACCTATGACACCCAAAATCTGCAGATATTTTTCCTTTGGGAACCACTCACAAGAAAGCAAGAAATACTGTGGACTCCCATTATAACGAAGACCTCAGGACCGGCAGTTTTCTTTCGTTATATCGAATTTCATTCTAACCAAATAAATAAACAATAGAAATACATAGAACCGATAATGTTCCGGCCTGTATTTTCATTTTGTTGTAAAGGGAATTTCGTTATAACCGTGTTCATTTTAACGGGAGTGCACTGTATGTCTTCTTTTTTTCACCACTGTTGAATTTTAGTTTGTTCCCCTTCATTCAAATGTGGAATGATCATATCATGCAATCTTCTGCTGGAATGTGGGATTTGCTCCTACTTGTCAAAACACATAAAACATACCAATTTTCACTACATTGTACTTCTATCAGGAAAACAAACATAAAGGTCTAACATTTCGACAAATGATACAAAAAAGTGTCTCAATTAACGGGTAAATTCTGTCCTGAGGAAGCTAAGTTTTGCATTTCTGCTGATACCTAGTACACTGTATTTTCTCTCAGTGTACACCACCACCTAGTGAAGTTTCTATCATTTCTAACAAACACATCATCCACATGGTAAACTTTTGTCTGGCTTCACTTTCCCTTTCTATGAAGTACAAGCAAAAATTAGCACTAAATCTAAAGTACATTGGTAAATGTCAGAGCATAATACAAATACATTGTATCACCATCTTTTTTGAGTTTGTGTGCATTTGTTGTGTTTATGCCATGACAAAATGAAATGTTGATCATGTGGAATGTACAGACAGCATGAAGACATGAGCTCAATGCATATCAAAGGGAACGTAAAATCTGTGGAATGTTGGCATGATTGAAAGCATTTGCTTGCATTTGAAAGAAAGAAAAAGAAGAAGGAATGAATGAGAAAAAAAAACATGACAAAAACAGACTTACACTCAAGCATGGCAGATTTTTTTACATGGACATGCATATAGATGGCAAGGGCTATAGATACAAACAACATTTGTATGTCATTTCTGCTTGTATTCAAAGGTTTACTATCATAAAGAGCATTTAAATTTGTTACTGTTCTCAAGAACTGCTGATACAAATATCAAATGTTGATGGAGATTCACATTCTTAAAAGCTCATCCACATTCAACAATCTCATTGAAAGCAAAAATCATACAATCTTAAAGCTGCATGCATACTTGGCCATTTCAGTCATTATTGTGTTTGATTGACATCTTAGCTTTTCCTTTATAATAATAATTACAAAAAACATAAGACATAAGACTACATTGAATCAACACACAAAAAAGGGACAGAACAATCTTGGAGCTGCATGCATACTTGGCCATTTCAGTCATTATTAAGTTTTGATTGACATCTTAACTTTTCCTTTATGATAATAATTCATTAAAAAATCACAAAAAGAGAAATGCATGAGACTACATTGAATCAACACAAACAAAGGACAGAACTAAACAGGAAACATTAACATTTTGCACAGTATCTAACTGTCTGGTGAAAAGGTGTCACTTTACACTACAAAACTATTTGGTGAAGATTTTTTTCTTCCACTGGTTTTATTCTCCAAAAACATATGTCATTACTTTAATAATAATCAACATATTAAATTAATAGCCCAGTGTCCAGGTGCACAAGAGATTTTGCATGCTTTGCAGATTGTACAATGTACCCCAACTACAAATGGTGAATTTTTGGGTGTCTTGCAGATAGAAAGACATGAGCTATGAAATATATTTTCATCCATGCATCTACTTTGACAGAAAAAAAACCCAACCTCATGACAGTTTTCAACATCACACCAAAAGAAAGAAAAAAAGGTCAATCAGTCATCTGTGCACCATGATCCTAATGCATTTATATATGATATAGTAATGCTCTTTCTCATATCAATATGATACATCAATAGATACAAATACTCTTCTGCCTATTCTTCTGTTGCACTTGTTTGCTGTACACTGGATATGAGGTTACCATTTGCTTTCTTAAGGCCGGCACCATACGCGCTACCTGCGACTTTGCTCTCTGCAGAGCCGACGTCTCCTGTGGGGGCAAGAGTTCTGCTGTCCTCACCATTCGTGCCCTCATGCCGGCCATTAACAACCCCATTCCCATTAGAGAGAATGTGTCCATTTACAGGCTTTCCATTTGGTGTGACGTCACCTTTCTCTCTATCATCCACTTCTGTGTTTGGCTGTACTTCTTCTGGCTTGGATGTAGCTGTTGGCTCTATCCCCTCGCTATCTGACTGCACGCCACCATTGGGATGAATCTCTTCTTCATTGTGCCGATCCCCGTTCATCTGTGGTTTACCCACACTCCCTGCCTTCACGGCATCACTCTCAGCAGTGGCATCATTCTCGTCCTCCCTTACCTTGTCCTCTTCTCTCTCTGCGGGATCCTGCTCCACCTCCCTGTCCTCCCAGTTCTCTGCGACGTCGACGTCCTGGTCGTCGTCGTTGCTCTCCTTCTGGTATGATGTCGCTCCTTCTGACAAAGCCTCCGCCTTTTCCCGCCACTCGGCACAGAATGAGAGGGTGTTCTCCAGGATACGTCTCTCGCACAGGAAGAGCTGAGTGATGGATCGTTCATGGAAGTTCATGTTGGTCTCCTTCAACCTCTCTTCATATTCCTGGAAAGAAGAAATCATACAATCATGTTTAGTCATCGACTGGACATGCATGCTTAGTATAAATCTATTTCATCGGCATACTGTAACTTATTTCAAGAAGATAGTTAACTTGTAATTTTTTAGAATTCCCCCCCCCCCAAAAAAAAAAGCAAACAAAATAAAACTACAGAACCTGAAGGGAAAATGTTCCCCTGGTGTAAAACTTGATGTATTACTTGCATGAGCATGTCAGGTGAACATGAACAAAGTGGGTAGACTGGTACAGATCATAAACTTGACTATTCTTTAAGAAAAAAAAAAGATGAAATAATAACAATACACGGACAGCATTGAAACATTTTTTACATCAAGGAATGAACCTTGGTTCACAGTGCTAATTATGACTTTCTGATACGGAAGCAATCGGTAAATTAGTGTAACAAAACAAAATCCATTCACTATGGAATCTACTAATTCAAGAAGTACTTACAGGAAATAGCTTTGTTCTGTTCACAGTGGTTGTTTTGACTAAGAAGTCTCGCAACGTTTTTAAATCTGAAGTGGGTAAACATCCAACACAAGTACTACAGTACTACTAACCTGATAACACTCATTAACCCGGTATTCAACCAAATCTGCTGTTTGGGGGAAGAGTAGTAAATGCAACTCATACTTCATTGTCTACAACCTCTTGTATCATAAAACATACCTATGCATGTAACAAAAAATAACCCCATACCCCAAGAGAATTATCATCAGGTTACTCCTCCAGTACACTTTTAAGATATATCTCTTGATGCCAGTGAGAGTACAGGAAGTATGCCTGAGAGAAATGAAGACGTTATTTTACTCCAAACATCAGAGTATTAGGTTGCCATAATGATCAGGGAATATTGTGGTGGTGTTACAAAACACACACACACACACACATACAAAAGGTTGATTTTACAGAAATATATGAACCTTTGACAACACACAGATTGATGCTGTGTCAATTCACAGGGTGTTACTTTTTACATTACAGTAATTTAGTGACGGCCAGAGCATAGGCTACTCAAAAGATGGGAAGACATTAGAAAGGCCAACAATTAGAGTCATTCTTTGTAGTTAACTCACAACTCCCATTAAGTAATAGATACAATTAGTTTGCATTGATTAGTCATGGTTTGATGAGTGACAAGAGTCACATCTACAATTTGACTGAGGAGAAAATGTTCATGAGAAAAGACATCTCAGCACAGTGGTTGATTCACTGCATTAACCAAGCTGCTGCTGTAAAGAAGTAGTTAATAGTGTGTTGCAAAACATGCAGACTAATTGTGTGAGATCCTATATGCTGGTACTTAAGAATCTTTTTTTTCCTTTTCTTTTTTGTTCAAAGTGGATGGAAGGGGGAGGAATAAAAAGAAATGATAGCAAGTTCAAGACTTGTGTGTTATATTGGCACGACTAGTAAAAAAAAGGTGGGGGAAAAGGCAGGCATAAGTCAGTGTGGTGAAGTTAATGAACATCCATAGAATATCATGTAAGGACAAAAGGGTCTATAGGAGAATAAACAAAATGCAATCCACTGTTATATGATTATGGAAAGGGAATAATGTGCTACATGCAATAAGATGGATTAGAAATTATGATCACAAATGGCATATGTAAGTATCTGTCAGGAGTAGGTCAGCCGTTCTGCACCCAGGACCTTTGACATAAGTTGTTCCATGTTACAAGGTCAGACAAAGACCATATCAGTACAATAACTAGAACAATACCTCTGGATGGTATGAGGATTAAATATTTCACAATAGTTCAGTATTTGCTGCTACAGCATATATTTGTATTAAACAGAAACATCACCATCTGTAATTTCATAAATTACTCAGATTTCTGATTACCATGTTTCATAAACTTTCACAAAATAGATATAGTTACCAACACCATGTACTATCGGCCCGAACTGTTTAACAGCCACAAACAGAGGATGTCATGTACGTAATGTGTCAAGTATAACTCCAAACCCAGGCGAATAATACCACATTTGAAACAATGGGATAAAAAGATGATATGAGCAAAAGACAAAGTCAGGAAGAAAAGGCAACTTAATAGTTTACACTCATACTCCACACCCTTATGTAGAAGTATTCCTTTTAGGAAGTTAACTTGCAAGTCCTATAAGCTACATTTCTGCAGTTTGGTGCTGTATCTTTTATCATAATTTTTGTTATATATGGCCAGTACTTCACAAGGTAGAGAAAAGACTTCTCTTCATTGGAGGCCTTTGTTGTCCACACTCAGTTACTTGTTTCTGTTGCAAAATTGTTAAATAGCCCCTTAATCACAAGCTTTATAACTGATTCTTAATTTGGCGTTACATTTTAGATGATCAAAAATTCTGTTTCTCTCTCAAATTGGCAATTTTTGGTAATTTCTTTCTTTTAAAATTGTACAGATGTAATGAATATTACCAGTTCAATCTAATATATCTGCAATATAAAGATGTGCAGTGGAATTTGGTGCTGCCAATTTAATGATGTCATTATGATGATTTCTGAAGCAAAATTCTCCCAGGAAGGAAAAAATGCTGCTATGTATCTTAGACAATTCACATAAGAATACCATATGGTGAATGATGAGGACCCACACAATGATATGTAACATACATCACGCTATCCAGCTAATGTATTGCGGTGCCAGCTCTCTAACATCCAATAAGGTGCATGCAAGCTGTATGACTTTGGGAATCAATGCAGAGAGATGGAGATGAAGCATGCATTA
The DNA here is from genome assembly GCF_040938485.1 of Diadema antillarum. Lineage (NCBI taxonomy): Eukaryota > Metazoa > Echinodermata > Echinoidea > Diadematoida > Diadematidae > Diadema > Diadema antillarum. The sequence goes on along the minus strand of NW_027271000.1, from coordinate 2,218,783 downwards.
ATGTAACAATCACATCATTTGGCATTCTTGGCATTCTAGATTCAGCAAATAAGAACACCTTAATAATATTTTAAAAGAAATAACACTCAATAATTGTACGAATTAATAAAAAAAAATAAAAATGGAAGAGCTGTTGAGGCACAGTGAATAAGACCATGAACTACATATTGTGAAATCCCTGGTTCAATCTCCTGGCAACATTGCCACATCCTTTCGAAGAAACACAAAGCTGTTGCTCCAGTGACTGCTTGCTTACAAGCACTCATTGCTTCATTAGGGAAACCATTACTGTATTATTCAAGTTAGTTGATTCACAGGTATGCAAGGCATATTTCCATTGGTCATGCGAGGAAATATCCAAATGAACAAATTACAATGCACTTACAATTAGAAAGGACAACATAGACAATGAAGTCATTTTCTTCTTTTTGCACAGACTGTAGTGAGTCTTGATGTCTCTCTTGCTGTCAGGTCAGGTGTCTTCCAAGAACAATGTCTGCTTATTTGTCTTTTTGTTTCTTTTTTTTTTTGTTCCTTTTGGTTGGATCCTTGAACTTCAGCTGCAACCACAACTGAAATCCCTCCTAAAGCATTCACACAGTTGAAAACTAAATTTTATTCTATCAGATGGGTAGAGTGATTAAGGCAGTAACCTTCATGCTTCTCCTATTGCATGCGATAAGCACTACAGAAATGCTTTCTCTTGGTTAAGATAATGCTTACCACCTCTAATAGTAATTTAGAAAGCATACTAAACATGCAGGAATACAAAACAACAACTGCTACATAAAGGTACAACATCTGCAAGCTGATGCCAGCTGTCACAAAGTTCAGGAATTCTTATTGTGATCCTGATATTGAAAGCAAATTTGTGTGATTTTAGTGTGACTTTTCTGTCTAAAGCGCATGGAAAAGCATGTTTTGCAAATGATAGAATAATATTGGTCATAACTGCATATAATGCATATTACATAACATCACCACTTCATAAGTCTTCCATTGATTTGTACAGTGCATTCCCGTTATAGCAAACACAGTTCTAACAAAATTCCGGTAACAACGAAGTACAAATCAGGCCGAAACATTATCAGCTCTATGTTTTGTTCTATATTGTTCATTTGTTCGATTTTAACGAAATTTCGATATAAAGAAAGAAAATTGCCAGTCCTGAGGACTTCATTATAACGGGAGTCCCCTGTACACACAACAACACAAAATATCTTCATCTCTATAGATGACGTCAAGAAGAAAAAATCATATCCTTCACATCAAATCATTATAGAGTGGTTATTACTTCAGTATGATCTTTTCTAAGGGGAAAGGGTTGCAGTGTCTAAATCATCTCCCAAAGACACTTTTTCTATACAGCACCACTTTTATGTTCAAACTACAATTGTAGCAGGAAAGTTGTAAGGTGATGACATCATCACCTCACTTCATTTGCATATGTGATAATAAGCAAATAATCAACGTTGGTGAAGGTGATGGGACAAACTATCACTTCCGAGGCGATCTCGATGTAGCTATTTTTCCGAACCGCAGCTGAGGAAAGATAGCGTACACATTCAGATCGCCGAGGAAGTGATAGTTTGTCTCATTGCCTGAAACTAAAAGTTGATTATTTGCTTTATATTCCACATCTAGGGTCCTAGAAATTCCCATTTTATTCCACATCTGAAACCATTTTAGCTGTCTTTAGGTATCCTTAGGGCTTAGGATACGTGTGCGCGTAGATGACAAAACAATGAATTTGCTGCGCGCACCGTACGGCACTGAAGTGAAAGTGCATTGCCCTGTGTACTATCAAGCGACCTAGTTAAATGATAGTCCACAGTGCAACGCACTTTTATTTCGCACATACTCATCTCGCGTTAAGACTGTATGGGCTGCCAGAGATCAGCAAAACAAACAGCCGTCTTTATAGATGACAAAACAATGAATTTGCTGCGCGCACCGCGCGACACTGAAGGGAAAGTGCAATGCACTGTGTACTATCAAGTGACCTAGTTCTTCTCAGGTGATGTGATGGGCAAAACTACGCTTTATCACGTGATCAGCTCTTGACCAATCCTATACCAAGATTCTTAGTATGTGGAATATAACAACTAATATCACTGTTTCATGAAAACATGAGAAACTTCCTGAATTTCCAGATTTTGTGTGCATTCTAATACTTTCCCTCTTTGTTTGATTGAATGCCATGTAGTGAAGGCATATAAAACATGGAGTGGCATTTCACCATGGATGTCATGCCGACAGGAAAAAACCAGCAAACACTATTAAAGAGTTCTTCAACTGAGGCCCGCTGTATTTCCACAATATTCCAGGCTGCAAGAAAAACAGTAAATTTAAACCAGTAGTACTATCAATCACCTAGTAAGACAGCATGAAGTGTGTTTGCCTCAACAGTGGACAGCTACACGATACACCTCATTGCAAAATCATTACAAGCAAGTATGGAAGCACTAAATGAAGAGACTGACTGTGCAGCTAATTTGAAATTAAATTGGTAGGTGACACAATGTGAAGGACACACAGCACACTCCACTGCAAAGAGCACATAGAGAAATGCAAGATTTAACCTCTTAGCATTAAACAGGCTTCATTGAAATGACTGGTACTTGTATCATTAGTCCTGTGATATACGCTCACACACTCTGGATGGCAAATAGCTGCAGACAGTATGTCATCAGCCGACTATTAATGCATGTATTGCCGTCTCTTATCTTTTCAACCTACCTCTATGGACGACTTGTACTGGCGGAGGAGCAGCGTCACTCGCGTCGCAAGGTAGACACAGATGCGAAGTTCGTTCAGCTTGCTGACGATCTTTGACCTGTCGACCAGGCTGAACAGGAGATCGTTCCTGTCCGCTCCTACCAGTCTCTCCTTCAGTTCAACTGAGATTGGAATGGAGAGACAGACAGACAGACAGTCAGTCAGACAGACAGGCAGGCAGACAGACAGACAGACAGAGAGATTATCGAAAAACAATAACACTGCATATTGAGACTGTCTGCACACACACGTCGTGTGTTGTGCAGTTTGATAAGTCTGGTAGGATGTTAAATGTGAATCTAATCTAGCATTCATCAGCTCAAAACTCTCATTAGGGCTTGCTGGGCTATAGAGCAAACCATGGATTCATCTTTACAGAAAAAGAAAAAAACAAACATCTCGTTGACATTGAATAACTGCAAAGTTGTTTTGAAGGGCAAATAAAAACACATTTGATGTCAATTTGTTATTTGTCATTTTATTTCTTATTTTTTATTTTTTGATAAAGCTGATCATGCAGTAAGAGTTACTTAACCTACATATTTACTCTTGGGTTTGTACTATTTGATTTAATAAAAGGACAGTTTTTTTTTCATGCTTGCTTTTCATACTCCTCAGATATTACATCATCAATTAGTGCTCTGTAAAATGTGAAAACAAAACTTCATTCTAACAGGAGAAAAATAAAATCAAGATTTTTGCCTACGTCAAGCATGAAGGGAACATGCATCCCACTGCTTTACCCCTCACCTTCAGACATGCAGAAGATCTTGAGGAAGTTCATGAGTGGAAGGGGGACAGGATCCTCACCGCTGGAGATGTGGAACGTCTGCATAGATCTGCACAACCAATATAGGTATTGTAGTTGAAAGGTTACAGAAGTAGAATTCATCGGGTTACTTTTTATTTTGCAAATTTGTCTGGTGTTTGGGCATCAAATAAAATACAAGAATTATAATAGCAGTATTCGTAGAAGTGGTAGTAGCAATAATGATACCGGTCATAATACTAATGATCTAGATGGTGAAAATTACATGAAAAAGTTCATGATGACGAAAATACTGGTAATTATATAAATAATGCTAGCAGAAGTAGTAGTATAGTATCAATAACTACATTTATAATTATAATATGTTAATAATAGCAATACCAACAAAAATTATAATATCATTAATGATAAAAAAAACACAATAACAATAGCAAACATTACCATATAAGTGTGAGAAATTGTAACAAGTACCACCATCAGTATCATTAAATCAATAACAGTATAAAATAAAGCCCTCAGACGCAGCAAATGAAGTTGAAATAGAGGGCATCTGTGACAGACCTACCCGAGGCATCTTATGATGGCACAGAGTTGAGCCTTCATGGCATACAGCCTGTCACTACTACTCAGGCCCAGCTGGATGGCCATGCTGTCGCAGGAGTTGTCCGGGTACACAAAGCCACTGTAGAGCAGCAGATCGGCATTGGAACGGCGACCATAGCAGATGTAGATTTGTTCCCTGGCCTTGAAATCTGCCATGGCCATGTTCACGCAGGCATCCCGCTCCTGGTCGAAGTCTGTTTTCATCTTTTGGTAAAACACATAGACACATAGGAGAGTGGTGGTTATTCCTCTGTTTACTATGACTTGCTGCAACCTTTTCCTTGAATTTGTATGGCCCACACAGCTCGTTTATATTACACTCCTGACAGCATACAGCATTAACAGGATAAAATCAGCAGTTTCCCAACTGATTGCATAAAGTGAGTATCCAAAGGTAACACGCACCTTAACAGCAAGTCCCAACCACAATCGACAGGTAATAAAATATATTGAATCGTAATCGCAATGCATGATTCCATCAATGGTTCCTGTGATAACATCTTGAATTCTGTATTTAAAAAAACAACAACAACGAAAAAATTATCAAAATGGATGTACAACCTCTAATTATTATATCAGACGATGTTGTCTGCTGTTCTCTTTGTAATAACAATTAGGGCTTATGGAAAGAAAAAAACAACAAAATGAATCTAGTGAGATGTGGATCTATTATGTACTTTTCTTCAATATCTATATCACCTAAATTACAGGAGAACCTGTAAGACAAAAATTCAATTTGTTTTTTCAATTCATTTTTACTATAAATACATTTCGATTTTTTTTTTCTTCAATAACAAATTCTTTTATGTCTTGCCGACCATGTCGTAGATGGTTCCATTGTCCTTACCTCACCATTGGCATGGTTACACATGTCCCATAGAGGGATGAGAGCCAGAGAGGGCACCATTCCATCTTGGGACGGAATCTGATTCTGTCTTGACATGACTGTTGCAACGGCCCATCTACAATGGTGGAGAAAGAAATAAAGTCAACAGAATGGTTCATGCCTTCCTCAGTCATATCATTGCCATCCTGTTTTATGCCCACAAGTATCACATCAGGAACAATTTGTGTCGTGCACCACTGACAAAGGCCAATCCAATATGAAACACTGGTTTTAAAATGTTTCTTTTCTAAACATTTAGTTCTGAGAAGTCATGCAAACAACTGCTTCCGACCACAAACCAACTCATTTTTAATATTTGTAGCATCAAGAATTACTACCTACTTCAGAGAGTACAGGCAAGCTGTCTTACTTTTGATATGTTTCATAACAAAAGAGTTATTTTAACTTTCCATACTTCGTTTCAGATATATTGGTAGATTAAACGGAACATACCTATACATGTCATATGTAAATGCTTCCCTCAGATGCAGCTTGCTGTATTCAGGAACCTGAAAATAGTATTGACAGACTTAGTGATTAACAAAAGCTTCACACTACTACACAAGACAAGAATTTAGTTGCCAAGGAGACAGCAAAACAAAATATAATACTATGGGCAGTAGGAGTGACATATATTTCACTCTTACTCAATAATATGAATTGGGATATAAACAAAACTACAAGCACATTCTATAGCCAAGCTTCATACATATCTGAATCAACTTGTGTGAAGCCACGCATATTGATATTAACAAGTCAATGAATATGTGTATCCACACAGCATATAAGAGCTGATGAAAAATGAAGTGTGGCTATCATCACTTCAACTGTGATGTACGGTGAAAACATCATGTTCAGTTAAATTTGACCCCTGACCTCCTGTAAATCTTCTGGACAGGTACAAACTTCATTACTGTCCTCACGATTAAAAAACATCTGTATAAACACACGCAGTGTCATAGCATTTCTCTGATATAATATGGTTGACATGCTTCTAATACATTGATTGGAAACACAAAGATTAAACCAGTGTTTCTCTTTGATATGCAATGTACTAAGGAAGTCTAATGTGATGAAATCAACCACAAAAAGAACCCATAAATCAATGTCAACTCACAATGTCTATCCATGATATCAATTTCATTTCGCTTCCCAAAAAAAGTTTCTACTACTAAAGAACTGAATTCCCTAAAAGAGAACTAGGAAAAGCACTACTCAGATATTTCTTGTGGATCATGTGTCATAAAAAGGATACTAGCATTTGTGTCAAGCACAATAGACTGAGTGTGCCACTGACCTTGCTCATCTACACAAAGCTGAAGAAATATGTTGTTGTTTTTTTTTTAATGACAGGGAAGCATCCATGCTCCTATTCCAGCACTTTGATTTTGGCAACTGCAGGCTGGGCCTGACGTTAATACGCACTTGTCATTCACAATTGTTGTAGAAGTTGATAAAGATCATGGGGTGTTTTAGGTGCATATATCTACAAAAAACTGCTGTGTTCGACCAGTATGTCTAACATGTATAGCTACCAGTAATGTTGTTTCTATAAATAACCACATACGACAAAAATGTTGGAAGTATCACAGACAATCTCTAATATCCACTGTCATCACTATTGCAGTGCCCTTTATGACAGGTGCATTACTTACACTGAAGAGTTTGTAGAGGTAGGCATACTGCCTGGCAATGCTCTTGTGCTGCTTCAATGTCTCACCTGGATGGAAGAGAAGCACAGCGAAACAGGACCTTGCCATTGGGAATTACGGTCAATAAAATTTCAACGCTGCTCTGCAAAATGTAAATGGAGTTATCTTCATGGTAATTCCTACTTCTGAGACCACATGCTGCAAGTATAATTTCAAAAAGACCTGCAACAGACATGTAGACTGTGTCTTTTGAATAAACCACCTTGGTAACAATTCATGTGAGAATCCCACATTATACAACATCCTACCACCCATGAATGCTTGCCTATTCTTCTGTATCCATGCATTAATGCCAATAGATTTGTCTGTCATACAGCATGATATCAGAATTAGGATGCAACCATTGATCCTCCACCTTAGATGCATCAGTATGTACCTGACAAAGAGAGCTAACAAGCTTTTCTCTGTCATTGTCTAAGCAATTCTGTAGGAGTCACATAGAATGTTTTTCTCAAGTGCTCTCCACATCATTCCAATTCATTCATTATTTACAAACTGCTGCTCACAAAAGGTATGGAGTTTCTGTATTGTTTCTGTGAGAATATGCACCTCACAATGCTCATTAACATCTCCGTGAAAATGTATCATTTTGTGGCATTTTAGCGGCGATTTATCTGTGTTGTATTGAGCATTAGCAAAGTCTGGAGGGGGAACCCCCCCCCCCCCCGAAAAGCGCAAATACATGTCGTATGTTCCCATATAAATATTGATCCCCGACAAGTGTGAGGAAATTCCTAGTGAGAACCCTGATTCCAAAATGTGTAATGAACCTTGAACTTTGACACTGCCCTCTTAGCCCAAAACTTGGATGAATTCTTTAAAACACACACACTCACAACATGCCACATATAATTTCACTGTAAAGTTGGGTTGAGAACATATGAGTTATCCTCTAAACATGTACAGTAATTCTGTACAAAAGAATGTATGGATAGATGGACAGACAGTCCTCCCCATGACAAACAAGATAAAACAATTAGAAAACAAACACTTCTATCACAGTCATAATTATAATAATCTCTCTTTTGTTTGTTTGTTTGATTGTTTGTTTGTTTGTTTGTTTGTTTGTTTGTTTGTTTGTTTTTGTTAGTAAGCAACGACAACATATAATGCAAAACGAATACAGGATACAGGACATAAGAATACCTGTAAGTTGCAGGAACAAGACAGTAGTACAATTTTTTCTCTCTCTCAGATGCAGAGGGTAAGAAGCTGACAAGACTGAGATACAAGCACAAAATTGTAGGAGGAAAAATGAATTCATTGTCAATGAAATTCTAGCTTACTGTAGACAGGTGACCCCTGCAGCATCTGCAGCTCTGCCAGGTTGAAATACAGAGGGAGACTGTAGGTTGCAGGCAAGATGTCTGGGTAACAAAAGGCTAAGGATTGCTGCATTTTTCTTTTTTCTTTTTAGACAGAGAACAGGTGTTTGGCATAATATACAAACACTGCATTCAATTTCAGAACAAATGTTTTGTGAAAAGGTCATGATATTCATCAGAAAGGACATGAATATTCTGAAGCATAAAAGTTGTTGATGTGTATCAAATACGTCTCAAGGCATATCATGTTTTAACATTCCAGTAATGATACTTTCAGTTTGCTGGAAAAAAAATATCTGACAGGACATCATCTATTTGTATCTTGTTTGCACATCACAGTGACAATAATACCCTTGATCACAGCATGATAATCTTCAGATGTGGCAATGTGGCAGTGGCATTTCAGGTAAACAAAGGATACTCAAGTAGGGGTGGAAGAAGGAATTTGGCTTCAGTTTCTCGTTGATCAGGAAGATGGCCAGTCTGACGTTTGCCATTCCCTTCAGCAGTCGGTCTGTTTTCATCAGTTCACCTGTTGGATCGCAAAATGTTATCATATTTTTAAAGGCATTATATACCATTTGCAGATGAAACAAAAACCCATATTTAGTGTTTCAAAATAGTTCTAAAATGTGAGTTAGGGATAGAAACAACCAATGTAAAAATTTGAATCAGTATAATTAATGTTAAGTATTGTTGAATGTACAAAATGTGACCAACAGTTATGATAAAAATGTTTATAGACTAAACCGTTTACAGTTACGGTTAAGTGAGAAAAATAGTGATATCTCCTTATATTTTAGGCTTTACTGTAAAATTTTACATGGTAGGATGTTTTGTGATACACTGACCTAAACATAATATTATGCATCAATTGTGATATCTTGAACACTTTTTTAATAACTGCTCCCAATGTTAAACAGTACCTTTAAAAACTGTGGTTCTTCAAAATGATCAGTACTTTTGAATTAATTATTCTTGATTTGCACTAGCTTGTACTCAGTGCTGTTTTATCTGACATTTCAATTTTAGGGTAAGATTTACAAAACTACAGTCCTTGAATCTTCATAGAAGCTTGCCTGTGGGTATAGTTTGGCGCATCATTCACATTTGTATCATTTGGCCTTTGCAAGTGAGTACATGTATATGGGTTTGTTTTACACTCTAGATTACACATTGTCTTCTCACTGGACCATGCTTAACTGTGCCATCTGCACAATTCATTTGCACCGTGCCTATTTAATGTGGCCATCCCTCTAAAAACAAACAACACAAACAAACAAAAATAGCTCAGAGGAATCAGGAAGTGTTATCATGCAAGCTTTCCATGCCAGTGGGAGCTAAAAACAAGAAGGTAAAAAAAAAAGTATACAGTTAAGGAAATGGGTGACAGCTTTAAACACTTCAACATCATGTGTTTTTGTTTTTGTAGGACTTTCATGTGTTTACACAACTTATCCGGTATTGAGTGAAAGGAAAAAAACAGATCATCATGGGAATGCTTCATGGAGATCTGACCTACTGCCCAAATCACAGTCATACAGAACATAATTCAGTGTAATTTCATTGTTCATGACCAAAATCACATATAAAGTCATATCCCACCCCTCCCCCCCCCCCCCAAAAAAAAAAAAAAAAATATATATATGTATATATATGTATAAAAATGAACCAAAAGCAACAAAGAAGCGATAATTTAACAACTGTGACACAATATTAACAAAAGGTACAACAGTTTGAATGTTTCATGATTTCACATGGTCATTTTTGTCTTCTGACTGTAAATTTGCTTGAATAAGACTCCCACATGAACAAATTTGTTTCTTTTACAATGCTCACTGGATGCTGTACTGGTGTACTAACATTGAAGTGGTGGTCATAACATACTGGTAAACTTGCTAGGAAGCATCACTGCATATAATTCATACAATTCAAAATCCTTTTCTCTTTGAGGCAAGAATTCCTTTACAGTCTGCCTCATGAAAAGGATCCTTCCTGGGATCGTTTGGAGTCCTTTTTTTTCTCTTTGTTATTCAAGGCTATGTCAGCACTCTCCAAACATTTTTCTTCTGACACACAAGAGAAATCACAATACTATGTACATTTACTTTTTCACTACAAAAAGAAGTAGATGGAAACCAGCTGACACAACAAATTATGTGATACAAACTCAGTTATTGTGTATAGTGTCCTAATTGTTGGTGCTCTTTCTTGCCTGATTTTTATCCGGGCAAAATCCTGGTTGGTGCTTCAATATACCCTGGGGATTCTTTTGGTTTCAAACATAGTTCAGATGGGGGCTTTGACACTATAACATTCAACAGCTAATAATAATGCGCTTTTTCGTAGGGCTGTCACTGCTATTGTGTCACGAAGGCCTGCAGAAACGATTCATTATATGCAGCCATGGACCAGCCCCAAAACAATTGGTTTTTGATATCCAACAACTATTCATAACCTTACATTGTCACCAATGGCAACACTGATTAATGGAGCTTGCATAATACCTCTTGAGCAGCATCACTGGAAAAAAAAAATGCCTCTCTAAAAAGTAAATTCAGACATTTTTAACTTTATAAAAGAAAGGCTACACAAGCAATGTCACAATCACATCATTAAATGATTATCTAAAAATACTGATTTGATGTCATATTTACTACCTCACCAAAAAATGAGTGGTCATATGTGTCTCATTTCCAGTTTCAGTCAATTTCCATTGATATGTTGCTCAATTTTATCCCATTCAGTAGATACAAGAATCTCTCTGTGCTTCACTGCATTCATTCAAACACATCTTACCTAGCATTGAGTCCTCAGAATTCTGGTCTGTCAGCATCATCTTCCTAGGAATGCACATCACCTCTTCATCCATCTGTCAAAAGATGCAATTATTGATGAGGTTTGTAATATCCTCTCTGCCAGATTATCACTGAACATAAAATAATTGTCTTCTTAAGGACTTTTTTTGACAATGTGCAGCAAAATGAACATCATATCTCACAGAAATATTAAAAACATATATATCTAGTTGTGTTTTGGATAAGGAGAGAACCCCCTCCCCTATGTGCAATTCATTTGTCATGATTAGGAAACATGTATGCCTCCACCTTCTCACATGGTCGCTATATTCTGCCAATAAATCTATACATACAGATGAAGATTATTAATCATGACCCTTGACCTTTAGCACTGAGCTAAAATCCCTTCAACTGAAGAAGATTGTATACCTCTCCATTTATTGCTAGTTTTCTTACAAAACTATTTTCTCGGTGGGCTTTGCTAGTAGACAGAGCAGCCTAAAGACAACTCAACCCAGAAAGATAAAAAGGTCAAAGGTGTCTCCAACTAGCTAGACTCATTACTACATGAATGAGGACTAATACACTTTTTAACTCTTTAAATTTCAGCTAGCAGTGTGAACAACACATGATATGATCTCCAATGAATGCATTGCACTAATTATTTCACTACACTCCACACAATATTCCTACACAGGCTGGAGAATAATGTACACCATCATGATATCTGATGTCATGATAGTTATGCTGGAAGGGAATTCAGCATACCACTGCCAACATGCTGAAAATTTAATGCGTGCAATGTTCTCCTGGCAATTATGAGTATTACCTTGATGTCCTGTGTAGCCTGCAAACCATAGCCCTCCTCATAGCGTGTAATCTCGACACACTTTGTGGACACACCATTGCTCTCAAGCCAGTCGATAAACTCTGGAAAGTGGCTCTCTCTGTCGGGTAGTTGTGTCATCACATCTGCAATGAAGAACATAGATTCCTTGTCATGCATTTCCCTTTTATACACTTTTAAAGGGATTGTACAATGTATAGTATTGGTGGAGATGAGAATTAGGCTTTTAACTTTTTGCAAGATACCTAGAAACCACTTATGAAATAGTACAGAACACAGGGGCGGATCCAGGAATTCTGTAAAGGGGGGGCGTGACTAATATTTCTGGTGCCACTTCCGGGTTTCATTTCATTGTTTTTCTTTTTATTTCTTTTGTTTTTTACGAAAAATAAAGGGGGGGGCGTGCGCCGGTTGCGCCCCCCTCTGGATCCGCCACTGGAACATACCATTTTAAAAAGAATTCAAAGTTTATAAGATGAAAAATCGGTTTTGGAAACACTGAGATATCCATAATCAAAGTAAAACAAAGCGATCCTATAAAAGTGGGTCCCATCTTTTATCAGGAATGCTCTGATTTGGATATCTCAGCCATTTAAAACCAATTTTCATCAACTAAACGTTGAATCCCTCTTGGAATTACATGCTCTTTCATATTTCATGAGACGGTTCTCATTATCTCACCAAAAAATATTAGAAACCTGAAGGTAGGTCTCAACCAAAACTATACTCTCCCTTTAAACTTTTGCTTACAAGCAAGTAACATATTTTCAAGAAAAACAGATAGTTATAACAGATGGTTATAAGGTAAACGTTTCAATTTTTCAACATATTTCATAACCATGATTACACCTAAAAGTGGACAAATCTATTGTATATACCATATTTCTTGTGATTGAGAACCACAGTCACAGAATGAAAAATAAGTTAATGATTTCCTATCTTTTGAGATGACACACAGGGCATTTGTCTTTCAGAAAGCAAAATCTCTAGTGAGCTGCTAATTTCTTGAATATCAGTTGACTTGCACAATTTTTGAAAAAAAAAAACTCAAATTATACCATGTATTCAGTATCTAATATTTACAATGTTAACATCAAATCTGTGTTTGCAAAAAAGATTCATAATGATAAAGTCATAAACTCCAATTAAACTTATGGGTGATAAACCAAGGTGAGTAGTACAAGTACTGTGTATGTCAAGGACTGGCACAACTGTAACTCATATCAAATCAAACACTGTCTGCAAACAGAGTGTGACTCCGAAATTCTGAGTGACAGGCAGTAGGCTACCACATCCAATGGTAGAACATCAGATCCTTGTAACTGTCCTTGTTTTGTTACATCATTTTCTGCTCTTCAAAGACAAAAACTTCGAATCTTTTATGAAGTAATGCTGTATACATATATCATGTATGTATACACTGTATGTGTGTGTGTGTGTTTGTGTGTGTGTGTTTACATGTATATAGATGCAGATGACATTGAGCTAGGAATAGAACAAGTCTGATGGATCATAAAAGAACCACCCCACCCACCCCCCCCCCCCCCCAAAAAAAAAGAGAGAGAAAAATAAACAAGAGACCCGCGGGTCTAGCGCTCACCTGAGTATCGCAAGTTCACCTTTCACGCAGTCACTAATCTAAATTATTCATAGCTCTACCAAAATTTGACGAGGCATTCTCAAGTGGAAGATGAAAATGTACAATAAGGGCCCAATTTTTTCAAGATTCCTTAATTTGGGGGAATTGGGGCCCCCTGGGGCCCTCTGGGTGGGGCATGGTGCCCAGTTTGATAAATTGAGATCCTGACCACCTAGGGATGCTACCTGCCAAGTTTGACAAAAATCCATCATGAGGTTTTCAGGAAGAAGATGAAAATGTACAATTCAGGCCCCCATTTGGACCCTTCCAACCACCCCCCCCCCTACCCCCAAGAGGGGCACCCCTGGATCTCCTATGAACAAACTTGAAACTACAGTCATTAATGTACTCACTCATAGTATTATCTCAGCTCTATAACTTCTGATTCTAGAGAAGATTTTTAAAGATTCCTTCATTTGGGGGGTTTGGGCCCCCTGGGGGCCCCCTGGGCGGGGCATGGTGCCCATTTTAACAAATTGAGATCCTAACCCCCTAGGGATGCTACCTGCCAAGTTTGGTGAAAATGGGTCATGGGGTTCTCAAGAAGAAGATAAAAATGTACAATTTAGGCCCCATTAGGACCCCTCTTCACCCCCCCCCCCCCCCCCCCCCCCCCGGGTCCCAAGGGGGGCACCCCTGATTCTGCCATGAACAAACTTGAAACTACAGTCATCAATGTGCTAACTCATAGTATTAACCTAGCTCTATCACTTCTGGTTCTAGAGAAGAAGATTTTTGCGGATTCCTTAATTTTGGGGGGTTTGGGCCCCCTGGGGGCCCCCTGGGTGGGTCATGGTGCCCATTTTAACAAATGGAGTTCCTAACCCCCTAGGGATGCTACCTGCCAAGTTTGGTGAAAATGGGTCATGGAGTTCTCAAGAAGAAGATGAAAATGTACAATTTAGGCCCCATTAGAACCCTTCCCCACCCCCCTCCCCTGGGTCCCAAGGGGGGCACCCCTGATTCTGCCATGAACAAACTTGAAACTACAGTCATCAATGTACTAACTCATAGTATTAACTTAGCTCTATCACTTCTGGTTCTAGAGAAGAAGATTTTTACAGATTCCTTAATTTTGGGGGGTTTGGGCCCCCCTGGGGGCCCCCTGGGTGGGGCATGGTGCCCATTTTAACAAATTGAGTTCCTAACCCCCTAGGGATGCTACCTGCCAAGTTTGATGAAAATCGGTCATGGGGTTTTCAAGAAGAAGATGAAAATGTAAAAAGTTTACGCACGACGCACGACGGACGACGCACGACGGACGACGGACGACGGACGACGGACGACGGACGACGGACGACGCACGACGCACGACGCACGACGGACGCCGGACGAAGGGCGATCGCAATAGCTCACTTGAGCCTTTGGCTCAGGTGAGCTAACAAACAAACGAACAAACACACAAACAAATATAACAGATCTTTAGAGTAATTCATCGATGCAGCTCAATCAATATTTTCCGGTGTTAGATTTAAAAACAAAACAAAAAACAAAAACAAAACAAAACTCACCAGTAGCAAAACAGGTTGGTACATGGATTCTAATCCACTTGTAGTGGTATTGAATAGTGAACAAGTCATGAGAAAGGCTTGAACAACTTACCATGCTGCTTTTTGCGAATTTTCTCAATGACACTGTTGATTTGAAGAAACTCCTCCCACTGCTCATTAGGTGTTGGTGGACTCTGCTTTGTAGCCACTGTGCACGTAAGATCAGGAAAGGGATTACTGTATTTTAAGCTGTTATTTTTGCGAATTTTGCGAATCACTGTTGGGTCGTGAATTTAACAACATGTGAAAATGGCGCCATACGCCAAAGTAATAGTGCACTTGCGATAGCCTCGGTGTCAATTCGCGAAAACATCTCGCGAAAATGTCCTTGACCTCGTCATTCGCGAAAATACCAGCTTATACAGTAGTAGTTAGACTTGAGGCTCAAAGATACAAGAAAGCTCCAGCCAAATCAAATTGATCAAGAGAGAAAATGAATCACTGGGCTTTATTTGCTCTCACACATGAGCATGCATAGTGGGTTTTTAATAAAAGTAGGATACATACTTACTTTAACCCAGGAAATTAAAGGCTGTTAGATATGCTAAAGAAGCCTTGATGTTCATAATTATGTTGCAATATGTTTTTCTTGCCATAATGGAATGAAAATCATACACTGTTCTTTGTAATTTTTTTCACAAATATATATATATTTTTTCATATCCAACAGCATTTCTTTGTCTAACTTTGTACAAACCAACCGCTGGGTCTCCATTAATTGGAGAAAACAAATGCACACAAACAAATAAAATGCACACTTCAAGTACAATGGTGGTAAATATGTTAATAGAGAATAAAGGTAAGGTTGGAAAATGCCCAGATTTTAATACAATTTGCATAATAATACCTACACTCAATAATGTGACCGCAGAGTTTGAGAATCTCTTTTCTCTCTGCCTTGGATGCTTCATCTGGTGCAGGGTTTGTTTTTCGCTTACTCTTCCTACCCATGTTGGATGGCAACCTGTTTTACGAATCAATTAAAAAAAAAGACAACCAAACAAACAAACAAATATTTTGTTTAGTCATTTGTTACAGACCTAACCACAGATAAAGATATTGACAACAGAGTGAGAGATTAAACAGAATAGCTTCTTTATCTCGGGTCTGACCTTTTCAGCTCTGGCATCTCTACCTACACTACTTCATGCCTATCAAATAGTAAAACTTGGTAGAAGGGTGGATAGTATCTTATTCTTGTTCTTGGAACACTTAGAGACCAGGTACAGCTATACAGAACATTTATTAGTCATTATGTTGCATTCATTTGATTAATTCAGGCAAAATGGATCAACTTGAGAGGAAGCGGGAGGAAATGAAAGGGAAGAAATACAAAGGAAAAGGGAAAACTTACAAGAGTACACATACAACACCAGGGGCAGATCCAGGAATTCCGTAAAGAGGGGGTGCCTTCTTTACAAAATTAAAGGGGGGCGCACACACCCTTCCCCATTTTTTTTCTTTTTATTTCTTTTGTTATAACGAAAAATAAAGGAGGGGGGGGGGGGATCGGGGAGCACCCGGTGCACTACCTGGTACCCCCTGCATCTGCCACTGAACACATCTATATAGCAACCTTAATTCTTTAATAAAATATCTCTTGATCAAAAGATCAGCCTGTATCTACTGTCAAGGATAGATATAAATGTTCCGCATTGACCAAAAAAAGATCAGTCTGTATTTTATGGATATAGATCTAGACTATGTTCCGCAGAGACGATATGTCTGGCTTTACTACAGAATCTTGATTATCTAGGACTAGATCTAGACTAGGAGGAAAGTAAAAGTCGAAAATTATAAAACTCCTCTAGCTCTGGATAGACAAATTTTTCTATCTCCTCTTATGCAGACGATGCTAAGAAAGGCAGCCAGAAAATCAGTAAACACCTGTTCGGCTTAACAGTTACACATTTTAACAAAGACAGACAGAGTCAGAGAGCAGAGCATAAGACTAGAGGCATAGAGCTCCAGTTTAGAGGTCTTGTTGTACCACTACCAGTGCCCAGTACGCCCTAACTTTAGCAGGTAAATTTACTATTTTAGTCGTAGAACAACATACAAAGTTGCGGCTAGTAGTAGTAAGATCTATACACAACGTTTGAGGTTAGAGCCTAGTGGTGCCCTTACCTGATTCTGGTTTAATCTGAGGCTCTGAGAAAGGACTTGTCAGAACTTCAAGTTATGCCAGTCGACTGCAGCGCAGCGTCAGTGGACTTGGCTCTTGGATTGGACTTGACTCTTCCTTGCGCGTGCGGTAGGTGTTTTTACTGTGGCTAGGTCGTCTAATCCCTCGTTTCCGCCACGGACCGACCGTCCCTTTGGAAAAAGGTTCACAAGGAAAGCAAGTACACAGTTGATTGTGTGTTGTTCAGGCCTCCGAAAGGATCATATTCATAGCATAAAACATTTAACAGCAGAGGTGTGGATACTGTACAACATGTATGTGCAGACATGCAATGCATAGCTAGAGTATTAAATGGGTAGCATGTCCGTACAGTGCAAATACAATACAAGAACACTGTACAATTTATCGGGTAATACTCAGTAACTGATTGATCATTTCTGGGGCAGGTGGTTGTTGTCTACCGCCATCTAGTGGTAAGTAAAAGAATAATTGCACGAGTACGAGACGCGTGTTGGTACGATCGTACGACGATCGTACGATTACATTGCACTCGTACGGATCTCTACAGAGTGCGCACATGTAGTGATGAATCGCACGGAGTCGTGCGATGGATAGATCAAGCAGCAAATGCTAAGAATCGACGAAGGAGATACATTAAGTGTACTGACTTTTGTGAAAATTTCGGCAAGAAGTAAGGCTGTCTTCGATCTTCCTTAGATCAACAAAAAAGGTAAGGGCATGGTTGGAAATTCCCGTACATCATTTACATGTAACCTACAGGTGAGATAGCCGTTAGAGATGTGTTTTCTTTTCCAGAAATCTGCCGGCTGCCATCGCGTTAGACAAACACCATTTTTAAGATAACGGTACCACATATTCAAAGTTGTGTCATGTTGCGTGCTGATATGATAGATATGATAACCGATAACGCCGCGCCGACGGTGCGGTGCGGTGCTTGTGATGACATGTTGCTTGTGATGTTGCATGTAATGTTTGTTGGGGTGGTCTCACATACCATTACCACATGTGTCATTAGTGTTGCTTGTGACATTTGAAGCGAGGTTGATGTGGAACATGTTCTTGAAAGCTACATCTCAATCACTGATATCGCTGCACTGCAAATAAAATCAGGAGAGTGAGGCGATGAGGCAAAGTCGTGAATTTGTGAAATCGGCCCCACCGCAGTGCGCGTGCGTGCACCCGTTGCTTTAGCAAGCAAGGTTAGGTTAGGGTTATATTAAGTTTAGGTTAGGTTGTATTTATGGTTAAATTAGTCGAGGGACATGTAGGAAGTCCTTCCGAGAATAAAAGGTTGAACAAAAGAAAAAACGGGAGAAAGGAAGGACGAAAGATGTTATGCTGTGGAAATCGGCCCTGCCATTTTGTATTAATCTCACGTAAACGCCGTTTGGTGGGGCCGCATTCATGAGTGTTATACTGTGGAAGAAAGCCTCACTGCCGTGCTTATGTACTGGTGAATGCCACACGGTGGGGCTGAATTCGCGAGTATAATAAATCAGTCCGGGAAACCCGCTCATGAGGACCGCCCCCGCGTACGAGGATGGTCCCTCCTCATGAGGACCTCCCCCCCGCCTCATGAGGCCCCCCGGGGAACGCCTCATGAGGCCCCCCAGGGAACGCCTCATGAGGCCCCCCATTCACTTCTTATTCATCTCACATCTGACGTATAAATTGTCGCAACTTTGCACGGTGATTTTTTGTTACACACACATGTCCACTATCCATGATGAAAAGAAGAAAAAATCCTGTCTGTTTTTTTTTTCAAAAATCGAGTTTTAATCAACCGATGCAGAGCGCCCATCAAAACACGGGCGCCAGCGCGTTCGCACAATGCAAGACTGCTGCACCTAGCGGCCTGATCCGACTAAATATTTTCGATGCTTTTTTCTGCAGCTCTCACCTCTCCGCGCACGAATCAGCCTCGTGAAGCTGAAGTCTGACATCCTTTCACACAAATTCGTAACGAGAAAAATTAAATCAGTACTAACCTGATCTTGTCCATATATTCCAAATTACTATTCCACACTGATAGAGTAGGTGGGTAGATGACATACTCCAGTTTGTTAGCAAAATAATCACTTTGTAGGTATGACGAGTTCACTTTCTTCGTCAATTCCACCCACGATTCCGCCGCCCGCTTACCGTTTGGGCGCTTTCTCTGGAATCATCCCGCGACGCGACGTACGTCGCATCACATCACGCATCCAGCACATACCAGTCTGGTATGTGCTGGATGCGTGATGTGATGCGACGTACGTCGCGTCGCGGGATGATTCCAGAAAAAGCGCCCAAACGGCGGAATCGTGGGCGGAATTGACGAAGAAAGTGAACTCGTCATACCTACAAAGTGATTATTTTGCTAACAAACTGGAGTATGTCATCTACCCACCTACTCTATCAGTGTGGAATAGTAATTTGGAATATATGGACAAGATCAGGTTAGTACTGATTTAATTTTTCTCGTTACGAATTTGTGTAAAAAGATGTCAGACTTCAGCTTCACGAGGCTGATTCGTGCGCGGAGAGGTGAGAGCCGCAGAAAAAAAGCATCGAAAATATTTAGTCGGATCAGGCCGCTAGGTGCGGCAGTCTTGCATAGTGCGAAGGCGCTGGCGCCCGTGTTTTGATGGGCGCTCTGCATCAGTTGATTAAAACTCGATTTTTGAAAAAAAAAACAGACAAGATTTTTTCTTCTTTTCATCATGGATAGTGGACATGTGTGTGTAACAAAAAATCACCGTGCAAAGTTGCGACAATTTATACGTCAGATGTGAGATGAATAAGAAGTGAATGGGGGGCCTCATGAGGCGTTCCCCGGGGGGCCTCATGAGACGGGGGGAGGTCCTCATGAGGAGGGACCATCCTCGTACGCGGGGGCGGTCCTCATGAGCGGGTTTCCCCGGACTGAAATGGGCAAGCCGCCATGGTATTAGTGCGGACACGCAGTGGTGGGGCCTATTTCATAAAATATGCCAAGAGTGGATTGGGTTGATTGGAACGCATTGGCATTGCAATTGCCATGCATCGACATCGGGTGACAGTCAAAACTGACACTCACCTGCTCACACTCAGAAGTTGCCTTAATATTGATAAGTTAAAAACAAAGTTAAAAAACCTGCACCAAGGTTCGACCCCCCCCCCCCCCCCCCCCTTGCCAAAATTTGACTGCACCCAAAAGCAAAGGCAGGTTTCTACATTGTATGTAGCCAGCGGTCAAATTTTGGATGCAGGTTTGGTTGAATTATGGGTGGCTTGATTTACTTTCAGACCTGCAGTTCTTCACAGCATTCTTCACAGCAAAGGAATTGTATCGTTAATTAACTGCTGTCTCTGCACCATCAACATCAGCGTGCACCTTGTCTGGTTGGCCCTTGCATTGGGATGTTGGTATTGAAACCAAGAAGAATCAGCAAGAATTCCAAATACCCACATTTTGTATGTTATTATCCCTACTAATGAATTTATTATCAAAGTAACTTTAGTCAAATGCTGTCGCACTGATAATTACTGTAGATATATACTTAAAGTTTGTGACCTAAGGATGTTCCCATACATGTGTGTTGTTGTTTTTATTAGGTTCTTTTTTTCTGTTGTTTTTTGTTGTTTTGTACTTTTCTAATTCAATGAGCATGATGGGTGGGGGTTCATTCGTTTGGAACTTTTTCCCGTAGTTGCATCATTCTCGGATCAGTCCAGGTCCAAAGTGCACATACTGTTGGCCTGTTTAGTGTTAGTGTTATTTGATTCTCATTCTAAAGAAGCCTACTCCATATCAAAATGATTTGATCATGTATCAGTGAATAGCAGAGAGCCAGTTATCCCTATCTAAATTCTTCTTGTTTGCTCATAATTGTGATACATAGATTTATTTGTATTTTTTATGCTTGTATGCTTCATACTGTATGACATGTACACGCATGCTGCTGCTACCAATAGTTGAAAGTGGCAGAGACTTGGGCAAGACTTCCTTATTGTATGTCACCCCTTCCCCCCTCCACCCTGCTTTAATACCCCACCACTTACCAAATACATTGTACAGTACATGTATTTGTGTTCATGTGTGCATATTAAAGCTAATGAGGGTACTACTGTAGGGTAGTATTGTAGAGTGGTATGGCAAAATTAGTGGGAGAGTACAGGGAAAGTCTTTCTGGCAATTGACGATTGCTGGTCCACATTTTAATAATCTCTGAGCTGAGATGATGGTTTTGTGGTTGCCTCTCAAGTCTATTCTTTCAATGCTTATAATGTTTTTGTTTTTTGTAAGCTGGTTTTTCAGGAATTCAGTGGAAGAAATATGATAGATTAAGGGGACTGTCATTGTTCAATTTTGACGAAGATGATTTTTATGCCTCCGCCACGAAGTGGTGCCGGAGGCATTATGTTTTCGGGTTGTCCGTCCGTCCGTACGTCCGTCCGTACGTACGTCCGTACGTCCATCCGCTTTCGTTTACGCGATAACTTGAGTAATATTGACTTCAATTCTACCAAACTTGGTCCAAGTATGAAGTATGATGGGGCAATTAGTTGATTAGATTTTGGGTGAAATCCGCCAAAGGTCAAAGGTCAAGGTCAAATCATGAAATTGTATCCGTTTACGCGATAACTCAAGAACGGATTGAGCAAATTTCACCAAACTTTGTTGGAGGATGATGTATGATGGGACAATTACTTGATTAGTTTTTTAGTGAAATCGGACTGAGGTCAAAGGTCAAAGATCAAGGTCAAATCCTGAAATTTATCTGTTTACGTGATAACTCAAAACTGGATGAAGCAGCTTTCACCAAACTTGGTCCAAGGATGATGTATGATGGGACAATTAGTTGAGTAGATTTTAGTGACATCGGCAAGAGGTCAAAGGTCAAAAGGTCAAGGTCAAATGCTAAAAATGTTGCTATTCCCCCAATATCTATGCAATGCCCTAAGGTATTTTCTTGAAACTTGGTGTAGGCATGTACTACTGCATAAAGATTCTCCCGAGAGAGTTTCATGTCATAAGGTCAAAGGTCAAAAGGTCAAAGGTTAGGTGAAAATATTGTAATATCACTTTTCTCACAAATGGTTCAATATATCTTCATGGAACTTGGTACATACGCATGTACTGACTGGCAGAGATTATCTAGGGAATTTAGGGGTCATAGGTCAATAGTCATGGGGTCAAAGGTCAAGGTCAACTCCTCAATATTTTACTATTTCCCTCATACACTAGTATATGAAATGCTTGCATTATTAGTTTTCAAACTTAATATATACATGCATTACCTAATGGAGATTCTCCAGGAAATTTCCAGCCAGAATGTCAAAGGTCAAAAGGTTAAGGGCCAAAGGCCAGGTTTCAATGCCCCCCTCCCCCCCCCCCCAAAAAAAAAAAAAAAACTATTTTGTACTGCAATTACACTCTTTCTTCATACCTTGGAAATTACTCAATGCATAAACTTATAAAAGGGTCCGTCAGAATTCAAGTAAAAATTCTCAATTCCCCAAATATGTGTACCTACACTCTTCGACAATTATAGCAAACCCAGTTCAAGGAAAGTGAACATTCAAGTCATTTCTGACAAACCTGTCATATCAATATTTTGCCAGTTATGTGAAACTGTCATGGATCACACATTGTGAAGACATTGCACTATACGCCTATTGGGAGAATCGTGCATTATGGCGGAGGCATCAGTCGCCATAGCGACATTTCTAGTTACTTCTGTGTACATGTATGAGCATCGGAAGATTTGTGAGCTTATGACATCAATGCCTTGTGTTCCGTGTATTTCATATCATTGTGACTGTCTGACTGATATCCCTGTTTTGTGACAAATCATAAAACAAGTACATCATGTACAGTTTGTAGTTTAAGGTTATTGTAACATGTTTCATAGCAGAATGGATTTGTTTTCTTGTACAGTACACATGTATTACCAAAAGTGACCTCTTGCACTGTTTTAAAAGTTTTGAAGTATTTGCATATTTCAGTTGGATGGTCTTCATACTGAATACTTTTCTCTTAAATAACAGACAGCAATTGTGAGCACAATGCCTTGCTGGTACTATGAAAAGGAGGACCTTGAGAGCACCCCATCCATCAAAGATGGTATCGATGCAAACACAGAGGCTCGCTATCGTAGAGAAGGATCACGCTTCATCATCGAAGCAGGCACAACACAAGGACTGTATCCTTTCCTTCAGTGATGATGATGGGATTGTTTAAATGGGACATTTTATGAGAGTGATAGTATCTGTGATGTGCACGATGAATTGTGTGTGGACTCTATAACTGGCAATAAATTTGTGTCTATGTACATACATGTAGCGTGCTGTTTGAGGCATCTGTATTGGCTGTCTGTAGGGGAATAAAAGAGGGTTTATCTAGTAAATGTGATAATGTCATGAATCGCACTATGTGATGTGCTGTACTGTAGCTATAGTCAAATTGCACCAATGTACAAGATCACAATGAATTGAGCCTACAAGATGCAAACTTTTGTATGTATCAGGCTGAACGTCATGTGCGTACGCATGTGTCTTAATACAGCTGCAGCATGTTATTTCCTTAATATCCTATCAGTCGTTACGATACAATGGCAACAGGAGTTGTGTACTTTCATCGATTCTACATGTTCCATTCATTCAAGGAGTTTCCACGCTATGTAAGTACCACTTCTTTTCACCTCTTTCATACAAACCCATTGTCATGTATCATTTCATGGACAATATAAAAAACAAATATTCATAGTGATGCTTTTTTTTTTTACAGTGTTCATTTTGCTATGGAGTCATATCAAGCATACAAATATATGTTCATCATCGTATCTGTCCTATACTTTAAAATTAGGTCTACAAACTAAGACTAATTCCTTTATCATTTCTTGTTTTTAAGTTTACTGGCACAATGTGTACATTTCTTGTATCTGTTTAACTTGGATGCATCAGGTACAACTTTATGCTTTCAAATATATCGATATTACAGTTGTTTTTCAAAGTCTTCATGAAGGAGAATTAGCCTCGAATGGCGTGCATTATAAGAAAATTGTCCAAATTGTTACTTTAATGCAACCTCATAAGCACAGTGATGTTAAATTTTACACCTGTATGGGCGTGTTTCATTGTAGGATGAGGTGAATGTTAAAACTCATCTCAAAACAGGATAAACAAGTGTTATCAGGTTACAGCTGTCATTGTAATGTGACTTTGAAAGTTTTATGTGTATCATGTGACCCCAAAGAAGATGGACTCTCGTGAAACCTGTATGTGCAATTCTGTTGTGTTTTCAGGTCATGGGTGCAGCTTGTCTGTTTCTAGCAGGCAAAGTGGAGGAAACCCCAAAGAAGTGTAAGGACATCATCAAGATTGCAAAGAACATCTTGTCAGAGCAACACTTTGCTGCTTTTGGAGATGATCCCAAGGTGATATTTTTATTTCACATATCCTAACTACAAATTGTATGTGCTGTGTAGAATATTCACTGTCCTCTTTCATGAAAGCAAGAGATAACCTGTGCCATCAAAGCTGTTACTCAACACTTTGGTTGAATGGCAAAATTCTAATTGAATGTCTGTTGTATTCAACATGTTTGACTTATGTGTAGATCTCCACCTTCCATATATGCTAAAGCAGAGGTCGGGGTTGTTTTAAACATACACTTTGACTGTCAAATCTGACAGTGACATGCTCAAGGGCATGCATTACCCCAAAATTATAGCAACAATACTATATCCCTGAAGGGATATCACACTGAGCTGTGAATGTTAGCGAATGTAGCAATTTTAGGTTTCGTCCAGGGTTCGTTAAAGTTGCAATCAAGTTCGTTATCAGTTGCAATCAAACTCGCAAACAATTTTCATTGTCGCAAACAGTTTTCCATGTCGCAATTTGTCGTAAAGAAATTTTTAACATGTTCAAAATTCATTTGCGACAAGAAAAACTGTTTGCGACATGGAAAACAGTTTGTGAATTTGATTGCAATTGTGAACGAATTTGAATGCAACCGTTTATGAACCCTTACGAAACCTAAGATTCACTAAAATTGTCTGCGTTTGCAAACATTCGTCGCTCAATGAGATGCCCCCTTAAGAAATTATTGTCATCTGTAAAATCGCTCATGTCTCGGGGAGATACAGTGTACTTGCAAAAGTTGAATCCAAGGGGACCAGAGAAAAATCCTCCAAATTGCACAGCGGAAGTGACACATATTTATATCCATCCGGGTAGAATTTGTCTGACTCTGGCAATTTCTTTAGACTTGCTCCAGGTTGACTTGGGCAAAGTTGGTCGTACCTCACACGTATACAGTATCTTTACTAGTAAATGCTTCGTACATGTTGTGAGTGTTCATGTAGTCCAGTTGCAGAGATACAAACCTTGTAATGTTAGCAGCATTGCAATTCCGAGGGCTGGATGGCATTTTTTTTTTTGGGGGGGGGGGAATAGTATTCTGCCTTTCATTTGAAAGACATAATATGTGTTTATTCAAATTGGTAAAAACAGTATTTTCCGTGAAATCTGCAGTACTTTAGGCAAAAAAAAAATACAAAAAAGTAAAAGTTAGCATCCCTGCAGTTACCTGCTTGATTCAAATGGATGCTATGGGATTCTGAAAAGGCAGCTTGTAGTAAAAGTCAGGCCACAAGGTCACAGCCTCACTGACCTCCCTCATTGTGCATGTGACAGGAGGAGATCATGACACACGAGCGCATCTTGCTGCAGACCATCAAGTTTGACCTGCAGGTGGAGCACCCCTACAGCTACCTGCTGAAGTACGCCAAGACCTTCAAGGGAGACAAGGATAAGATCCAGAAACTGGTGCAGATGGCGTGGACCTTTGTCAATGACAGGTGATTCAGTTCTCCACGAGAATGTGATATACATTCATGACCACAAATTTAGTATCCTGCACTGAATTTTAACTGGACTCTTTGATACCAATCTCTCTTGAAGTCTCTGTCACAACTGTTTGGTTATCAGGGTCATAAGAAGTTACCCATGGTAGTCCATTATGATGACAAGGTCTCTGAATGCAAGCCTATCTAGAACAGTCATTCTATTGCATGTTATACTTCAGAACCATGAGAGTATTTACTTACTAGCCTTTAGGCAAAGTTAGGCTTCAGTAGTGCCCAAGTGGTAATTTGATATGAGGTTATGACCATTTTTTGACATAGCTATCATTAATATTGACTGCACTTATGACTAGCATTAACATATCTTGCTGTTGTTTCTCCCCACACATGGCACAGTTTGTGCACCACTTTGTGCCTGCAGTGGGAGCCATACATTGTGGCTGTGGGTTTCCTCTACCTGGCTGGCCGGCTGTCAAAGAGTGACCTGATGGACTGGTCAGGGAAGTCCACAAAGGTCAAGTGGTGGGAGCAGCTGAATGAGGATGTCTCGCTGGACATCATGGAGGGTCAGTTGAGATCTTAAGGAAACTGCTCTGTTCTTGACATTATTCTAGAGCTTGAAAGTCCTTTGCGCATGTCGTCATATGTCGGTTCAAAGGATTGCATTGACATTCATTATTCATTTGAATCATATGCATCATTTGGATTAGAAATGAAATATTTAAGACTGTCGTATATCATTATTGTTATCTAGTCTGCGGATTTCTCCCAGTCAAAGAGTAGATGTTGTCATCAAATGAAATATTTAACCATGTTGAAAATTAGATTAAATTTAGTTACACATACGACCTTATTTTCATTGTTTCTGCTTTCTGCTATGCAAGCAAACATTTTTTTTTTAAATCATGATTAACTTTTTAGTGTTTATTCCCCAGAAAAAGAGGAGATGCCATCATTGATATTGTGGGCATTGGATACATTCATCTTGCCACAGAGTAACAAAAGTAGGTGAAGCTGAGCATGGCAGACACTTATTTTTAACAAAAATACAAACAAACATGAAAATCCCAAGACATAAACTAGATAAATTTTAGTGTAATTTGTAGAGCTGTCATAATACATTGTATACAGGAGAAACAGATGTATGCAAAATTGATATCAGATGTGATGGATTATTTTATATGTACATATTCAATTGTATCTCCTTTTCTGATTTTTCAGAAATTTGCCATAAATTGCTGGATTTGTATGCAGCTGGACAGCAAAAAGGAACCCCTCACACACCAAGCAAAGCTGTTGTCAAGCGTTCCAAACCAGTGAGTATGCTAGATAACATGTCCAGTGCAAAGATGGAGGTTGCAGCTAGAGCTCATTATATTGTATGAAAAGTTTTAAGTGCTGAATAAATCATCCACAGCTGACTTTAAAAGTGGTCCCTGTGTGATCATGGAGAAATTATGATTCTTGTCCTCTCATCCCTGCTATGGTGTATATTTGTGCCAACATTCATATTTTTTTCCTTTCTTATTGTTTTAAGAAAACAATACATCAACAAAACCGTTAAAGTGGCTGGTATTGATGTAACAAATGATCTGTCATAACCCATATGGATAAGACCGATGATATTATTCATCAGACCCTCATTATAAAGAACATTCCTCATATAAACTTGTTTTATAAGAAAATGTGTTTAATGATATAGTTTTAATTGAATTATAAAAGAGATTTCAGCATGCCCATGGAGATTGTTACAACAAGAGTCTAATGTACTATTTATCACCAAGAATATGCAGTGTAGTGTATGTAGTAGTAAAGGAGGAAATCAAATAATGCTAGATATACACTATTTTTTCACCATATGTGTCATATAGATGACTACACTGTGTCTCAGATCAAGATGATATTGTAATGCTAGATATACACAGTTATCTTACCATATACCATATTTCATATGGATGACTATACTGTGTCTCTGAGATCAAGATGATACCGTAAATGCTGTAGAATGGAGACCAGTACATGGCCTATGTCTTTTGTTACAGATACTAACAGAGATGAATATTGATTGAGTAACAATTGTTTTGTAAATGACACTATCATTGTTCAGACATATAAATGTATAATCCTGTTCCTTGTTCTACCACAGAAATCAGCACCAGAGGGCGAAGGTTCACATGGAGGTAAGGACTACAATGTTTATTCTGCCATATTACATTATATGAGAACCTTGTGCGGTAAAGGAGAGTAAAACCATGATGAGTTCACGTAGAAACAGAATTGTCTTTGGCATATTACCATCCAAATTTAATGAATCCTGGGTATGAATGAAGCATGAGCATATAACCTGTGACACAAGATAGGATATGATGAAGCTGCTTATTTAACAAAACTGCTTCATTATGCTGTCTCATACCTTGTTACAGACAACATGTCAAGTCCTGCTTATGAGATATTTTGATGTATTTTTACTGCACAGCTTTGCAATTGTGAGGGAGTATGAAAAACTGATAAAGTCCGCTCAGTAAGGTGTGGCTGTAAAGTGAATTGCAATATGTGTGGTATTTAGTGAATTATACTGCTCTTTCCAGTATATGACCCAGTTTTGATGCCATATGCCATAAGGATATATACCCACATTTAAGTGCCCAATGTGTATTTTGTTTTATTTTGTTTTTTCATTCAGAACCTTCCACCAAAGCAATTAAGCATGATCATCCAAGAGAGAAGCAGAGGCCTCCGCCACCACCACCACCTGCCACTCATGCCCCACCGACTGTCACACCCCATGACCGCCAGCAGTCTTCTTCAGTGCCCCCTCCCCCACCACAAGCAAACCCCAGTACTTTCCCGAGCACAAGCATACAGGTTCACCTTGGCTCAACCAGTCAGCCACCCAAGGTGCCTCACCAGGGAATGCACCTTTCGCCCCGACAACCTCCTGCTGTTCAGCATCATCATCCACCTGTGGTGCATCAGCCACCACAGGCTCAGCAAGCGCCGCCTCCAACATCAGTCCAACAACCCCCACAAATGGGGCATCAGGCTCCTCCATACCACCAGCAGCCCTCATTTCCACTTCCCAAACCAGCTCCTACCACATTTAGTGCACCCCAGTACAACACCCCACCATATTCATCTGCACCCAGTGGACCAGTTCCTCAGGTTGTTGCTCCTCCACCAGTGCAGCCATCCGTATCCGTTCCACCTGCTGTTATACCCACACCACCAGCCTCCCAAGCTCAGTCAACTCCACAGTCATACCAGCAGCTACCTGGACCTTCCCAGTTCCTCAATCATCCTCCACCGCCATTGCTAGCACCTTCTTACAACCGCCCACCACCAGTCAGTACTAGCGCAACCCAACAACCTAATTACCAACAACCCCCACACAACACATCTGTACCCCCGCAGGTTCAGCCTCCAGTTGCGCCCCAGGCCCCGATGTACAGACCTCCACCCCCGTCATCAATACAAGCCAATGTCACAGGCCTCTCCCAGAACAGTGTGCCAAGTATGCCACAGCTTCCACCTCGCCCACTTCCCCCAGGGCTCCCTGCCAACCAGTACCCAACATCAACTCACCCCTCCATTCCACCACCAACAACTCAGTATGCACCACCGGCTCCACCCGTTCACCCTCCAACGGTGCCACCTCACTATCCCATCCAGCGAACCCAACCGACAGAGACTAGCACCCCAACAACGCCTCAGACTGCACCTCCCCAGAGAATGCCCCATAACTTCCCACCTCCTCCTGGGAGCCAGGTTATGCCCAATCAGGGGTCCATAGACCAGTCCATGCTGAGCATTGCTCAGAATTATGCTGCTCAACAGCTCCAAAACCTTGGGATGCCACGAAACATGGCCATGCAGCCGGTGGGTGGCTACGGAAACCAGCAGCAACAGCAGCAGCAGCCACAGCAGCAGCAGCAATCACAACCTGGTGCTGTTGGCCCATCAGGACAGGGAGGCTTTTCCACAGGACTGGCCACTGTTCGCATTACTGGCCGGGAGATGGGAAGAAGACCCTCCCATGGTGGTAATAAACGCAGATGAAAATATGATGCAGTAATGTAAATAAGGTGACATTCTCCATGATAGTTGGGTGTCATGTGCATAGATATTTTGCAGTTCTTTTTTGTAGCAAGTTGCCATCGTCATTTATATGTTGGAAAGCAATGTACTGTACTTGCATTTCCATTCAAAGGGAAGTAAAGAAATATAACAGATAGATATCTATGAAGCTAGCCTGGCTTCATAATGTTTATTACCTCAAAGGGAAATTTCCACCCTGAAAATTAGTCTGTTTGAATAGAAGCAGAAAAATTAGAGGAACAGGACGACATTAGTTCTAGAAATTCCAGTCGAAACAGAGAAAGATATGATTTTTTTTTTTCAAGTTGGGATCAATCAAACGCATTTGGGTAATTCCTTGATGTCACACAAAAGCTCAACTCTCATTTGCTTTATACTATAAAACAATGAATTTATATTTTCCCACCAAGAAAATTTCCAATAGAACATGTACCCCTGAATACAATCATTGTAGATATTATTCTATAAAACCCCTTCATACAAAATAAAAGGGAAAAATATGTTGTATAACAAAAAAGAGAGATTTATTGAATTTTTGGCACGGGCAAAAGGAAGACCATCTCACAAGTTCCATCACGGAAATGCCAATACAGTCTGTACATGTATGGGCTTGATTGATCACAATTTAAACAAAGAATCATATTGTCTTAGTGTTGATCAGAATGTGCTAACTCGTTCCCTGTCCCTTTTCTCTCATTTTGTCTTGTTTTAGTCACTCAAAGTACTGTAAAGCGAGATATTTTCACAGCATGATTTTTGATTGATGGATTTTTTTTTTTTTTTTTTTTTTCGAATTGGAGTTAGCGGCCTTTTTTGCAGCATGAAGTTTTTGTAAACTCCACTGGTGTTCAATGCATATAGTGTAGACAAGAACTTTTGCATGCATGTTAATTTCGTGAATGTAGGCAATTGCAGAATTTGCGAAATTAAAATGCACACAAATATTTCTGGTTTTACAGTAATTTTCATGATGGATTTCTCCATTGAGAAAGATAAAAAGAGATATGGCCAGAGAATCTGTACTTCCTTTGGAGAATGACTTGAATTGGAATGGTTTTGCATAATGAAAGAGGTTCTTGTGAAAAGTATTGCCTAAAACAAAGAATATGCTTGCACTTGAGTGGATAATTCATGTGTGCCCTGCAATTAACATTTTCTTAATGATTTTCAAGTATTTGTTTCAAAACTTGAGACCAGTCTGTAAAGTCACATTTGCACATCCTACCTGATGTGTCTAAGTTTTCCTTCAAAGTTGTCTCTTTTTTTTTTGTACATGGTCGCATGAATTGACCGATTCCAGTTATGTCCCAGCCACTGCTGTTTGTCAATCCCGAGATCCCTTTTGAAATGAAAAGTAGCTAGACTTGCCTACAAAATTTTAAAGGGATAACTTTGTAATACTTATGTGAGTTGTCAACACAATACATACACGCACATTAAAAGAATAAAAATTGATGCATACTGTATTTCTAAATGTCAACAAATATTGCTATGTAGTCAATGCTACTGGCATTGATGTACTATTATCATAGCTCATTTGGAACCCATATGATTTTAAACAAGCCACAGGAGCTGCTTTCTCCAAAGGGATATTCCTTCCAAAGTGTTTCCTTTTTACGGTTGTATTGGCAGAGTGAAGGTCTGTTATACAATGCCCAAGTCATGTGATGCTCTGCATCCGGCATTTCTTCAAAAAAATGGACAGGTGGTAAAGTTTTCCCGGATGGTTTGCATCCAAGCTACAGATGGTCACGTTCATGGACGAACAGTTACATTTAGTTACAGTTACTTATGTAACTCTGCATTGGTGGGGACTCCATGTGTTCAAAATTTCAAAAGCTTGGTGCCATAATTTTGTGTTTCACTACGGATTAGTCACGGACAGTTACGACCCTACAGATGCCTGCACTCGTGCTGCATCTACTTGTCCGTATCTATCCACGGCGGATGTAACTCAACGTAAGCAACTGTGTGACTGGAGCTTAATGGTTGCATTTTCTCCCCAATCCCCAGATATCAGTATCAATAGATTACTCTCACTGAGCCGACCCAATGTGCCAAATACATCAGAATTGATTTCATATCCCAATGAGATTTCCGCAGCATTCGCATATAATTACTCCCCCAGGGCATGTGCTTGTTTCATGCAGATGCATAGATATTCACAGTGCGCGAAACAGAATGTTGCACACACTTCTCTAATTTTGTCACAGTCATACAGATCTCAATGTATCGGTATCCAGCATTGTCAATCTGTTGAGTTGCGACCTTCACATTCAAATAAAATGGTGAAAAGTGTAAGCACCTCAAACATTTATCTCCATGTGTACTTGTGACCAGTCTGCTGTTCTTTGTATGCTCTGTAAGTTTTGAAGTTTCTGCAATACAGTGAACTTCTGTCATAACGAACACGGTTATAATGAAACTCTTGTGTCAACAAAATCAAAATTCAGGTCCCAGAATTACCTCCTATATACACTATACTGTTCGGGTAAATAGCGAAAGAAAACCGCCAGTCCCGACGACTTCGTTATAACGTGAGTACACTGTATGCAGGCACCTCACATGAATATATTAGCTCAGCTTTGTTTTCTATCAATATTTAATCCATGCAGTCACACATCACATTTACACATGCAGTAGAACGAAATGAGTGTAGAAGTTGAATGAATTCATTTTACACAAACACACACACACAAACACACACAAACACATACAAACACATACACGGTAACAATATACATTTACAAATTCTTACAGATGGCTATTCTTTCAGTTTTTTATTCATTCTGTGAGTCTGAGAGCAAATGTCTGCATGACAAGACCTGCATTCGTGGAAATAGAATGTGAAAGACTAAATCATATTCAACTTTGAATTCAAAAGGAGACAAAAAAAGACTAGAAATGTCGCTATGGCGACTGATGCCTCCGCCATAATGCATGATTCTCCCAATAGGCGTACAGTACAATGTCTTCACATGTGTGATCCATGACAGTTTCACATAACTGGCAAAATATTGATATGACAGGTTTGTCAGAAATGACTTGAATATTCACTTTCCTTGAACTGGGTTTGCTATAATTGTCGAAGAGTGCAGGTGCACATATTTGGGGAATTGAGAATTTTTACTTGAATTCTGACAGACCCTATAAGTTTATGCATTGAGTAATTTCCAAGGTATGAAGAAAGAGTTAATTACAGTACAAAATAGATTTTTTTTTTTTTTTTTTTTTTTTTTTGGGGGGGGCGCATGGAAACCTGGCCTTTGACCCTTAACCTCTGACCTTTGACATTCTGGCTGGAAATTTCCTGGAGAATCTCCATTAGGTAATGCATGTATATATTAAGTTTGAAAACTAATAATGCAAGCATTTCATATATTAGTGTATGAGGGAAACAGTAAAATATTGAGGAGTTGACCTTGACCTTTGACCTCATGACTATTGACCTACGACCCCTAAATTCCCTAGATAATCTCTGCCAGTCAGTACATGTGTATGTACCAAGTTCTATGAAGATACATTGAACCATTTGTGAGAAAAGTGATATTACAACATTTTCACCTAACCTTCGACCTTTTGACCTTTGACCTTATGACATGAAACTCTCTCTGGAGAATCTATATGCAGTAGTACATGTCTGCACCAAGTTTCAAGAAAATACCTTAGGGCATTGCATAGATATTGGGGAAATAGCAACATTTTTAGCATTTGACCTTGACCTTTTGACCTTTGACCTCTTGCCAATGTCACTAAAATCTACTCAACTAATTGTCCCATCATACATCATCCTTGGACCAAGTTTGGTGAAAGCTGCTTCATCCAGTTTTGAGTTATCACGTAAACAGATAAATTTCAGGATTTGACCTTGATCTTTGACCTTTGACCTCAGTCCGATTTCACTAAAAAACTAATCAAGTAATTGTCCCATCATACATCATCCTCCGACAAAGTTTGGTGAAATTTGCTCGATCCAGTCTTGAGTTATCGCGTAAACAGATACAATTTCATGATTTGACCTTGACCTTTGACCTTTGACCTTTGGCGGATTTCACCCAAAATCTAATCAACTAATTGCCCCATTATACTTTATACTTGGACCAAGTTTGGTAGAATTCAAGTCAATATTACTCAAGTTATCGCGTAAACGAAAGCGGACGGACGTACGGACGTACGGACGTACGGACGTACGGACGTACGGACGTACGGACGGACGGACAACCCGAAAACATAATGCCTCCGGCACCACTTCGTGGCGGAGGCATAAAAAAGAAACCACCAATACCAGCTGAGTGGGGAATGATAAAAGCAGAGCAAACATTTAGTTTACATCCTTATTAACCGCAACAGTTGGGACATCCCCTTCAAGATATCATGACATGGTACTGTACTATCTTTGTAGCTACAGAGGTACAGTACATTTCTCTCATATTTGTCAATATATGACAAAGTACAGTAAGTGAATATTCAGTACTGATTACGTCCAAACCATAGGAAAGAGGTGTCGACCATTTGACATCACAATTCAGATATACGTTGTATACGTACCATACTGACCCAGGCATTTTCAGCTACCAGTCTATTTCACCGTATTTTGCATGAAATATGAGCCTTTACTTGTGCGGTAAAACACTGATAGACCACTATATAAAAAGTCAGTTGCATAAAAGTACCTGTATGTGACAATATTTTCATGCATGAAGTACTGTAGAAGTGGAAATTTTCACGGTGTTGAAGTTTTTGGACATTTTGCACAACCAGAAACTTGCATGAAAATAAAAGCACACCAATATTTTGCTTGCCATATGGTCCAGTAGTGGATGTCTTGATTTCGAAGCAAAACTCATCTTACCCGGCCCAGCGTGAACAATTTACTCATGCAAAAATATTCACTTTTACAGTATGAGCCCTCAACTGTTTTGCAATACACATACATTGATAAAACCCTCAGTTGCATACCTTCCTGAGTTTGTTGCATGTACAGTGTAAACGCAAAATATTTTGGACCTACTTGACCTCTCACCTTTTCTGATATCAGCTTCATTTGATTTGTAAAATGCCCTATTGCAGTAAATTAGCCATGTAACTTGAAGAACTTGCTTCCATACAGTTGTACTGAAATTCAGAATAAACAGCCTGATTTGATTTTTCAACTGTAATTGATTACAGTTGAACAAACATAAAATGCCCAGACTTTCCAAATGCAATTGGCCATAATACTACACTTATGCATGTACAAAAAATAGACAAATGATACTTTTATTTCTTTAGGATTTGATCCATGCTAAAGAACATTCATGAACTCTTTTAAAAACTAGGCATTTGCCTTTGAATTCTGGCCACCAGCAAATTTTGTTCAAAATATATAAATCCTGATTTTTCCTATACTTTTTCCATGTACCACGATTTGTTGAAGTTCTCATTCATCTGAGGTATGAAGAATAAGTGACATTGAGACATTGACCTTGACATTTGTCCTCTATTAACTACCCAACTTTTAAACAGTACTGTCATGTTACAATGTTCTGGCATGCATACTGACACATTAGTTATTTCAGTCATTGCACAAACATTTTAGAAATTGTCTTTGAACCCTGCCTCATAGCTCTTCCCCTTAAACTTTATTACGTCACCGCTCTGCCATTTTTCATTCTTCCTCCAAGTTTGAAGACAACTGGATTGCTTCATTGACTGTTATTGCATATTGAGTGACATCTCTCATGGACCTGTGGACCAATGACATACAAACAATGACTCTGGCTCCACAGACACATAAATATTACACGCAACTGTGCAATAATGTAAAATTGAGTACATTATTCTCAGAGAAAGAGAAAGAGAGGGGGGGGGGGGATGGCAAACTATCATGCCGGGTGTTTTGGAATGTTTATGAATATTTCCTCAATGGCTTCTAAACATTTATTTCATCAAAATGTTAACATTATCATATCTATCATAATCCACTACACATGGGTACTGTGTAAATGAAAAATATGAATAAATAAATATATACATATATATATATATATATATATATATATATATATATATATGTGTGTGTGTGTGTGTGTGTGTGTGCGTGTGTGTGTGTGTGTGTGTGTGTGTGTGTGTAAGAATTCTCAAGGATGAGAAGTTTGAGTCCCACAGAACGCTGTTTAAAAAAGAAGAAAAAATGTTTGGACTGCATTATGGCATTTGAAGGGGAAGTAGTACAGGTCAAATTTTGCTTTTAAAAAATACAAGTAAGAAGAAATCCTACATGTGAATTATTGCAAGTTGCACTTACATTTGAATTGATCCTAAAGGAAATGTTAACAGGGTAAATGACAGCATAAAAATAAAATGATGGTACAAAATAATCATGATGTGGTGCTTGCAGTGCTTCAAGATTACAGGAACCTGGGAATCCTGGTATGATTAAAAAACTTAGATATGTTATGTAGCATTTAATGCAGGACAACAAAATAAGCTTGGGAAAGTACAAATGTTTTAATTCTACTTTTCTGTGTTTTGACCATTGAATGCTATTTGATTTGTGTCCAATTTCATATCTTTTTTTTTCCACAATCAAATGTGAGATGAGTGAGTGAACTGTAACAAAGTCCAGTGAAAAGGGTCAATCACAAGCTTGTGACTATCTGATTTAACCACTACTCTCTGCTACGCCTTAGTATGGCAACTACACAACATGTTTACCTTACTCTGCATTTCTCGTATGAGCTTGCTGCCCTGGTGTGCAACACCAGCACAGCCTGCTCAGACTTTGCAAATACGTGCTCTCAATTTCATAGAAGGAGCAATCAGAAAGTAATCAATCTGAATATTTCAAAAAGAGGTAGAGAACATACTGAAACTTGCCACAAATGACTTGCACTTAACACACACAAACACACTTTGTTGTGAATCCAAACTTTTTACTTTATATTTTCCACCTGTTTGAGTTTCCGTGCTAGTGACAATGCGGTAGGTCTCCCCTCCAGCAGGGTTGCCTACTACCCTGCCTTTCCCTAAAAGTGCTAAATAGCATTTGCTGTAAGACCACTTGCTGGAGAACATTTAATTGATATGCATGATTTGGATACACTACTAAAAGAAAAACTAAAAGAAAAAAAAAGATTTTGTTCTCAAGTTGTTATGGTAACATCATACGAGTACGTACAGACTGGAAGGATGGATGCAGTCAATTGTCAACCCATTATGACTGCAAAATTGGCACAGGTCTGTGTATTCATCTAAACACACATTATACAGGAAACGTACATGATTGGAAATGTATTCTTCAGAGTCGAAATACACCAGTGATCAGCATGCGACTTACATAAATCACATCAGAACATCTGTTCGTATCCGACATGATTCTTTGAACAATACAGCTTGACAGTCTTCAACGGAAAATTTCAGCTCATCATTAATTATTTCATTATAACCTCACATAGATCATACACGCTAATATACAAAACATTGGGTTTTTTTTTTTCTACAGAGCTGCTAATATAGATTTAAATAGATGCATCTTTACATATACAAATCTAATCTAAGCTTATTTCAAAGGCAAATAAATTGCACAAACATGAAAGACTCGAATTTCTACAGTTTGATTGCCAGACACTCCCATCATAAGCAACTTTACAGTTTAGAGCATATAAGGCATTTAATACAGCAAATTGCAACTTCATATAAAACTTGTCACGGGGAAAGGGATTTTTCAATTTTTCTTTTTTGACAGAGAGGAAGAGGGAAGGATATGCACAAGAGCATCTCATTATTATTTTGTATTTTTGAAACACATTGTCAACCGTTCCAGTTTTGCATAGGAAGGTACGCTAAAACATTATTATCACGTAGCAGAGATTGACATTGTTATGTTGTTTTTATTTTGTTTTGGGTGACTGTTTTTTCTTCTCTTTTTTTTTTATAGATGTAATAGAATGTTGCTCAAGCTGCAGCATTTCCTTCTGTCCATGTTGATTGAGGAAGAAATGGAAGCCAAGTTTTGTCTATTCTTGTCATCTTATTTTCTGACATTATGAACTTTTCCTGGAATACCACCACTTTCTCTGATTTTGCCAGTATGGAATCTCTTTTTGTTGTATCTGTGATTTAATGGAAGAACCTCAACCTCGACCAATCATCTCTGATACAAATACACCATTGCTTAAATTTACACTTCATCACTTTGTGACAAGATAGAAATAAGATTTCTTCTTCTTCTTCTTTTACCAAATTCTGGAAGGACTAGAAACAGGATAGCTGGTCCTTGTAAGGTACATACAATATTGCTAGCATGCAATGGTCCATGTACATGTACTTGTACCACGCAAACACATGTCAAACTACACTGAATACACTGCAATACACTGTCAAATCCTGAATATCCACTTATGGATTTTGTTTCATCTGGCTCAAAAATGATTTCAACAGATTACCCTAATATAATACGCTTTGTTGTTCATAATTCTTTATCATTAAATCCAGTCATTACTCCTATCGTTAAATTTTTTATAGTGATACATTTAACAGTAGCTGTATATAAGATACAAATGTAAAGACCCAATATGCCTGTTTATAAAGGAAAAGTTAAACTGTGTTTCGCTATGACAGAGTTTTGGCTATAATTCTAAATCCTTTCTTCTTACAAGTCTTAACCACCCAGCTTGCCTTGCTACATCATTGCCAGACCATGCTGTAATTTTACACATATCCCTCCCACCTATCACTTCCCACAGTCCCAGCACATTCAAGTTCAGTCCTTGCCCCAATACTTCACGATCTCTGACTTCTGCAACACAGCAGTCATCACTCTCAATTCATCTGGTTTTGGAATCAGAACGAGTAGATCTCTTTGGTTCAGATTCCTCTCCAAACAGAGTGATAGGTATAAATTCTAACTTCAATTATCAAAGTCTTGAAATTCATTTGTTTTGCATCATTTCCATAATCATTCTATCTTCTGTCATATTTTTGACAATAGTTACAATTTTGTTGAGAAAGTATGCTCAATTTCCAATGATTATGAGGTGTTTGAAATAGATTGACAAGTTCTGCTGTATGCTTGTGAGCATTACAAAAAAAAAAAAAAAATCACTTTACACGCAAATTAGTGGATTCATGCTTAGGAATCATATTCCAATTTCATGCTTCAGAGATCAAAGCTGCAAAGTTTTGGCAAAATGCAATGTGAACATCACTATACAAATAAAACTTGTGGTACTGCACAGAAACAGATTGTCTCACCTAACGCTAACAATCTCCTTGGCTAAGTTGGTGCTGAGTGCATGCGACTGAGATATGACTTTACAAGTGCCCAGCCCGACAGCTGAATGATGGTTGGGATGCAGGTGATGACTGAGACTACTATGATTACAGTGCTCTATAAGCTTGACGACATTAAGTCATGTTTCTACCAACCCAACCCAACCACCCCCCCCCCCATATCACAATATCATCACTATCTGCAGTAGTAGTAGCAGAAGTAGAAGTAGATGTAGTAGTAGTAGTAGTAGTAGTAGTAGTAGTAGTAGTAGTAGTAGTAGTAGTAGTAGTAGTAGTAGTAGTAGTAGCAGCAGCAGCAGCAGCAGCAGCAGTAGTAGTAGTAGTAGTACACCAACAGAAATAGAATTAATATTACTACTGCTATTACAACAACTTCTACTACAACTACCACTTTTACAACTTGTAACCACTACTACTATTAAAACAACTTCTACTACAACTACCACTTTTACAACTTGTAACCACTACTACTATTACAACTACTTCTCTTCATGTGACGTTATAACCATCATCAATGTCATTGTCATTCAGTGATCTTGCTGTATCATGCCCCAGTAAAAAATCCCCTGGCAAGTATGCACTGGCTATGTGTTTTATCGCCACATGTTTATAATACGCATGGAGTTTTGTTTTTTTTTCCTTGTTCGACTGTGTATCTACTTCTTATCAGTGAAGAAAAAACAACAAACAAACAACCTAATGTATATTTACTGAACCATGAATATGAAAATATGATGGCGAAGTGTTAGGCATGAGACAGGACAAAAATATGTCTCAAAATGGCAAGAGAGGTCATTAAAACTGGTTTAAGGATTGCTCATTTAGCTGCACCCAAGGCTTTGTATTGTAATTACTACGTCTTCTACTACAATAAACAAAAGAAACATTAAGTTAAAAAACACACAGCGAGACCCACGCAATGCATATCTGCAGTTTGGCAATGCAGCAACAATTTCAAGACAAATATATCCTTGCATTAAAACAAGACAAAGTACAATGACCAGAGAATCCTAAGACACTGGGCAAGTCAACAAGTTTTTCAAATGCTGTGGCAGCAGTTAGCACATTTATACAAAACAGGTCCAATATTTCCCCTAAATGAAAACAGGAACACAGAATTGCACATGAAAGAGAAGAAAATTTAATATTGCAAAAAAATGCCATCCCAAGTACTAATTTCCATTTCCATCACCTGAAACCTACACATGTACAACAACTTGAGACACACAAATCCCACACTAAGTACTGAAAAATGTTTTTGCAAGGCTGGAACTGCCAGCACGTAAAAAAAAAAGAAGAAGAAAAAAATGTCATGAGAAATACTGCTGTCCCTTCCATATGCTGGTCTATACACCTCCAGACTCACAGAAGTCTGCACCTACATTTAGCGTTTCTAGTATGGTACGCAAAGTTGGGAATGTTTCTGATACGAGTGCAAGGTCCCCCAGATTGAAGGAAGATCTGTGTTGGAGTAACAATCAGACAAAAATAGATTACAAACTAATTGGACCACTCAGAGGGAAAGAAAGAACAAAATGACATACCACTGCTCTGCACTCTGCCCCCATATAACTGAAAATCATAATTATTTACACAATAGGCAGTGATACGTGAATATTTGAGCAAAATGTAATTATTAATTGATCAATAGGACAACTGAAAATACTTTTTTTTTTTGAAGAACAGCTATACATCTGCTTTTGAAATGTATTATCGTTTGTCAGAGAGCATAGTCCCCATTCCAACGGCATGACATAAATGCTGTCATTCTGTCTCTTGTCATTATTTCCCATCAAAACTTCCCCCACAAAACGAGAACCAAACATGGCATGATTCCAAACAACTGTACTTTGTTGATATTGGAAGTTATTGGCAGCTCAATAATATGCACACATGCTCCCAGAAATCTCAGCATGGATGGGAATGTCCACAAATCCTTTCACATGTTTACATTCATGTATTTAGTTTGTAACTCATCAAATCTTGGTCATAAATCTTTCAAGGATTTGAGATGAAAAACAATGATGCAGATTCACTGATCACTCACTTTTTGATGTTCATCCAGCTGCGAGCCCAGGAGGCAAAGGTCTGTGGACTCCCACACAATATGGCCTCCAGGTCAACCAGTTTGTCCTTGGGTATACGACCTGTGACCTCGCGACCCAGGGCCATGATCAGACCCAGTGCTATAGTGTACGCCACAGAGCTGTGTGAGTGGAACAAATAGCACTGATTGAGTCAGTCGGAGTATGAGCAATAAAGTGCCATGTGTGGCTTTGGAGTGAGAAGGCTTTATCATCGACATCATGGTCATTGTGTGGAGTCTTGTTATAAACAGGTCAGATATAACAAAACCCTCTAATAGCAACGTGATTGAGCAAGTCCTAACTCTTTATATTTCTTTTGTTTTGTACCCTGATATTGTGAGAACCTGACATAACATCTTAATTGTCATGATTTTATCATAATGAGGGTCTCATGTATTGTATCGAACAGAAAAGATAAAACATTGAATATCACATTACAACAATGGGCAAGGAAATGGGATACTGTTTAAAATAAAAAGTAAAACAAATCATAGCTGTGCAGAAAAACAGCACACTGAGAGTACTAGAGACCATTTTGCACCAATCTCTTATCTTAATATTCATCTCCTCACCTTGATCCTCTGGATAAAGGCATAAGGTTGTAGAAATAGTAGATCATTGACAGAATGAGGTTGACAACAGAATCATGATCCTGAAAGAATAATGGCAGAGGATAAAAAGTAAGAAATTTATCTTTCTGAGCC
Organism: Diadema antillarum; assembly: GCF_040938485.1. NCBI lineage: Eukaryota > Metazoa > Echinodermata > Echinoidea > Diadematoida > Diadematidae > Diadema > Diadema antillarum. The sequence goes on along the minus strand of NW_027271000.1, from coordinate 2,176,737 downwards.
ATTACAACAATATCACATGAGATATATATGTATAAGTCCAACCAAATATATTTGTATCATACCATGTAAATGATAAGCACTTTATTGAGTAAAAGCAGATGATTTATCAAATTCTTACATGCTATGTAATTGCTCGAAAATGTAGCATTCGCTAAAAAAAAAGAGGAAAAAAATGATATGATCATGAACAAAAATTAATGTGAGGAAACAATCAGCACTAATTCGACTGGATTTGATACTGTAAAACACGATATTTTCGCGGTATGAAATTATTGCAAATTGGAGCCGACGGCCTTTTTTTGCGGCATGAAATTTTTGCGAGGTGCCTCTAACATTCAATGCATATAGTGTAGACAAGAACTTCCGCGTGCATTTTAATTTCGCAAATCTTGGCTCTCGCGAAATTCGCGAAATTAAAATGCACGCGAATATTCCTTGTTTGACAGTAATATTTTCCCTCTCTGGCATGGATGATGTTGTGAATGCTATATAATCATATATGATTAATGGTATACTCAAACACCATTTACACGCAGTCCCACCAAATAAGTCAGTTCAGTCACAAATGGTTACATCATAGTTTTTAATGAAGACATATCCACTCTGAATTTTCAAGAACCTCATTTACAAGGCAATTTCATGAGAAGGTCTGTACGACCTTTACCTACACATGCTCAGACTGTAACTGAGAACTGGCATATACACACAAACAACATAAACACACAAGCATTGACATACATGATATCCTAGCCTTATCTGACCAGTAAGTACTAATGCATTTCATCAGACTTCCTTGCATTACTCCAACCATACTTAGAGTCTCATAATGTTTCAGTTTCCCTCAACATATGACACAGCTCTACCTGTTACTTTAAGTGTTCAAAGAGGTAATGCTAATGATGTCAGTATGCACATAATGATAACCATGTATAAATGTACAAACATTTAAAGTGCTATGCCACACCAAGTTCAAATTGACATTAACTAATAGTGTCAAATCAGACTGGTGGAATCTTCAGTAAAATCTGACATTTGCATACAATCACTTTATTGCTACCTATATCACTGTCTAATAAAAACTTCATATACATTCCCAATCTTAAACTCTACATAAATTTCTTCATTATGGGTGTGATTTGAATACAGCCACTACAATTATGCCAGTATCATTTTACTCTATTTCTCATAGCCACCTTTTACATTTTAACAGTGTATAAACCACTGATGGGGCTACCCTGGGTAAAGAAGAAGACTGACTGACTGACTGATTGACTGAATAGTAAAATAAATAAATAAATACATGCATACATACATACATACATACATACATGGGTAATTCCGTGAAGTTGGGGCCCAAAGTGTGACATTTTAGCATAACTCAATACTAATTATGCTATACATATATTGTTAATAGGCTTTACATTTGTATTGAGACCATACATTTTCCTGGAAATTTTGTGCCATTCAGGCTCAATTTTGATGAAGTTATTAAAACGATATGAAACGGTGTCCTGTAGCATCGTGATAGTTAGAATCTGGTCCTAAAAGACAAATTAATGTAATTAGCTTGACCAAAATTTGATATAATATGCATAATTACTAGATTAGTCAGATAGCTAAATATCTTAACTCTCCTTTCCACAGTTTTACTTTTACAAGAAAATTACACAATGTGTCACTATGCACGCGGTGTCCACCAAATGTCACAAAAAAGGACACCGCATAGCATTGTGATACATTTTGTAATTTTTTTTTAAAATCAAAACTGTGTACAAGAAATTCGAGATATTTAGCTATCTCATTCATATCTTGTAAATATGCATATTGCATCAAATTTTGGTCAAGCTAATTGCCATAATTTGTCTCTTAGGACCAAATTTTAAAATATCACGATGCTACAGGACACTGTTACATATTGTTTAATAACTTCATCAAAATTGAGTCAGAATGGCAAAAAATTTCCAGGAAAATGTGTGGCCTCAATGCAAATGTAAAGCCTACAAACAATAAATGTATAGCATAATTAATATTGAGTTATGCTGAAATGTATTTTTTTTAAATATCACAATGCTACATGGACACTGCCCCAACTTCATGGAATTACCCACATACATTATGTTGACATTCATCCATACAGCATCATGCTGGAAACACAGGAGATTCTCACCATATCTTTGACCGACCCTGCAGCTTTCCTGGAATGCATCTCATCTGACAGCAGACCCCATATGTGATGAATCTCGGTGTGGTACTGCTCACTCCGATACTTGGTGGTCAGGGTGTCGATGGAGAACATGATGTTCGTTGCCCTGTATGTCCGATTACACAGGACAAAAACTATGTCTCCCAGTGTGTTACCATGAAACGTGGTGTGGGGCATTTTGACAGACTGAACATACTATTTGTTCCCCTCATGTTCACACACCAGAGGAATCCATCGAAATAATACTATTTTTTTTTTTGAAAATCAGTTTAAACTGAGATATTCAAAATAAGACACAAATCACTAAAAATCTGAACATGACACTCCACATTGTTACAAAATATGAATCATAGTATTTCATTTGACCAATGGCATCCTTCTGGTACTCAAGTACTGCATCATAGTTAATGGGTACCTGATATAAGTGATTAGACATTGTGAGTGCATGTATGTAAACCTCCAGTATGCACAGCTTGAACCCCAATTTCGTTGACCTTATATGCCAACAAGTGAAAAGTCCTTCAAAAAATCCATAAAAATTCCCGGATCACCACCAAAATTGAATGAGGTGTTCCTTGTGTCAATATCAACTTTGTATGCAAGTTTCATTTTAATGTGTACACAACATTTTTAGGGTTATTTTGTAGACAGACAAACCAACGCAGATGATCATTTTACCTCCTCCTTCTTAGGCAGAGGTAATAAGGAAAACGGTGGAATGTTTGCCTGGATGTATGAAGATAAAATCCTCTAACTTACAATTCCCCGCTCAAGGAGAAAACTGCCCCCTCCAGATTGGCACTCCTATCCTTGAAGCTGTCCAGCCGTGTGGACACCATGAACCCTGCAGAGCGGTCATTGGTCACCTTCAGCTGATTGACCAGGAATAGGAGGCCCTCACATGACGTGACTTTGTCCAGATTGGCCAGCAGGCGCTCCTCCGAGCGGTCCCTAAGAGCAGCCCTGTAAATAGGGAGCAAGTCTAGTTTGCACTAGCAGCACGAAATTCTCTTTAGATGACGCGGCTTCTTAACCCGTTGAAGACGAGTCCCGAGAATATTTGGGCAGGTGTCTATGGGAAATGCGTGTTACAGCAAAGTAAGCCTGTCCTCAACGGGTTAAATGTCCTCAGTGTTGCTATTTTATCATATCATATGGGTTTGTTATGTATCAGTCAGTGACAGGATGAATATGACCATGTGATGGCAGACCATTCTTCAAACCATAAACGCTGATGAAGGGCAACAGTCAATCAACTGTAACAAAAACAACTCAACACAAGAATTCATTAATTTTAAGACTACTGGTAATGCACTTAGCATTATTTGAAGTAAGATGGAAAACCTCAGGTCGAAGGCAAATAATATGAGGGAAGACAAACAGAAATTTATGGACATTAAAGACAGATTGCCTGTGGGTGAAGGCACATTGCATTAACATCTCAGTGGCTCAATGTTTGACCTGGCCCACTTGCCCATGGCAAGTCTAATCTTGTGTTGGACAAGTGAATAAGACACACATTGAAAATGTTTGATTCTACTAAACAGACTTGGCAAAGGAAAATGTCTTTTGAATTCAAATCCAGAGAGGAATATGACAGGATATCAGAAAACTATACTGCAAAGTCTTTTGACATGTATTAGCCTTATGACTATTTACAGTTTTCTGAACACCAGACATTCATTTACATGCAGAATGCGTTGTTAACCTATCTAGAACATGACTTTTAGAGTGGAAATGGCATCTTCTTCTCAATGTGGTTTATGGGCAAGTAGCTTCCCCCTGTTTTGCAGACAGCATACAAATACATAAATTCACTCGTCCACAGGCAGTGATAGTGCTGACAGAAAGAAATAGAATATGATGCTGGCTATACACATGGCAAAAAAGTTTATTTGCTCTTACCCATGCTGCTGAACCATTCGCTTGGTCAGGTTGAAAACTGTTTCAAAGTATGACGAGTAGCGTATATTGTGATGCTGACCCTGTATCAAGTTCATGTGACTACTATAGCCAGTGTGGAAACTCACTGACGGCATGTGGTCCAACCATAAAACTGGTTGATCTGGATCAATATACCTAGCAAGGGTCAAAGTTATCGCAGAAAATTAGTAACAGGCAGCTATCATTAGTGAATGCAGCACATCATGAGAAGCATATACTTAAAATCATCACATAAACTTATTCTGGAACGTTACTGTTGTTGGGATGTTTTCTGTCTTTCCGTTTCACATGTTTTAGTCCAGTGTGGCCCATCGAAATCAGGATGTGTTGAACATTAACTATGCAGTACACTGGTGTGTTTCAGTAGTTACTGAGTTCCAGCCATATGCTCAGAGAACAATGCAATTCAATGCTCTGCTTTCACAGGAAAACCAAACCAAAATGTCACGGGGCCGTGAAAACATTCGAGCAGATAAACAGGCCACTGATCTCTCCTACACATTCAACATCATAAACTGGTAGGTCTTAACATGTCGAAATTCCGGTTGAAATTGGTTATCTTGTTTCCTCAAGAGGTTTAATGTCACGTAAAGACATCCTATTCTGCAACACACTTCCCCTGGTGTCATAGAAGTGCTTTAATAACAATTATGAGTCACACACTCACATGAACTCTGCTCCTACTACCCAGGATTCATTATGTTTCACTTTCACTTGCTTTGTTTCCATGTTATACTGAGATATGGGCAATCGCTTGCATGATTATGGTTAAGTGTTTTAATCTGCTTCCCCCCCCCCCCCCACGACATGTGAATATCACTGTGCATTCACTGTTACAAATTTTACTCTGATGAGAAATATAAATTGCAAATAAAAACTTTGCTAACCGCCTCCATTTCACGGCAATGTCCATTACATCCCTCCATCCGAATCTCTTTCCATTCCCGTTGCGGAAGTTCCGCCCGTGCTCCCAGTACTGCTGAATTGTCTGGGCGACTTCCAGGGATCCCAGCCCAAGGGCCAGGTGGGTTCGTTCACTCGGGAGGAAGCCATCAGCGCTGTACTGGGTCAGGCGACCCACAGAAATCGCTCGGCAGACCAGGGAATGAACCGACTGAGGGAGGTCCATATACTCCAGCAAATCGACATCACTGCATGGAAGGATCCCAAGAAGTGAAATAGTTTTAAGTCTCACCACAATACAGTTATATACTCCAAACAAGTCAAACTGGTTGGAATATCCATTATACCATGAGTGGTTCAATGAAAGAATTGTATGCAACATTCCACATTATTTAGCATACTATGAGCAGCTTCCGATATTGGTTCACTTCAAAATGGCTGAAAACAAAAAGAAATCAAATTTGCAATCACTCTGAAAAAGTCAATCAGAAAAGTTCTAGACCTACATGCTTCGATTGCAGCTGCCTTTCATATGTAACTGACTGACATTTTCTGCTTTTATTTCACAAAATCTTTTTTTTTATCATTCCAGTTAAAATTCAAGAACATGAGACTGGGAGAACAGGTATATTCAGTGATAGTTGTAAATAGTAGATATTTCAGCGAATGGTTGAGTAAATTTAAAAGCATACAAAAATATATAAAACTGGTATTTGAATGATACAAAGACTGTGACAACATTTGATCTTACCATGCGTCATACTTCAGAATTTAATGGAATCTCATTATCAATTCTGTCATTATGCTCGAACTTCTCATTGACGCATTGTCTTATCAAAATTAAGCACCTAAATGTCAGCAGAAACCTAATCTTTTGCTAAATTGCTCTTACACAAGTTACGGAAAGGCACTTTATTGCTAAGTACAGGAGGAAAAAAAGTTTCTCATATTTTCCATTAAATTTCATGCACATCCAAGAAGAAGGGGGGGGGGGAGAATATGATACATTCCTAGAACATAATCATTTTACCTTATATCTGGACTTAGTCCTGCCATTTCTCTGTACCCCTCTGACTGAAATGGAAGATTTTTCACCCATCTGTCCTTCAAGTTACTATCCAAGTCTTGGTCCATACTATACTCATTAAAAGGGGTGTCCAAATGTGCATGGAGATACCTGGATAATTCTGCATTAAAAAGAGCAAACAATTTTGAATGCATCTTTTACGATTAAGTGAATTTAGAAATACTTCTCCATCTTTAAGACAATACATACAAACAAATAAAGTATACATGATATATCACAGAAAAAAATAATAATTGCCTTTGCGCATGCTATTATATACATACTCTTTAAGGGTCATCATACAGACGATCATACATCAAACCATAACCATCACAGACTGACCTAATGAGAGGATACAATATCAAATTTAATGACCAAGCTGCAGAATGGAATGAGAACCAATCAAAACCAAACTTTTTGACCTCTCACCTCTGATATACTTGACCTTTTCATACTCCAGCCAGCCCATTGAGACGTGAGTCTGGACCATGAGCTGTGTGACCGTCTTGACTGCTTCGTAGTACTGGCCCATGGCTACCAGACAGAGGCCCTTCATGTAGCGACACACCTCATTGCCCGGGTCCAGCCCAAGGCACATCTTTTGGGAGACCAAAGTAGCATGAACAGAGCAATAATTGGCTTTATGTCAATAACGATAATGACAATTCCAGGGTTCGTTTTAAAATAAGGTCACATTGCCTTCTCATCAACCTCTTCACTTTACTCTGTTTTTACAATATCTGTCACATTGTCATGTCATATTTATTCAGATTTTTTTTTCACATTTTTATGTGTGCATGTTCTATTACATGAAAACAAATGAATGAAAGAATGATGAATGATAATGACAACAAATTGAGCAAAATGACAAATCAACAATGACCATCATGCACTGCCATCATCTTCATCTTTATCATCACCATGGCATCACCATTATTGTCTTCAGCATCATTATTTTCATTAATCATCCTCATCATCCTCATCATCAATAAAGTCATTATCTTCACAATTTATCAGCCATCATAACTATCAGCATTTACAGCAGCACAATCTTAGCAGTTTTATCACCTTACATGTATATACTAGTTATAAACAAGCTGGATTTGGAGATGCTGTTATTGCTGACAGCACTTTATCGCTGTTTTGCCTTTTTTATTCTCATAAAAAATTGCTGCCAGCGTGACTTACATATACGAAAATCTAATGTTCTTGTTAAGTGTATCTCAAGTAGAATGATACACAAAACACACTTATCAATTGGGAAGAACTGGTTTCTTATTTCACTTCACATACAGACTGCACAGAATGTAGTGGTGACTAGCACACAATCTATAAAGCAACCACACATATTTAGACTTTCAAAGCTGTGATTCAAATCATAAGAAGTACTGATCTGGAAGTATTCTCTGAAGAGAAATTTAGAGAGTTTGAAGCAACATAAAACATTTGTGTATTCCAACTCACACTGAAAAACCATCCCGAACAAGGGCATTCCTCTGCCTAATATTTGAACAACTGACAAGTAGAGTTGGAAAGACAGGTACCTTGTAGTCGCCCAGGGCTTCCTTGGGCTTGCCAGCGTGGTAGAGCAGTGAGCCCCTGAGCTGGAAGGAGGGAATGTGTTCGGGGTCAATGTGCAGAGCCTTGTTGAAACAATCCAGGGCTTCGCGGTACTCCCCAAGCTCTCTGATCACAAACATGAGAGACAAGACTACATTAACCCTTCTAATAGCTCAGCCTTTTTCTGCCATGTTGAACAGCTGCTGGCATTCTTTAATATGCAAAAATAACCTTTTCATATGGTTGCATAAACTGTCTAATGCTGCCTCTAGAGCTCTAACTACATTCCCTCTCTTTTGATATTAGATTTGCCAACAAGAGAATAAAAAGGCAGTACATGTGTCAATTAGTGTTTAAAACTTCCTAATATTCAATGAAAAATTCTACTTTTCATCCAAAACTGTCACAGCATATTATATACATGCATTAAGTCATTGCAGAAGCAGTCATACCCTATTTGCCATTATGTGTTTGATTGGTTGATGGCAGCTATCTACCAAACTCTCCCTACTTGCGCGCTCAATGTCCTTACCTGTATGCATGGGCCATACTTCGCAGGAGGTCAACATAATCTGACTTTAACTCCAAGGCCTTTTTATAAATCCTGATGGCTTCCTATGATAAGAGGTAGAAATTGGGAAGTATTAAAAACATGTCAGATAGCTAAAAAAAAACCAACAACCAAAAACAAACAAACAAAAAATAACCAAAGAATAATAATAATGATAAAAAATAAAGTCCAGCCATATCATTCTCCCTCATTCAAAAGAAAACTTAACAAATCATAATCAATGCGCACTGTTAATGGAAATAAATCAACAAGAACAGATGGTGATACATGTATTTTCATTCTCAAAATACCACTTAAGTATCTTCTGAAGAGATTTCGTTTTGTTTTATTACAATTCAAAGCTACTACACAATAGGGAATAAATCAACAAGAACAGATGGCGATACTTGTATTTTCATTCTCAAAATACCACTTAAGTATCTTCTGCAGAGATTTTGTTTTGTTTCATTACAATTCAAAGCTACTACACAATATTCATTTCAAAAAATTAATATGTCTGAACTCCGATGTATGACTGAGACAAATTCAACAGACAAATTGACAATTTCTTGACAAGAAATATATACAGAGCATGTCTAAGAGATGGTATAGCTTTGGTTGAGAGGGGCTTCAGGTTTCCAACTTTTTTGGTAGATAATGAGGAACATACTATGAAATATTAAAGAGCGTACAATTCTAAGAGGAATTTAAAATTCATTAGATGAAAAACTGATTTTGAATGGCTGAGATATCCAGAAACAAGGAAGTCCTAATAACAGGTTCGACCCATTTATTAGGACCACTTTGCTTTACTTTGTTTTTGGATATCTCGGCCATTTCAAAACCAATTTTCATCAAATAAACTTTGAATTCCTCTTTGAATTGTGTACTCTTTAATATTTCATGAGTGGCTTCTAATTATCTCACAAAAAGTTGAAATGTGAATCCCCATTTTAACCATCACTATACCATTCCTTCAAGCACACAGCTCTGATTTAAACTTTGGATCTATTTCCACTTCTCCGTTCCTATTTCGCTTTCATTTGAGTTTGCATGATTTTGTTCTTATCAAAATGTTTGAAGTAAATCAAAAAATGTTCATGGGACATCAGACAGTAAAAAATGAACATCAGGAGAGCTTTGTTTACATTTGCTCGAAACTCATTGAAATATAATATGGGAAGTTGTCGAGTGCATAAAATATGCAGGGCTTGACACATCCTGTTTTATCATGTTGTTGCTTTTAAACAAAATATATGCCAAATAAGGCCAGTAAATGATAAATAATCTGTATGATCTGCAGGCACATACAGCCTTATGTCACCATCACAGAGTGACAATACTTCTCATGAAGTACCCATACATGAATGTGTGCTGTTTATCACAGACTGATGCAGATATGCCATTATGTCAAAAGCCATTAGACACATAATTTAAAGCACTACACTAGCCGTCCCTTTTCAGAACACAGTGTGTTTTGCTGTGTATAAAAAGTGTGGATGCTGTATCCTGTGTTACACACTCCAAAGAAGTTAGTTACTGTGGATAAACTGCTTGAACGTTATCCAGTCACATTTTTGCTTTCTCCCTGAAGTTTTGTCACTGAATCCATTTTCTTTTTTTAGCCACCACTCTACGATATTCCAGTCTCGTGAGAGCTACAGGATTTGTGCTGATGCCCCAAATGCATAGAACCCATTGAAAGTATAATGTGCACATTGCATGGAAACACTGCTTCAGGCACAAAGAGCAGTGTATTAAAGGACACTAAAATAATGAATGAGCAATAAGTACTTTAAGACCATATTTTACTTCAAGTAGTACATTAACATTCTTCCCCCCATAGACAGCTGATAGGTGTTACATCTAGACCTGAAAGCTGACGAAATGTATCACAAATTAATGCATGGTGTAACAATGAGGCGACCTCTCACACAGAAGGGAATTGCTTGTGAATTATTTATAACACAATTGCACCCACTGCAATTTTTCATAAAATAATGGACTACTTTACGCTAGTAATCATCAAGTAAACTTTCTGTTAGCCGATCACACAACGCAATTACATAAATCACAGTACAGTTAAGCCCAGGCCAGGGCACATTAACTCTTTATGTGCCATGGTGTAAACCCCCTGCGTGCCACATTATTCTTGAGACTACAATGCAGGCATGCTTTGGGAAAACATTCTGCTCTTCAAATCTATGTCCGTTCAATACCTTTTCATTATGCAGATCATGAAATGAGCAAAGTTGTAGAGAAAATACCAAGCTTTCCTTTGATACAGATTGTATGACAAATCTATGATCGATTTTCTTTTAAATGATCTGTAGCTACATTATTGTAGAGCCATGACTTTTGTACACAAAACAGTGCCTGAAACTTAGAATTTACTCATAAATCCAGTTGGGAACACCACTTGTCAGACAATCACCACATAAAATGCAAGCTACATGTGACAAGAATGGGATCTCGAGAAACGCTTTCATTGTACTGTGGCATTTGGCCATTCATTGATCAGTTAGGGCAGCTTTGTGCGTTTGAGAAGAATATATATGCGAAGTTCGCAAGTCGTCGACTGAGTCGGGCGTGCGAACTTGGCACATAAAAAGTTAATAGCTCTAAATTGATATCACACTGCACTCACATGAATTTTACCCTGATGGTAGAGGGAAAGCCCCAGCAGATGCATCACGTCCACTTGGTTATTGTCCCGCTTCACAGATTCCATCAGGTCCTTCATTGCAGCAACATATTTCTGGGGAAAAACAAACAAGAACACTGACAGGCATGTAGGGTAGCATGATTTTATATTGGCCACAATATCCTTCTGGATAAAACATTCCTAGGGTGGGGCATGACATCTTATCCAGGGCTGCACACTAACCAATTTCTTCTACTGGTCCGACCTGTCTGTTGGACCAGTACAAGTAGATGCCCAATTTTTCCATTTTTTACTGGTGAATTCCTCAAAAAATTACTGGTCCGACAGTGATTTTTACTGGATAGGGACCGTCGGACCAGTGCCAGTGTGCAGCGTTGTCTTATCTTTAAATAACATCAATGGCATTCTTGAACCTACCAATAAAAACGAAATAGTGTTAATATTCTGCATAATTATTAACTTTGCAGATGCTTCGGTGAGCAGGATGACAGTGTTGTAACAGGATAGACACTTGTCTCTAGGAGACGCAAGATTTTGCTGAGATCACAAAGAAAGAAGACTGCTGGAAAGAGCTTATCAATCTCAGTTCTACCCAACTTGATAGATACTAGTAGATAGACAGATAGATAGATAGATAGATAGATAGATAAATAGACAGATAGATAGATAGATAGATAGATAAATAGATAGATAGATAGATAGATAGATAGATAAACAGATAGATACATACATACATACATGACATACATACATACATACATACAATAGATAGATACATACATACGATAGATACATCCATACATTGATACATACATACATACATACATACAATACATAGATACATACATACAATAGATAGATACATACATTGATTGATTGATTGATTGATTGATTGATTGATTGATTGATTGATTGATTGATTGATTGATTGATTGATTGATTGATTGATTGATTGACTGACTGACTGACTGACTGACTGACTGACTGACTGACTGATTGATTGATTGATTGAAATGGGTCAGTTCCACAGAATGAATGCACTGAGTATGACTGGGAACTTCTGCAATTGCAAGTTTCCAATAGATCTTATGTTCACTTCCTGTTAATTACTGCACTTCAGAAAGGTCAGTGAGGAATCTCTTCTTATAGACCTAAACCGATGCAGAGGTCACTGAGCTGATTTTCAATATGGCTACAATATAGAGAACAAGAAACAGGCAATGAAATACATACCTCCTCTTTGAACATCATGTATCCGCGATATTTGAAGAGTTTTGCCGTTGGCCGCAATTCAAGGGCTTTTGAAATGTCAGTGTACGCTTCCCTGTTTCTGCCCTGGGTGGTGAAAATCTTCCACAAAACAAATGCGAGAACAGGAATGTTGACAGGCAATCCATCAAAGGTACCAGTTTACAACATACAACATCCCCCTAAAATCCTTGAAGTCAAGGACAGTGAGGTGACATATGGCAGTGAATGTACCACTCTTTATAATATCAAAACTCCTTCATTCATAACAGGCAAAATGGTGATGCAGCGTAGAAGCTACATCCATCAAATTTTTCTGTTTTATTTGTTACTTCATCCTCCAATTGCATGCATACATAAGATTGAAGTGTTCAATGGTAATTTGTGTTATGGAATATAACTATATCATCATCATTATCATTGTCAAGATCATTACTGTCATTACAGTTGCTGCTGATTCTTTTATCATTACTTTTATTATCGTAATCATCATTATTATCACAATTTTTAGTCATCATCCATAACATCATGACTGGTATGCATGGTTAGTACAGCATGGTTTCATTAAAAGGCCATGCAGAAAAAAGGCACAGGTATTTGTCCCCTCTTTTACAATGTCAATGTTTTGTCACTTAAGAAACTTGAGTCTGATAGAAGTAGGTCTCGTGCAGTGCTCAGAGGGGTTGTTTTTTTTTTTTTCTTTTTTTTTTTCATTCATACAGTCTCCCAGCATGTATGCCCTTTTGTGAACCTTTGGCAGTTTCTACAGTGTCAATACACATGAAGTTTACTTCAATACAAGGGTCGCTTGTGAAGGTGAAGAAAATGTTTGCCACGCTACCACAAAACATGTGCCTGCACAAACTCTGTTATCATCCAGACATCCTATACACACCTCATCACAGACATATTACCCACTCTGACCCACTCTGATAAAGAGGTTGATAACACAGTCAGCCAACGTGGCCGTGTATTCAAACAGATAATCATGCTTCAACAATGATCTGAATAACCGGCAGAAATGAAACTAAAGGCTCACTGCACAATACCCTCCTACTTGTAGAATGCAGCAGGCTTATAGAAGCGGGGTGAAATGACACTATTATTTCCTGTGCACTTTGATGATTTTTGCGATGTGTTATTATTTAAAGTGTATGATTATAATTGCTTTTTTTTTCTCTCTTTTAATATTCTTACCTCTTGTACATGGTTGCTACTTTTAAATGTTACATATGCTGTATCAATCACTATCAATATACATTTTCTCATATGATTCAGGTAATTATTGATCATGAAACTTTGTGACTCACTTCCACCAGATCACAATATGACAATGCAGTCCTACAGAGAACAACACCTCACCACGCCTGTAGAAATGTAACCTTACCTACTTGTGGTATTCGTATTCACAGGAAATTACCAAACTCGGCCTAACGAGAAACAAGTACAGATAGAGGCCAAGTGTCATCATGCCTACCTCTGCTCTCTTTTCCCAGCTAACAGGGTTTTTGGGGTCAAGCTCAATAGCCTTGCTGAAGTCCTGTATGGCTAAAGCAGCATTCACTGGATGCTGATGATGGGTGCAAGGAACAAGAACATGACAAGAAAATACATTTAATGAGCAAAGTTCAGTGGGAGAAGAACAGCATGCCTTGGATCAAGGCCCACATAGAATAGGACAATTTTCCTTAATCATATCACCTCAGTAATGACAAAACTTGATTTTTTTCAAAATATTAGGAGATATGGATGAGACAGCAATAAACTCTTTCTGAAACTAATACATTACTATTGCTAGGTATTTTTCTTAAAATGATGCTTGTACCGTCAATAATGGTGCAGAAGATGACTACTGCTAAAGAGTTTCACATCTTTATCATGGAGAAGAAAGATGAGCTTGCTTTTCTTGAGAAGGTAAATGAATGCCAGAACACAATACAAAACCTATGGGATGCTGACTTTGTTGTAAGTCAGAATTGACACTCCTCCTATTTATCGCAGATTTACACCATGAAGTTAATCACCATACTTGTCATCTCTGCTGAAGACAATTTCAGCAAAAACTGAATGACAAGGCTGCGAATGTACATGAAGAACTTCTCAAGGTCAGCTAGCTGGGGGTACATACTGTAAGGTTAAATTACTGTACAAGTAAAACATGTCAGTTTTCACTATATATATGCTAACTCTGTGTGTATAACCCTTAGGGAAACTACTATAAAACAAACACACATGGCGCATATGGACTGCTTATACTATATCAACATGGTTGTACTCTTTTGAAAGCATGTCCAACTCCTACTTTAGAGAACAGTGGGAACAACCATTTGGTCTGGTCGCTTCTGACCTTCAACCGTGTTTAGCTCAGAAGGCAGCTGGTGGGATCTCACGGGAATCAAGAGGTTTTGTGATTCAAAACGAAAATATAATCACACAGACTTGTAAAAATTATAAGCTCATGGAACCCAGCTAGTGTTTCCACCATGCTGTGTGAATGAATACATGCTACACAATTGATGCACAAACCACAAATGAGCAAAAACATGAACTTCTTGAATAAACTGGAAATGATTTGTGACAATAAGTTGATATGAAAACATTCATTTTGAATAATTCTCACAGTTTATTCACTATGCTATACAGTAATTGTTCCCACACTGAATTTATACCTTCTGTATGTGAAGGAGAAACCTGCCTGAATTCTGTCTGTTTTGAGGGGGAAAGGTTTATAAGCAGCATATTAGTTGAAGTTTCTGTGCCTTATCACTAGCATATTTTCTTTTCTCTGCGTGCACTTGCTTGCAGAAAATAAAGTAATTCCAAATTCAATTTGCCCTTATTTCTTTCTCTATTGAACATTATTGTTTTGCTTTAAGGTAATGAATCTAGATAAAGGATATCTATGAAATACTAAATTTATTTCATCATACAAGAATATCAAGTGTACATTGCTCTCAAACAAGCCAAAACACTCATATAAAGATACAACAAATGCACAGTAACCGCAGACACACATTACAAATGAAGTAACTGAAATGAAGAGTGTGCATATAGAGTTGCTCAGTAACTTATAAATTCAACTTAATTTCTTTTCAGGAACTTGCTCTGAAAACAGTATCTACAGTTGTACAACTGTACAGAAAGTCTGACTGCCCATGTAACAAGCAAAGAAATTGTGAATGGATCTGATATGGAGAACTAGAAAAGAAAAGATTACATTTGTATGTTAATCACTTTGCTGTATGCTATTTTCTTGCCTTTGCCATGCTGAGGTAGAATATCAATAATATGCAAGAAAATAGTCATACCCAGTAAATATAATGTGTAAGTGGAAGAACGATGAACTTGCTGAGAGCTATGTATTATGGAAGGGTCAATGTGGGATGGGGGCTCCCAAGTATGATTGTTTGGGCACAGTAATAACCAACAGTCAGCCTGTCTTCAGTGCAGCTAAACAAGATCTCATCTATGACACTGACAGCTACACATGTATCTCACCTGGAGACCCATTCTGGCATAGGCCACAGCCCTTGCATGGTACGCCCCAACAAACTTGGGATCCCTCCCAATGACAGTCGTCAGTATATCCACTGCCATATGCTCTCGTCCAGTATTCAGCATAACAATGCAGTAACCTACCAAAAGAGATTTTTTTTTTTTTTAATAGCATCAAAATCCTATGCTGATATAAATCATAATCTATAATTTTGTAAGGTCCAATTTACCTTCTATCAGTGCACGATTTTTAATTGAAAAGAAAGGAATTTATTTCTCACAATTCATGACAAAACCTAATACAATACATATCACTGGTCAAAAACATCAAAATCATCAGATTACAATTCAAAACATAAAAGATTGTAATTGCCACAAAACTACAATGTAAATTTTATGCAATAATATCAGGGCAAATCGACAACACAAGGCTATCTGTGAGTAAATGACAGCACCAAAGCTTAGGTCCATCACAAATAAAAGTGTGAATGTTCCTTCACACTCATCCTTCTCACATTACACTACTCATATCCTTCACATGAAAATGTACCTTCAGAATGGAACCCTGTTGACAGCAACAAATAATGAACGAAACATTGCAATCCAATCTGTCAATCCACTGCACCTAAAACTATCAGCCAACTTGAGGATATGAAGGTGATGTCATTTGTACTGGGAAAGCACAATAATTCTTTTTTTTTTCCTAAAATTTTTCGAAAGAAATCAACTTTTTTATTTTTGAAGATGGGTGGGAACATTTAATGTGTCTTTAGCATATAAAGCAGAGTAATGAAAAATGGTTTCTTTTCATTAGAAACTGACGAATGAATGATGCAAACATTATTAATGCAATGGTTGAGTGATAACACAAGACAATGTGAAATACTTCCGGATCATCATTTAATGACAAATTGACCTCATGTTATCGCAACTCTCTTCCAATTTGCCTGGTTTTACTAAAAAAAAATCTTCCCCAATCAGTTGCTGTAACATTACTTCCTCCTGATTCTTTCCTTCACAAATGAATTCTTATTGACATTCACAAGTTAATTCATGTCAAAAATTCACCCAAACACTGTTTCAAGAATCTACAACACACTACCTCAAGTTGAAGACACCCTTTCGTCATTTGAAGAAATATGGGGAAGACAATGTGATAAAGTCTTTGCCAAGTGATATGTACACAAGACTGGTTATTACTGATACAGTTGTACCATTTTTTTCTCAATATCAAATACCACTTCTTTTGTGATCCTGAAAAGTTCTATTGTCTTACCAAGGAGGTAGTCTTGATCCGGGTCGCCACTTGGAAAAGGTACCATATCTTCCTTATGTAGAATTTTGGCATAAATCTGCCCCGTAGAGAAAAAGAAGAAAAAATTAAACTGTAGAGTACGAAATCATCATGGCATGAAAATTTTGCAGATCTTCACTGGCATTCAATGTATAGTGCACACAAGAACTTTTGTGTGCATTTTAATTTCATGAAACTTGGCTCTCAAAAAAATTCATGAAATTAAAATGCACATAAAAAAATTAATTGTTTTACATATATAAGTATGCAAAAATATACAGATAGTGAGGGATAGTGCTCAGAATGATGACATAATTTATCAATAGGTACAAACGTACATAATTTATCAATAAGTACAAACGTACATATCCCACAATAAGACAATAATTGGTGAATCAATACTTTTCCAAGCCATGGCAGTATGTGGTATTACATCAAGCCTCGGCATTGGTGTTGGACAGATGGCCAAGGCCCACCATTATTCTAGAAATTATGTTTTGGTGGCCTAATTTGGCCATCGAAAAAGGCAAGTGTGTTCATAGTTTTTATGAGTTATTCTCATTAAAAAAGGGGTGAATAGCATGTGGCTCAGTGCTTGATAACTCCATGCATTTAAACCTTCTTGCCGTGATCAGCGTTGCCATACATGTTGCATATAACCCATATCACCTCTAGTCTTCACAGCCAAACATTTTTTTTTTTTTTATGGGTGAATTTGGCCAGACTTTTTCTCACTGTCAAATGTCAAAGCCAAATTTTATCTAGCTGAAGGTAGTAAAAGTATTTATACTACGCCCTTCTACTAAAATTAATGCTCTTGGGCAATCCCAAAATGGAGGATAATGCCCGTTTGACTAAAAGCTATCATATGGGACATGAACAGCATAGTAAGTTTTTGGATTTGAGTTAGATGTTAATGTCACTCAAGCCTAGACAGGCTGCAAATATAAAGTAGAGAGAGCTCACGAATAATTAACTACGACCAGCAGCCCCATACGCATAGCATATGGGGCTGCTGGTCGTAGTTAAGAATAATATACTTCAGAAAGTAAAAATTCTATTGGCCCTCCCACTATGGGCTTAGCTGAAACCATTGTCCCATTCATAATGCTGTAAATCAAAATTCCGTAAGCGTGCAATACTTCTTAGTCACGGTAGGGCTTATATGTGGTATTTGAAGCACTTAGCTTTCTCCAAACTGCCAATTTTCACATAATTATCATGGTTTATGGTCTTATTTCATCGTTTTATAAATTCTTTTTATTTCTTATTTTAATATTTCTTCATTTTGGGCCACCATAATTGAGATTTGATGATTTTGGTGGACCAAATGGGCTATCAAAGAAAAAGCTGATGTCAAGTCTTGGGTAGGATTAATGATTCCATTGCACTAACCTTGATAACCAACAAGGGAAATAACAAGATAAAAGCATACAATCAATAAAATACAATCGATAAAAGCTTACAATCAATTAAAAAACTAGAAATGTCGCTATGGCGACTGATGCCTCCGCCATAATTCATGATTCTTCCAATAGGTGTATAGTACAATGTCTTCACAATGTGTGTGACGGACGTACGGACGTACGAACAGACGGACAACCCGAAAACATAATGCCTCCGGCACCACTTCGTGGCGGAGGCATAACAAAAGAAATCGAAAATACACTCTAGTATCTACAATACACTCTAGTATCTAAAGTAACTATTTACAAGTTAAAATGTTCAAGTACGTACAGAAGGAGGACTAGGACATTTGCAAGATCAAGTTTGTGTGATATCCATGAGTTGCACTTGCAATGCTATGCAAACATGTGGGGATTAGACAGAGTTAAAATTTTTACATGTGACTAAATTTACAAATAGCACCAAACTTGGCAAATTCACAAAAACGTAAACCCCACAAATTACATGGCACGCATCAACAGAGCACATTCTACCCATATACAGGATATTGCATGGCAACAGAGGATTATTTATATTCCTTCCTCCTCAACCTGCCATGAGACATCACTTACTCATCCTTGGAGCTATAATTCATAAACCCAATGGCAATGGGCTGATATACAGGACAGTGCTCAATGTCATACAATTAACTCTCAGAAAATCCAGCAGCAATGAATCTGGTCAATGCAATCACACTGATAAAAACAAAACAACAACAAAAACATGGCTTTGCCAAATGGATTGTGAACAGTAGTATAATGAATCTTTGGAGTCTGTGTCAACCTTGATGTGAAAATTTCATCATAAAGCTAACCACGACACAACAGGACTCTTCAGTGCCTGAAAGGGACCCTGAAACTGAAAGTTACAGCGGAGCAGAGCAGGCATGACAAGCGTGATCATGAACAATAGATGAATGTGCATCAGGAAGATCTGCCTCACTCATAGGTTTGTGCATTCCCAGCATTTTCTCATCATTATGGTACTTCATTTGTGCCAATTTTGACCAAACTGCTAATTGTGCAAACACAAAATATCTCAGATAGTGAGTTTGCCAGGGTATACAGACAAACAAAATGTTAATAATTTTTTTGCATATTATTCATTCCAGTACTGCGCCTGACTTGGCGGATACCGGCGCTATACAAGACTTCATCATTATTATTATTATTTGTGGCAGGAAAGAATACTAGTAGTTAGCATTTTTCATGGTTGACCCAAACAGGAAAATACCAATATCTCAAATAAAAAAAATTAAAAAAAACACCTATAGAGCATGTTCCCAAAATATTCATGTGGAGCATGACATAACCACTGTAGATATATATTGAATATATATTCAAAGGGGTTTGGTGGTAACATAAGGGAGATATATAATGCATTTAATAAGATGAATCTTGATGAGTTTTTATTCTTCACTTTGCACAGTGCTTCAATGAACATTACAAATTCAAGCGCTTTATTGGATTGAACATTAATTGCATCCTATTGCCGAGCTTGTATAGCATATAATGCCCGCTGATATATCATTATATATTCAGGAGATATAATATGCAAAGATGAATCTTGATGAGTTTTTATTCTTCACTTTGCACAGTGCTTCAATGAACATTACAAATTCAAGCGCTTTATTGGATTAAATATTAATTGCATCCTATTGCCGAGCTTGTATAGCATATATCGTCGGCTGAGAATGATAAGGGCATTAAGTTGCCACTAAACCCATAGTGTTCACGACCACTTAATGCCCTTCTCATTCTCAACAGACGATATGCTCGCTGATATATCATTATTACATCATGATAAACCTTGGTTCATGGAGAGAAGGACAGTGGAAGAGACAGAGACAGAGAAGCAAAGTGCTCACCCTGATTTGGGTGATGGGAATCTCATTGTTGGCTCCGAGGCCACCCAGCTCCGGGAGCTTGGCTCCACACAACCCCAAGAGTTCTCCTTCCTCCTTGCCACCTCCCAGTGGATCCCCTCCTCCTGGTAGAAAATGAAGAGAAAATAGTGGTGTCAGGAAGTTTACAAACTTTGGTAAGCACTCCACAATGCAGAACATTCAATCAACATTGACATTTATACTCTTTCATTTCTATACTTCCTTTCTGATCATCATGTGATACAAAAGCTCAATAGATTTGACATTTAAAAAAAAAAATTCACTTGATGCAAATCACTGTGAATACAAAATTGACCGTCCACTTATTGGATCAAAAATACAAGAAATAGCACCAAGTGACAATTGCCAGTTTCAAATGCCCGAAATGAATTCTGAGAGGGCTTGTGAGCTGTGATGACAACATGCACAATATCACATCAAGGTTATCTTTACAGCTGTAATGGCTTCTTGTGTTTTGTGGAGGGGGGGGGGGGGGGGAGGTTGTTTGTTTGTTTTTTACAATGAGTGTGACACTTTCAAGCAAACACATTATTTGTACACATACCACTTTAAAGTACTGCTCAGTTTTGTAAAACAATTCTTGTAATATGCCAAATTATTGACTTACTGTGTATAGATTCTGGTTTCGATCTGTTCAACACTTGTCTATAAGAAACAGCCTTGTGAACTGCTCATAGCTTATGCTTTATTAATAGTTTTAAAAACATAGAATGAAGAAACATGGTTATCTTCCACACAATGCAGTCAATGACACACTTTCAACTTCTCTATATTACATGATTTGAAGATTGTATACTCATAGTCAATCCCCAATCTTTACTGATTTATGAAAATCTTTAGATGATTAAAATCATCAAATGCTACATCATACATATGATCTATCTCTGAATCTATCCTACCAGTCCATCTACAATGTACCACCCGCAAATCTAGCTTTCTCTCTTTCTCTCTAGGGGCAAGTCCAAGATAACACGCGTGTTACGTATGGGACATTCAGAGACTTTTATGACCTGAAAAATAGTGTTAATGGCTTTTGATCATATCAAACTTTATCATGGTGATTGATATCTAGGAGAAGTATAATCATGCAAAAAATGGAGAAAAATGACCTTCACAATTATATTCTAGAAGAGAAAATATGTGCCGTTACGTATGGGACCAGAAAAATTTTGTTTTTTTGAACATTTTTTTCAACCTCAAAACTCTCTGAAAGTATTTCATTCTACAACTTGTAACTCACTGTGATGAAAGTCACAACACTCAAGATTATCATAGGTAAGTTTCGTGCCATTAGGTAAAAAGCTCTAATTACAGGTTCTAATTAAAGACAGACATGACGTGTTACGTATGGGACAGTTACGTATGGGACAGTTTGTCCCCCATTCATTTAGTGTGTGAAGAACCATGTTTATGGGTATTTTGCATAATTATTGAAGTAAAATCAGTTGAAACTACTCAAATACTGATCCAGATTGTCAAGGAAACAATATTCCCCAAATATTCACCATCCTAATCATATTCAATCATATTTTTATATTTTTATGACCAACCTGAGTATGCATGCCCTTTGTCCCCCATTCGTTTAGTGTGTGGAGAGACACATTTATGGGCATTTTGCAAAATAATTTTGCAAAATACCCATAAACAAATTTTTGCATAATTATTGAAATGGAATCAGTTGAAACTACTCAAATACTGATCCAGATTGACAAGGGAACAATATTCCCCAAATATTTACCATCATAATCATATTTAATCATATTCTATATTTTCATGACCAACCTGAGTATGGGGTATGCCCTATTTTTATCAGGATAGTTACTACTGAAAAATTGAATAGTTTAAAGTGTTTACTTCCATTGATGAAGTTTGCCATTTCGTTTCAATAAAAAACAACTTGACACAAGAAATATTAATTTTTATGAATAAGCAATACCTGCTGCGTGGAACCCCTGTGATCGAGTAGATATATGATGTCTGTCTAGCAGTCAGGTCATTGATTCGAGTCACACCTCAGTATGTATACCCATGAATTTTGTCGTGGCTATTATTGAAACCTGAATAAGGACAATTTGTGTATCACTTGCAATAAAAAAAAATCATTTTACTTCATATTCTTTTTAAATATTTATATCACAACCATTTCAAATTGGATCTCCATCACTAAACTTTGAATTCCTCTAGTCTTAGGATTGTATGCTCTTTAGTAATTCATATAATTGGTTTCCAATCATCTCATTAAATGTTGAAAACTGAATCCCCATTTCTACAAAAAACTATACCATCCCTTTAATGCTGTTTTTTCATTGTGTATTTTGCCATTTTCCCCTCCTCCTTTCTGAAAATTGTTCAGTCAAGTACATGTATTGTTTAAAGTGTCTATAACTCAAAAAGTAGCGACAATGTTGGGATGCTTTCTTCAGGATGATTGACCATTTGTGTACTGAGAGACCTTCCCAGCTAGCTACATGCATTCACATGCATTATGTATGAGGATGTCCCATACGTAACGCATTTGTCCCACACGTAACATTATTTCAATGCCTTATAAAAAATATTCCTTTTACTGTTTTTTCTTTTTTCTGTGGTATTTAATTTCTCTAAACAATAAATTAGAACTTTCCAAAAGGGCATTAATATAACCTTCGATAGCAATTTCAGAAAAAAACCTAAAAAAATGACCTCAATTTGTTACGTATGTTACATCTCATGATAGGACACGAGCTAATTTGCATAATCATTTGCATAATCCCTAAGTTTTCATACCAAGTTAAACTATTTGATGAACTTCTTATGTCCACATATTAATCAAATATCATTTGCTTTCCTTTGAATTAATATGAATTTTTATAAATGTCCCATACGTAACGCTGTGTTTCACATTTATGCAAATGAAGCCCTTGAAATTTGCATAAATTTACGTAATATAATTTTTTCCTCCATGGAAATCAAAACTTCAACTCATAAGCTTCAAAATGATACCAAACATGTCAATATTGAGCAAAGATGAAATTTTGCCTTCTGAGGGGACCTTATCTTGGACTTGCCCCTAGATCAATCTAGATGTAGAGAGATTTATAGAGAGAAAGGGAGGGGATGGATTCTAGTCAAACCTGTCTATAGCGCCCACCCAAGGGAGACGAAAAAAAGAGGTCATTATAAATAGGTGGCCACTAAAGACAGGCTCTTTTGCACGCTTTTGCTCTTAGAGAGAATTGTTTTTATTGGCCGTATAGGGCAGGTGGTCGGTATAGACAGGTGGTCCCTAGCTATGTATGTAGGTTTGACTCTATAGATTGTGTACTGTATCACGCACAATTTTTTAAAGATCGAGTAGGCCCTACAGTCACCTAGCCTCTAGATCTGGTATGCATGGCACTCTAATCGCTTGCCCTGTTTGCCCGCCTCCCACATCATTTGCATATATGACCCATGAGACATTTATGCACTGATTCACTGTCTTCTTCTGAGCTTTGCCATTTTTCCCCTCCCTCTTCTTCTGTCACTCAGTCTGTGTAATATCCATTAGGTTTATCATGATGGATATATCTATCAGATCAAATGCAGCATGTGGATGACCATAATTATTCACCAGTGCCTGGCTGCTAGAGCAGAGGTTGCCGTGTATCTACTACCGGTACCTAGTATGTCCTGTGTTTATTACAATCAAGTAGTCTGTACAGTGCAGTGCATACAAATACTGTAATACCAGGCAATTCATTGGCTTTGGCCACATTAATATTGCATTTTAATCATTCAGTGAACATTTTAATCAAGGATGTGTTTTAACAGGCTACATGAGACTGGATTGATCGGCCCTGTGCCGCGTGCGTGGTTGACTTCCCCGCTAGCAGAGGTGTTGTCTTTCTGTGACATGGAGTTTTATCTAGCCTGTGACTGGCTAGCGTTAGACATTAAGTATATTACATTTTTCTTTAGAACCTACAGGCCCCGTCACACTACAGCGAATGCCCAACGAATGCCAAGCGAAAGCCCAACGAATTCGAAAATGTGAAGACAGTTTGCATGTCTGACGTTCTTTGAATTCATTAGCTATTCATAGGGATTCGCAGAGATACGCTGGAGATTTTGGACATGTTTAAGAAATAAAATCGGCTCCAGCGTATCTCTGCGAATCCCGACGAATAGCTAATGAATACAAAGAACGCCAAGCATGTTACGAACTATTCTAGTATTACCAATGGATGTTAACATATCTTCAAATTTTCAAATCTATTGGACATACAGTACATACGTTGGGCATTCGTTGGGCATTCGCTGTAGTGTGACGGGGCCTTACTGTCGACTGACACTGTTATGCCGGAATGTCATCAGCAACAGTACAAGAACACAAACAGAGAAGATACTATACTCACTTCCGTCAGTACACCCTGGTAATACGGAGATCCCATCTACTGTCACGTCTTGAGTGGCAAGCAAAATGGTATGAGGTACTTCGATCTCCACATTTTCCGACACGATCATTTTCTCCAAGTCCGCTATCCACTTTTGCAGCTCATGAGCGGGCAGCGGTGTGGCGTCATAATCTACACCGGGGAGTCCCGTTCGCCCTTTGCCACCACCGCCACCGGAGCACTGGAGCTGCTGCTGCTGATGTGTGTTCACGTTTGGTGCAGCAGGCTTGTTTCCGTTTAAATGAACATGGAAGTTGATGTGAACCGGAGCATGTGCACTTTCTTGGTGCTGCTGGGCAACTGATACTTTGACAGCTTGCATTTCCCTGGTCAATGCAAGTAGAATCGACAAGAGTTTTAAATTATGCAATAGCGGCTGCTTTTTAATGGTCGCCATCCTACAACCTCCGCTCAGTCTGATCTGCTTGGCTGCGCCGGCCGGTTGTAAAGCGGTCGTTTGGTGTCTGATGCATGCATGCAGCATGTGATACTCCGTACGTACGAATGGTACTGTATGTACCGCACAGAATAGAGACCATAGATAAGATAGCACACGCATCTCTCACCGATCAGTGGCAGCCGTGGTGTATCCAGTCTGGGGGTGCGTTTCGGAGGAGTTTGGTATGTCTCCCTCTTACGTCAGGTTTGTAGAGGGATCATAATCGGGAGCTCTGTGTTTTATGTCGGGATTGAGGAGACCGGTCCCCAGGCTACACAAAGGGCCAGACTGGACTAGCACTGATACAATATTATACAAATGATGCACAGGATAGAGTGCGTTACACGCCTCGTGCATGTTTCACAATTGTAAATACCCTCGAGTGCACTACGCCTACACTAACGCCACGAAATAATCCTGTGCATCATTTGTTTTATAAAATGGGTCGAAAATTCGAAAACTAACATCATTTTTCAGCGTTTTTCACGTACCTTTGTGGGTCAAGACGTCCGAAGATGTTCGTCCCAAACTTTTACGCACGTCGCACTCGCGGAAGTCCCGCACATACAGTATAAGTATAATGGGGGGTTGGGTTTCCGGACACCCGCATGAAAACTTACTTATTTTACATAGAATATGCACCCTTTACCTTAAAGACTTGATATAGACTCCTCATATAGGCCTACTAGACAACATACTCTGAAAACGGCGTGAGAATTAACCTGCTAAATCGTTGGATTTGCTCTTCAAAGTGACTCCATGTACGCGTCCGGTCCCATAACGCTTGGTCTACTGTACTGTACAAAGTGTACGTATAGTACAGTATACGTACGTACGCCACATATGTTATGCACAAGGGAAGACAGGCCGGCCGCGTGTTTTTTTTAGACGGCACAGATTGGGGAAACTAAAAATCTATCGGGGACGCGTGTTTTTTTTAGACGGCACAGATTGGGGAAACTAAAAATCTATCGGGGACCCTATCCCTAAACCTGACCCTAATCCTAATCCTAACCCTAACCATCAAACCCTAACCCTAACCCTAACCCTAACCCTAACCCCAACCCTAACCCTAACCCTAACCCTAACCATAACCAAAAACCCTAACCCAACGTTTTTCCCATAGGTTTAACACGCGCCATGCCCCAATCTGTGCCGTCTTAAAAAAAAAAACAGGCCGGCCGGCCGGCAGCCCGAACTATAGAAGTTGTTAGGATTGACAGCGCGTACGCGTATGCATGCAATTCATCAAAGGAGCCGCCGCGCGCACAGACGATCGGCAATCTACCATAGGATTACAGGCAGTGCAGTTGTACTGAAGTAAAGGAAGGAGGTGTGTCTCATTTCAGCGCTTCCTATTGGCTACATTCTTGAACCCATTTTATAAACTATGCAGTACAATAGCCAACCAGCAGCGAGCGAGCGACACTCACCCGTAAGTGCGTAAACGTTTCTCTCTTCAGTCCAGGGGGGCGTTTCATCAACGAGTTCGTCGGAGTTTTCACCGACGAATTTGCTATCAGCCAATCAGACCAAGGATTTCATTAGCTTTTAACAGTTGTCAGTGTAAATCCTTGCGTCTGATTGGCTGATAGCAAATTCGTCGGTGAAAACCCCCGACGAACTCGTTGATGAAACGCCCCCCAGGGGGGACATTAAAAAAACAAACAAACAAACAAACAAATCTCTTTGCTTTGTAATGCCGACGACCCACATTACCAACATAAAACTGTAACCGTTGCCAAAGAGTTCGGCTTAATCATGTTTTCTGGCATAATTTTTGACGCTTCAGCATGTAGCTTGCTTTATGTTACGCAAATTTTGGGGATTTTCTAAGCACAATCCTTCATTTTTTTTGCCACTTGTTTGTTTGTCAGCCAATTGATCGACAGCATTAATGTTGATCCAGAATTGTGTTTTTTGTTTGTTTGTTTGTTAGCCGATTTGGTGAGATAATTGCTTTTTTTCTTTCTTTCTTTCTTTTCCCATCTTAACCAATCACAATTATGTTGCTTGCTTGAGTTTTCGACTCTACTTATGGTAACTTTTTATTTTTCACTGGCGGCCCGTTCGGACCAGTATACGGATCTTTAAATCTGACATTTTGATGGCCTGATCAAAGAATTTATTGTAGTGGCCCGAAATAAACGGAAATATAACAATCCACTTTGAATCTTAAGCCCGCCGCACACTACACGATTTTGCCCCGATTCACCGGTCTTAAGACCTTTAGACTAAAAGTGTGACGTCACAGTCTTGCCAGTTTTCAGTCGTACGACTGGGTCTTAGCGCCAGTCGTAGAGATTTGACATGTTGAATTTCTACGACTGGTCGTAGGCTTTCAGCCATTCACAATGCAGTAAAATGCAAGCGCACGCAGTGCGCACAGCGCGCGCTGTACAGTCGGGTCGTATAGTGTGCGGTGTCCGGTCGTACGACTGGTCTAAGATCCAGCTTGGCTTAAGACTTTAAGACCAGTCTGATCGTGTAGTGTGCGGTGGCCTTTACAGTCGGGTCGTATAGTGTGCGGTGTCCGGTCGTACGACTGGTCTTAAGACCCAGCTTGGCTTTAAGACCAGTCTGATCGTGTAGTGTGCGGTGGCCTTTAGTTGACCGATCGGGGCACCCTAAAGAATATTAATAACCCTTTTGGAAATAACTATAAGCGTACTGCGTGGCTCGACAATAAATTTTCAGTGGCCCGTACCACCGCTAATGTCGAAGAGTTTACAAAATAAGATGACAAGTTGGTTTTACTTTGGTCCTACACGCTTCAAGCTTATTGAGGACCTCGATCCCATTTCACATCTTAGTTGCTATGATATAGCAACTCTTGCTGGAGTGGCAGTTGTCATGGTAACGATACGAATCCAACTTCCTGATTGGTTATTGCTACAAGAAGTTGTTATTCTAATAGTATACGAGTTGTTATCTTAAGATCTTTTATGAAATGGGACCCTGGTCCTCTCCATGGCCGGCGGAACGGGGGGGGGGGGGGGGGGGGGGCGAGCCCCCCCCCCCACACTTTTTCTGCACCATACAAAGGAATACATATGGTGTCATCACTTTGGGCCCCCACTTTTTTAACGGAAGTACGTAAGTGACACTAGAAATAAATAGATAGCGATCTTGAAGTGTGAGCGCGGTAAGGTTATGTTTTTCCACTGAAGACTCTTTTTTTTTGTCAGCTGAAGAAACCCGGAAGTGGAAGGAGAAAGAGGAGGCTGTTTTGTTTTGTTTTGTTTTGCATATATATATATATATATATATATATATATATATATATAATACAACCATATAATTATATCAATTACTTATTTATATCAAATTGGGATATCATGTTAATTGAATATTGTTTTATGTTATTTTTTTCTCGAGTGATCTACGATATACAAGCTTTGCCTCATAGTAGATCAATCGTTTCCATTGTTTCGATTTTCTTCCGTTTCTATTGCAAAGTGTGCATTTTTCCCCAATATAATCATAATCATATACCTGTATGCATTTTAGTTCTTTCTTTGTGGTTGCAAATTTCCAAATATTCCGCTTAAGGTATACATTATTGCAAGCACTTGATCGTTGAATTTCAATTCTAAATGAATAATGTAAATTATCATCCTTTAAGCGTAAACTCAGACAGCATGTATTGAATAGCTACAACACACAAGTGCACTAAAATTCCTTTTTATTATGCTGATGGCTGCTCTGTTATACTATACTCGGTTGTTGCCATGTGTACAGACTCATGCATATACATTTTAGTTGCATGCTCTCTCAAATTCCTTCCCATCGGTGTTTTTCCTTCCACTTCTAGTAAGACCTTGGTCGTGTCGCATAGTTTTCCCCTCCTTTCTTTCTTTCCTTTCTTTTATGTATCATTGCAGCTGGCTGGTATATCACATATAGGAATTGCAATTGATTCATGTTCTCCATTTTTCAAATCTTTCCCCGTGTCTATGGAAGCCGGAATGTTTAAACCCTAATAGTATTTAAGTATTCACGTCATTATCACTCCCATGTCTAAATTGCTATTAGAGCAACTGCTATAGTGTGCAGCATGTGGTTACTTGTTTTCATAAATGCATGTGAGAAGAATCTTCTGAGCCCCGAGTAATAGTCATTCTCTTTTGTTTATCCTTACTTTGGTCTTAATTGTACCCGTGCTCCTCATCCTGTTCCCCTCACTAGGCTTTTGTTGGGACCTACACTCAACAAGCTTTGCTTTTTAGTAGGTTCCATCGTATTTCTCTTCGCATCCTTTACTTTCATTGAAAATGACACATCGACCGTTATGTATTACTTTTGTATTCCTATTTCTTCATGTATATATCCAAGCTGGACATTCTGTATTATATTTTGTTATATACCATGTATCTTCCATCGAGAAATACGAAAATAAATTGAAATTAAACGTTCCCTCGTGTAGGAACTTCCCCTTCAGTCCGCTCAATTATTGTCCCTTTATAAATTCATAAATGATTTCTACATTAGAATAAGCAATCAAGCAATTTTATTGATAACCACATTATCAGTTGTCATACAGATAAAAATATTTACTGGTATATATATGGTGTTATACTGTATAATAATTATCATATTTTGAGCTTATATCACGAGTAAATACATCTTGCCATGCATACTAATCTTTTACCATAATGGTATTAGCAGAAATTGAAATTTGTTGTAGAGTAAGAGATCATAAGAGCAGAACAAGTCATTCGTGCTTACTTTATGGAAGGACAGAAATGGTACAGCTACATTGTCTCTATATAGTATACATGAAATTACAGATTTTTGTTTTTAGACTAACAAAATAAATACGGTGAATTCATTGGAAGGAGATGTAAGTCATATATTTTGATTTCACGTATCTATAACATGTACATATGCAAAATAATTATATGGTCATAAAAGCCATATACTGCGTATTTTAATTTCACTTATATTATTTACATATAATAATGCATTGTAGGTTTCGTACAATACCAACATTGACAAATGACATTATCTGATTATGCATAATAGAAAGGACACATATCAAGAGATTGGCTAACTATCATCATCATAACAGTGAACTATGAAGAACCATATGATTAGGTTATTTTCTTACCTTTCATAGGTAGAAAGGTATATAATATTGTCGAGATGTATACGGTACGTCATGGAAGAACGTTAACGTCTAACGATACCATTCTCACGATGGTATAGGAGATTATAATAGCGCAATCAAATTAAATTCCATTTATTTCCATAAACAAAAAATACATAAAAATAAGCGAACCCGCTGACTGCAATGCCATAAGACACAGCAAATTCTCCCTGAAGAAGGGTGGTACGGTGTGAAGCAGATACAATGTAGTTGATAAAATCTATGGAATTCGTGCGCAGAATTGGTAATACTGTCAACGTTTTACCACAAAAAAAAAAAAATCCACATGTATATCTGAATATTCCCTGCAAACTCGGTAATGCCACAATACATTTACCACAGCAGATAGCAGCAGATGATTCATATACAAATTGATTTGCACGCCAACAAAAAGAATGCTCTTTTTAAAGTGTGGGATAACTCGGCTACCACGACAAGCGAATATATTGCGCTATGTGTCCAATTATTTTATGCTGTCTTATAGGCTGCTCCTTGTATGGCATCACTCCTGCCGAAAGTTTGAAGGAAACAAACAGGGTTCCCGTGTTTTACTGAATGCAGCAAAAGCAACAACTACAGTCTGGAATATAATGCAAACGTAATGATGACATGGACTATATTCACTATAACTGTCTGTAGAAAGGAATGACGACTTCCGCGTCTAAAATCTTGATCAAGAATTACTGGTCTTCAGATCTATGAATCCTAACTCTTTTGTACCGAACGTTAATTCATCACATTACACATAGATTAAAACACCGAGTGAAAGACTGTGTTACGAACAGCAGACAACATGTATGAATACCGAGCTGCCTTGCACAATATTAAGAAAGACACAGTCCATATTAGAGCTATAAGAGGCATACAGAAGTCACTTCACATAATTCATCGTATCTGCATCATGAAATACATTCTTATCTTACTAAGATATCTTTGCTCGGTAATAAAGAGCTTAATCGTAATTATATAGGCACTTTCTGTTATTTTAAGGACATAGTCGTACGATGCAATACACAAATATAATGATTCAAAGCCTATACTATATTATTCTGCAGAATTGAATCATTTCTTGGAAATAAGCGGAAAAAGCAGGTATAATGTAGGCCCTACTTGCAATGCACAAGCGATATTTTGCATGTATACTCGCAGGGTATATATAGGTTATATATTGCTTGTATATCGAGTAAATTAAAACTGAATGAAATGTGGAAATTAGATATTGAACAGCAAACGATATCTATAAAAATAGGCACGCCTTATATATATTCTATTATTCATAACCATAATTCATTTTCTTTGAGTGTAGCATATTCTTAGCATTTTACATCGAAACATGTCGCAAAGTTGAACGGTTGAGGTTTGCTGTTTCCTTTGTGTTCACATTCACGTTGTGGTTATCCATGTGTGTGGGGAAGTTGATCTCCTACGGTCTGACAAAGAACGGTTTAAATGTCCCAGTCTCTGGCTCTTTAAACTGGATGAAAATAAAGGGGAAAAATAACATATCGTAAGGTCAGTCATGGTTCGTGCATTTCAGAAAATGTGTTCATCGTAATAACTAAAACGTCAATGTTTTCTTAGCATATTATATGATTTGAAATAAATATCAAGAAATTAACATCTAATGTCCTGTGCTTTACAGTTAATTATAAACCATTCAATATCCGGACTTCAGAAAAATCAAACAGGAGATCAGAAGTAATCAGAAATTAGCAAATCTCACACAGTTTCTAACGAATATCACAGTCATTTCGCAGGGACATATAATATGGAATTATTGAATTAACACTTCAACCGAACTTTAATGTACATATTATACAATGAACTATAACGAGCTTATGTGCATTGTCACATTAAAAGCTTGAACAAATTTATTGGGATGAGCGTTCAAAAGACCAAGTTTGTATTCATTGCTTCGAAGGATTGTGGAATCTGGTAACGATGATGACTTCAGGGTGAGGGGGTTATATTTGATAATTTGATAATTTGAATTTGTTCATTTGATACTGTTTTTAATTCCCGGAGATGTATTATGAGAGTATATGAGAGTATATTTGGCATATTTTATGATATCACACCGCATCAGATTATTTTATGATGCAGAATCTGTAATTTTGTTGTACTTCGATCAATATTTGTAAACATTCATTACATTGTACATTTGACTGTTTGTAAACATGTGATCAAACGCAGTCTAAGTGTGACGAATGTACACTTATAATCAGTAATGCCGTGTGGTGGGAGAATGAGAATTTATAGTGTCTGTATGTGTTTATGTGTGTGAGAGTCACTTATTGGATGTGATGAAGAGATGATTGTGTGTGTATGTGTTTATGAGTGTACCTGTGTTTGCGCGTGCGTGTGTGTTTGTGAGAGAGAGGGAGGGGAAAGATGTGAACACAATGTAAGAAAAGGAAGTAACCGCATGGGTCCCTTTTAATCAGTTTATGTTTATTCGTCACGTACAGTGTGTTGAATATAGTGAATGTAATATATTTTATAATGAATAATGTTGTAAATGATGTTAATTGTTATTCTTTAAATAGTGATGAATGATTTGAAAATTGTAAATACTTTCTTTTTTTAATCAAGTATGTATTGTGTGAACAAATGTTGCAATTCAGCCTTTTGGCTGCGAGAACATTTCATTTAATAAACCATACCATACCATAGTTGCTACATATAGGTCACTGAAAAGTCTTACGTACAAACCAGTAGGAGAGTTGTGATTTGATGATAAAGCATCACCTCAATGTAGCCAGTATTGCCGATCTCATTGAAACATTAATAA
Organism: Diadema antillarum; assembly: GCF_040938485.1. Taxonomy (NCBI): domain Eukaryota; kingdom Metazoa; phylum Echinodermata; class Echinoidea; order Diadematoida; family Diadematidae; genus Diadema; species Diadema antillarum. Next base: position 2,143,663 of record NW_027271000.1, on the reverse strand, counting down.
TTCAGTTCGTTCGTCATTATATTCTTTGTATCACAGATAATTGGAACATTGAGTAGCATTTCATTTTTCGCCCCACCCTCTTGGTAAACTGGTCCCTGCACGCCAGTCTGATTCGCTCCGCCACGGCTGGAGTGTCAAGACGAAAATCACCGAACAAAGCCTCTTCAGTCCTAGCTGCCATGATTGCGTCCTTGATGGCAAAATACACCGAGGAGCCGAGGAAGAGAGGAGGTTCGCCGATAGCCTGTGTGATAAAGTTATTGAATGGATACAAAATGAACGTATCAAAAACATGCTATGCACAAATTTTATCATCAAAATATTTGATTGCCTGTAAATCTTAAAATGAGGAAAGGGCTGGCTACATCAGTACATGTTGCATGTCATGGAAGCGTGCCATGATCGTGTTTTTCTAAAGTACTTAGTAGGCCTACACCAGTCACACATATAGTTAGACCACAAATACTTGCAACACTCACATGGTACCTGAATTATTAAGAAAACCACACACGACAATCCGAAATGTATGGTAATACAAAAACACAAATTGTCATGAATTCCGCATCATGATTTGACGAGATGATTTACTTTGGAGGAGCATATGTTTGTTGGATTGGTCACGCCCTTGACGAGAGTCACGTTGAACTCTGCTGGAATGTTGCCAAAGCCAGGGATCTTGTAATAACCAGGTCCTGCAGTCAACAGCTTCCCTTTTGGAGTCCATCGAAGATCTTCTAGGACGTAGAGACCGTAACCTTGCATGAAGGCTCCTTCGATCTTCATAAGATGTGGAGAAAATCAGGAACACAGAAATCATCATTATCAAAACCACAGCAACCATCTTCGACAAGTCCCCGGATTCTTCATCCTCAGCCATACCGGGAGTCGTGATTAGTAAATGTCTAATTACAAATGTGCCCTCACCTCACAAAAGGCAAAATCAACATAAACATCACTATGCATAAACGATTAATGATAATTCACTTAAGATCTATAAATGTTTTCCCCATATCTACTCTGTCTTGACATTAGTGTCGTTTTATGCGTTTACTGTTTTGATATGATTTTACGCAGAGCCCGAAAGTATTTCAGTGTGTGTGTGTGTGTGTGTGTCTGTCTGTCTGTCTGTGTGTAAGGGGGTGGGGGCGCTCATGACCGATGGAAAGGATAAGGGTCAATGGTACCCTCCTTTTTTTCATTACAGCCGAAGCGTTCCGCAGTCCATTTTATGTCTAAATTATGTACCCGATAATAAGAACAGTATACTGACATGTACAGCGAAATACAGCTATCTTCCCAGTCACGTTCATGACGACGTCCTGAACATGCATGTTCAGGAAGTCGTCATGAACGTGATTATTTTACTTTTTTTCCTCTGTTTGTGTGTGTGTGTGTGTGTGTGTGTGTGTGTGTGTTTACCTGTGTGTGTTTGTGTGTGTGACTGTGTGTGAGTTCCTTCTGAAATTAAATATTTTTACCTGACCGATATCGACAGCCGGGTTGATGCTCTGTCCGACGTCAAACACGATGTCAGTTCTCAACGTTCGATGATCTCCAGTTAGGCAGTCGATCTCCACCTCGGAAGCAGCGGCCCCGTAAGAAAAGTAGTGCCACAACTTTCCCGTCATGGTCTTCTCGTCGAAGTCTAATCCTGGTGTCCTGAGGAAAACAATAATAGAAAGAAACTGAAAAGCTTTTCTATCTTTATTGTAAGACATATCATTCCACAACTAACACTAACACCATAAATATCACTGCACAAACTAACAACCCCTCAAGTGTGATCTCTGTTGCAAACAAAGCTGTTTAGGTGCGGTGGGTGGAAACTAGAATTAGCACGGTCATTTTATTCGTCAAAATAAAACTGAAATATACATAGGCTTACTCTCTACATTTTGTCCTTATCTTGTTTGAAAATACAATTTACAACCAATTTTGACTGTGTGTTTGTGTGTGTGTGTGTGTGTGTGTGTGTGTGTGTGTGTGTGTGTGTGTGTGTGTGTGTATGGTTATGAAATCGTCGCGTGAAAGTGTTTCCTCGAGGCCATGGATCTTATACTTTGTGACAGGCTTGAAGATGTATCATTAAACCGTTTGAGGAAATTTAAAGTGAGTAAGATTCCAATTTTATTCTCCTGAAGATAAAATGTATTTCCGCAAAAATCTTTCCTCCGTAAAGATACCTGAAACATTTCTGCCATCAACACAAATTATTGTGTCAGCTTGAAGTAAAGCAAGGAAGAGTGGATATAATTCCTTTTTCGTTCTTTCGGATTTTGATAATGAATTAACATCTCTCTTTCTCTGTATAATGTATATATCTAAACGATGATGATGATACACAGCAGTTGTATGGCGCAATATATCTGTTCTTGAAATAGGTAAGGCACAGACTGTTCTAAGATATAGTTAGCGATAGGAGCGACAGGGAGAAATATAGGTGTATATAGTATATAAAATATCAGCTGCATGACTCCACATTTACTTGACTTTTCTTTTTGGTGGCCCGATAATGAAATTTGTCAGCAAAAAAGAAAAAAGAAAAAAAAAGAATAGAGGAAAGGTATCCAAGTGAAACCATGTAAAAGAACATTGGAATAATACAATAAACCATTATATTATTTGAAACTTTGTGTATAGGTAGGATAAAGCGCTTCAAACACCACGTTTTGTTGGTAGAAATATAGCACGCGTATACATGTACTGACACAGATTTTACCGCGTTATGATTATAACAATGGGACGGCAATTTCAGCTGAGCTCAAGAGTAGGGATAATAATGATGCCTTCTGAAGTATATGTATGTTTAAGCGATACTTCTTCTACTATATTATACTCAGTATATGCTATAGCCTGATGATAGGCTTCTGTGAAGTCAGATTCAAATCTTAAAAAAAAAAAAAAAAAAATTAAAAAAAAATCTCACAAACATTTTTGTGGCCCGATATCTATATCTCGGCCACCGGGCCACTATTACAATTTGATATAATCCTTGCATAATGTATGTGTAGGAATTATTATCTATTTCCTTATCTATTCGTTTAGTTATTTTAATACGCACACGTACATACATACAATGTTACTTACTTGTAATAGCCTGTAGCTGACAGACTAATTCTGTTCTCGAAAGCTTCTGCCGCCTAGAAGAGAAGTGGAAGATAATGGTGAGCGAGAATTCTGATTAAACAGTACAATGTGAGACGTCCAAGCTAAAACTGGTAAAGGAGCAGCCTAATTTGACAAAACGAATATGATTTTTGCATAATATTCACGTGAATCCAGCACGAGGAGATGCCCTTCACTTCACTTTACTTCACGGATCAGTAATAAGATCAAATTAACATTAAAAGGTATAATACAAATAGAATGAAGAATGTGTTGTTTTAGGGGTAAAATCATGTCTTGCTCTTAACACAGTGTGGAAATCACAAATGTGGAAATTAAATGACTTGGTTACTACTCTGGGTTTTGTTTTGTTTTGTCTTGTTTTTTGCAATATATATGATTCTTCTCAATATGGTGATTCTTATACAAAATCAGTAATCATAATAGCACTGATGTAAATAGCAGCGACTTTAATGTTCACACTAACTTCTACGCTATCTTCTGAGCTAACTTCGTAGCAATGTCTTCTTGACACATTTCTTGTGAAAAGTACAAGAAGATATCTGTGATATATGGGGTCTCAAATTCCATTTGATGATACCAGATGACTGAATAGACCATCAAAGCTTTATCCAGATGTCGAAATATATCGATCCCACTTGTCTAAAGTTGGAAATAATCCACTTCAGCCTTACCCATTCCTCCCATGTTCCTTTCGGATTGGCGTACATGATGGGCTCCAAACGTTCTCGCAAGATCTGACAAGCGTTCTTGAATAATGTTCAAGGTGGGAGAACATGACAAGAATTTTCTACAGTTGTTACTGATGAACCAAGGAAATTAGAGCGCGTATATACCGTAGGTTCTCATAAAGTAATAAAAAAAAAACCATAATCTCCGTCTCTTAGAAATTAACATGTTGCATGCATCTAGCATACAATACAAGATGACCCAGACGACAGGTCATCGGTATTTGTTCCTTCACACACGACATTTTGGCAAATTTGTTCTGATTATTGCCGTATCTCCTTCCTATAGTAAACATCTGGGTCAATAACTTCAAACTCAACAAGAATGCATCATGTATACCAATGACAGAGAGGGCAATTAAATATGATTATGTAACGTGTATTTCGCACAAAGAGATTTAGACAATTAATTGAAAAGTGAGACGGCTGATCACGTAATAATGTGAAATTCTGACAAAACCGTTGTGCATGCAGCATACAACAGCTTTCGGATGCCTAATTCGTTCATCAACTATTGGGACTGAAACGAAAGCTATTTAATTTAGTGGAAGATAACTGTCTTCTCTGATAGAATTTCAGCAACTGACATGATAACGTAATTTTCGTGATAGGGTACACTGTCGCATTCTTGTCGTATTCTGATGATACGACACATACCATCAGCATCAATTTAAGTAGAATTTGAAGCAGAAACACCACTCTCACTAATGAAGATATACTCAGAGCATTTCTGGTTGTATCAGGGTTGTTGTTTTTTTTTTAGATTCTCTAATAATGATATTGGGGTTCTGGGATACGTTGGGGGTGGGGGGGGGGGGGGACGGGAAAAAAAGGGTGTGGCATGGTGTCTGTTCAGGTCTATCACATTATAATGCCTGCCGAGTTTGGTTTCATATGCCATGAACTATCTTGAAACTGCAGTAACCAATCGACTTACTCATAAAACTAATTAAAGGAAACCAAAACCCAAAGAGAAATGTGGATTTAGTGAAAGCAGCAACATTAGTGGAGCACGCGCACATCAGTGAAAGTTTGAGGAAAATCGGACAATCGATGCAAAAGTTAAGAATTTTACAAGTTTTGGTGTTGGGACCACTGGACAAGGAGACTACTTGAGTTTATGACATCATGTGTGGACAATACAACAATGTAAAGAAAATAAAAAGAGAAAATTCAACATGCTTTCACTTTTCTAGCGTAATGAAAGAGCACTTGACTAACCGCTTTTAGAAAGCAGGGGGAATGGGTGCACGTCACGAGACCGACACCCACGACTCACGAGTCATACAGCCCACAAGTTATACAGCTCACAAGTCATACAGCCCACGAGTCATACAGCTCACAAGTCATACAGCCCACCACTTATACAGCCCACGAGTTCGACACTGAGTAAATGAAGCCCACGAGTTCGACATCAAGTGAAACAAGCCCAGGAGTTATACGGCTCACGAGACCGACACTACGCATAAAGGCTCATGAGACCGACAGTAAGCAAACAAAGCCCACGAGACCGACACTACACTTAAAAGGTCCACGAGACCGACGCTACGCATACAAGGCTCACGAGACCGACATTACGCAATAGAGGTTCACGAGACCGACACTAAGCAAAGAAGGCCCACGAGACCGACACAAGGATGAACAGCGCCACCTATAGACCAATAAATTGTATAGGGTGTCCTGAAAATAGCATAGGAAGATATGAGAGATGGAAAAGAAGAGTTGCCATCTCCGGCAGGGTGTTACCCCATCAGTTGCCCCCCTCCCCCCCCCCCCCCCCCAAAAAAAAAAAAAAAAAAAATGATCAGGATCTTTAATTGTGTTTGCATGGGTGTGTGTTTGTGAAAAAAATTAAAACAAAATACATTAAAGTGTGTAACAGATCTTTCCACAGTAAACCTGCGCGGGTGTTGATTTAGTATTAATTAAAAATAAAAAAAATAACGTAATCGTCCATTAAGGTAGCGTTAGGGATTCGGAAAAAAACAGACGCATCCATGAAAACAGCTATTGTAATTCCCGAAAAAAAAATGTACTTTTTGGAGGAGAATAACACAAGCCACAAATTGAGGTGAATCCTTGCGATATAAAACGTTATAATCAGTAGAATTACATTATAGTTACAGAGAAAATTACAAATAGATCTTACTGCAAAACGTCCAAGTGGGAGGGTAGAATTTCTGAAATAGAATAAGTAACTAGTGAATCGGGAAAGAGAAGTGGTAAAAATTATATCCTGTCGATCTTCTAGCTAAAATCTGGGAAAGCCTATTAAAGAATAGCACGATGGCATAATCAAAGCTCTAAAATTAATCCATACATCATTCTTGTCCTCTTTTTAATTCATTTGTGTTTTTTGTCCTTTTTTTGGGGGGGGAGGATGAAGAATACTAATTCTTCTTCTTTTTTGGGGGGAGGCTGGGGCATGAAGAATACAATTCTATTTTTCTACTTGATAACAATGTCTCTCCCTGACACACTTGCCCCCCCCCCCCCCCGATGTATGTAGAAACACATATTTGATGTCGTTCATAATTATGTAGAGGGTCACCATCTTTCAATTGATAGCGTGACGAAATTACACCCGCCAGTATGTTATTTTTCCGTTCATGGAACACCCTGTACAGGTGATTGACATGTAGATGGCGCTGTTTATCCTGTCGGTCTCGTGGGCCTTCTTTGCCTACTGTCGGTCTCGTGGGCTTTCTTTGTTTAGTGTCGGTCTCGTGAGCCTTTTTAGCTTAGTGTCGGTCTCGTGGGCCTTTTTTGCCTACTGTAGGTCTCGTGGGCTTTCTTTGCTTAGTGTCGGTCTCATGAGCCTTTATTGTTTAGTGTCGGTCTCGTGGGCTATGTTTGCTTAGTGTCGGTCTCATGAGCCTTTTGTGCGTAGTGTCGAACTCATGGGCGGTATGACTCCTGAGCCGTATAACTCGTGGGCTGTATGACTCATGGACCTATTATTGATGTCGGTCTCGCGGACCGTATGACTCGTGGGTGTCGGTCTCGTGGGATGCCCCCCGGGGGGGGGGGGAATAATAACGGGTGCACGTCACGAGACCGACACCCACGAGTCATACAGCCCACAAGTTATACAGCTCACGAGTCATACAGCCCACGAGTCATACAGCTCACAAGTCATACAGCCCACCAGTTATACAGCCCACGAGTTCGACACTGAGTAAATAAAGCCCACGAGTTCGACATTAAGTAAAATAAGCCCAGGAGTTATACGGCTCACGAGACCGACACTACGCACAAAAGGCTCATGAGACCGACAGTAAGCAAACAAAGCCCACGAGACCGATACTACACTTAAAAGGTCCACGAGACCGACGCTACGCATACAAGGATCACGAGACCGACATTACGCAAAAGAGGTTCACGAGACCGACACTAAGCAAAAAAGGCCCACGAGACCGACAGGATGAACAGCGCCACCTATAGAGCAATAAATTGTATAGGGTGTCCTGATAATAGCATAGGAAGATATGAGAGATGGAAGAGAAGAGTTGCCATCTCCGACAGGGTGTAACCCCACCAGTTGCCCCCCCCCCCCCCGAAATGATCAGGATCTTTAATTGTGTTTGCATGGGTGTGTGTTTGTGAAAAAAGAATGAACAAAGTACAGTGAAAGTGTGTAACAGATCTTTCTACAATAAACCTGCGAGGGTGTTGATTTAGTATCAATTACAAAAAAAAGTAACGTAATCGTCTATTAAGGTAGCGTTAGGGATTCGGAAAAACCCAGATGCATCCATGAAAACAGCTATTGTATTTCACGATAAGATGTACTGTTCGGAGGAGAATAACACAAGCCACAAAACTGAGGTGAATCCCCGCGACATAAAACGTTTCAATCAGTAGAATTACATCATAGTTACAGAGAAAATTAAAAATAGATCTTACTGCAAAACGTCAAAGCAGAAGGGTAGAATATCTAAAATAGAATAAGTAACTAGTGAATCGGGAAAGAGAAGAGGTAAAATTTATATCTTGTCCATTTTCTAGCTAAAAACTGGGAAAGCCTTTAAAAAATAGCACGATGGCATTATCAATGCTCTAAAATTAATTCATACATCATTATTGTCCTCTGTTAAATTCATTTGTGTTTTTGTCTCATTTTTTGGGGGGGATGAAAAATACTAATTCTTCTATTTTTTTTTGGGGGGGGGGGAGCGGGGGCATGAAGAATATAATTCAATTTTTCTACTTGATAACAATGTCGCTCCCTGACACACTTGCCCCCCCCCCCCAAGTATGTAGAAATACATATTTGATGACGTTCATAATTATGTAGATGGTCACCATCTTTCAATTGATAGCGTTACGAAATTACACCCGCCAGTATGTTATTTTTCCGTTCATGGAACACCCTGTACAGCTGATTGACATGTAGATGGCGCTGTTTATCCTGTCGGTCTCGTGGGCCTTCTTTGCCTACTGTCGGTCTCGTGGGCTTTCTTTGCTTAGTGTCGGTCTCGTGAGCCTTTTTAGCTTGTTGTCGGTCTCGTGGGCCTTTTTTGCCTACTGTCGGTCTCGTGGGCTTTCTTTGCTTAGTGTCGGTCTCATGAGCCTTTATTGCTTAGTGTCGGTCTCGTGGGCTATGTTTGCTTAGTGTCGGTCTCATGAGCCTTTTGTACGTAGTGTCGAACTCATGGGCTGTATGACTCCTGAGCCGTATAACTCGTGGGCTGTATGACTCATGGACCTAGTATTGATGTCGGTCTCGTGGACCGTATGACTCGTGGGTGTCGGTCTCGTGGGATACCCCCATAATAACTACCCTTGACATATTTTATGTCAGTATCAAATTGATGGAATGTGTAATTTTCATGAAAAATTAATTTTTGTTGAATTCTCTTTATATTGTTTTCCACACATGACGTCATGAACTCTAGTTGTCTCCTTATCCAGTCATTACAACACCAAAACTTTAAAAATTAATAACTTTTGCATCGATTGTACGATTTTCCTCAAACTTTCACTGATGTGTTCTACTAATGTTGCTGCTTTCACTCAATCCACATTGCTCTTTGGGTTATGGTTTCCTTTAAGATATCACTTGTGGTTCTAGAGAAGAAGATTTGAAAAGATTCTTTAATTTGGGGCTTTACTTAGGCCCCCGGCCTCCAACCCCTGGGGATCCTCAACTAGGGAACGATGCCAATTTGTAAGAAATTAATAGTATGTTCTATCACATTGACAACACAAATACCTGCCAAGTATGGTCAAAATGCGACCATCCATCCGCTTTTGAAGAAGAGAGTGAAAATCTTAAAAATTTGACAATAAATTTTCCCCCCTCCCCAAAAGGCCAATGCCTGGATCTGCCGTGAACAAACGTGAAACGACACGTCACAAATTTACTTCAGACTCAGAGCAACAACATAGCAATTATTTCTGATTTTAAGAAAATAATTTGCAGAGATCCCCTAATTTTAGGGTTTTACCTCCAACGCCCCCCCCCCCCCCGCATTGTATCCCTGGGGGCCAAGTGGGAATTAGTGCCCATTATTTTGTATTTTCAACTTCATTTTCCTTTTAAAGTGTATACCTGCACCGCACCGCCGTTGAGATCCGAGCCGAGGCTGGCCGCGGTGGACACGGTGTTCGGCACCTTGCTCGAGCTGGTCTCCGACAGGTGAATTTTGTCCTCTGGGATACCCAGAGTCCTAGCGGCCACCTGTATCATCTTGGTGTGCAGGCCCTGCCCCATCTCCACCCCGCCGTGGGTCACCAGGACAGACCCGTCTGTGTAGATGTGCACCAGGGCTGCTCCCTGCCAGAGGTAATTCACCACTATTGAAAGTCTGATACGAAAACCTTTCTCTCTCTCTCCCTCTCTCTGTTATGGCAGCTTATGTTAAATCTCGACACAGATTTGATTAATCCTAAACTTTCCATTATACGTTATTGTACATGTATTATGTTGCTGGAGAAAGTACCTTGGAGCATTAAGTCAAAATGCATGTTGCACTAAATTACTGGACAAACACGTGCCCTGACTACACGTTGACCACAATTTGCTACATTCTTGAACCTGTTCTGTAAACTTAATTATTTTCATGACATTCCACGTATTGATTTACCTGATTGCGGCTGAAAGGTGAGCGCCCGATACCATGTTTCACCGGAATGATGGCCAATCCCCGTTTCTTCCATCGATTCTCCCTTTGGCAATGAAAAGGAAAAATGAACCATGTAAGAACGACTGCCGGAAAGAAAACGTGAACACGAAACAACCTTTTTATGAATTCAAAGAAACATAGATTTATGTTCTGGATTACAGGGAACGAGTACAACGCTCTCCTGAGTATCTCAAGTTCATCTTCTAAGCATTCTTGCAGACTATTACCTACATAAGAAAGCAATGAGGGGGTGGAGGGAACTTTGAGAGCCTCCACGGGGACATGATGTTCAATTTGTATTATTGTATCACACTGACGATTAAACCTGCCAAGTTTGTACAAAATGTGGAACAAAACTAAATTCCTGTCCCGGCCTAATGTGGCTACCCCTGGATCTGCCATAAACAAACTTGGAACTGCACTTGCCAAAAAAAAAAAAAATAGTTACCTATAGAGTACTAGTAAATTATTTGGACGTTTGTACAAATTAATTTTCTGTCCTGTCAAGTTTATTGACAAATCTGACCAAGTGTGTGTGTGTGTGTGTGTGTGTGTGTGCGCGCGTGTGTTTTAAGAGGCTAAAAAGCAAGAATTGGGTTCCAATCCCTTTCACAAACAACAATTAGAATGAAATAAGGCACAGAAAGACTGTCGGAAAGAAACCTTCCTGAAACAAAATAAGCCCCGTAATATGACTGCTTAGAAATACCTTAATATAGATTTAAATTTCTTCCGTAAAAAAGAAAACGCAAACTTCTTGTGATTCAGGTATTAGAAATTTTACAAGCTTAAATTTGAAACACTTAAAACATATGTGGGAGTAATTCCTAGGTAAAGTTACCCTTGTCAAATCCTTTGGCACATCTCAATTTATCTTATTCGTATCTTTATGCAGTTATATGCTTTTATAAAAGATACTTTTATGAAAGAAATTGGATATGGTATGTATAATTATGGAACAAGAAGCAAAAGGTCGTAAGACAATTATTGGGGATTACAGAGAAGGGGATTACGAATGTTACATGATATCTTACAATCAATGATTACAGGTTTCACATTTTCTGTAAAGACAGCTGGAAAAGTATGTTTGACTTTATAATGTAGTAATAACAGATTTTCGTGGATATCTAGTTTGGATTTGTAATTTAGATTACAAAGATACGATAAAGCAAGTGGGTACATGATGTATTTATACGACTAAAGCGTTGACAATTCGTAAGATTCCTTAATGGGAGGGGGCACACTGCAATTTTGAACAAATTTAGATTATGACATATTAGGGATGCTACCTGCCAAATTTGGTGAAAATCCGTCATGATATTTTCAAGAAGAAGCTGAAAGTGTAAAGGTTACTGAGCCGTGTTTGTAGTTGGCTCGGGTGAGCTAAAAGTTCCCGTTCTACATGTTCTTGTCCCGGTCAGTATGCAATAATATTATTCAATGCATACAGGTCAGCTACAGAACTTTGTCTGAAAAGAGCGTTTTAACGGGACACTATAACTAAAAGGAAAAGATTCAGGAAAAAAAACAAATTAAAACAAATCTTGATCCTCATTTCTGTTTGGTTCCCACGGGATACAGTACAACATCCAGGGATTGACAGGGTATTCACAATATATGTGTAGGCCTCTTGACAACGCAGGTTGCGTTGAACATAAATTACTGTACATAAATCTGCTGCAAAGATTTCTATGTAAACACAAGTTATGATAATAATAGATTGGGAAAACGCAATCCATATTGTATATAAATAAATCTCACCTATTGAAAATGTCGACATTTTTCCTCCTGATGTAAAAGTTGCTCTTCTCAAGACATTCTTCCCAGCATCGCTCGATATTGCAGTTCTCGATCTTCTGGTTCATAAAGGAGACGTCGCCATCTTTGTAGAAATTTAACTCGCGAACCTGGTGTTCACATTGGGATGCGTTTAAGTTTATGTATAATGATAATTACACTGACAGTGCAAAGGAGAACAATGAGGGGAAGGGGAATATGACAGATCCGTATGCAATCATTTTTCCCAAAGAAATGCGTGTACATGATGAAGAGACGTGAGAGAATGTTTATAAATAGTACGATTAATGATATTAATCGCAAGGCTTTACAGTCTCTGCTGTACAAATTAAGAATTTCTTTACCTTGTCAAAGTGACACAAAACCTCACACGACTTTAATAAATAAACTAGGTACTTTTTTGTACATTGTAGTTCGTCACTTTGCAACCATCATGATATCAGTCCAACACTTGCCACCAAGCCAAAATGTAATATACATGTATTCATAAAATAGGTGAAATTACACCTGCATTATGAATTATTGCTATAAAGCATATACAATGACAAAATGATATTTCAATATCACTGTACGTATATCATTCTCAATATATTTGAAGATCTGTCGTCGGTACGCATGAATGAGGTCTATGAGCCTATCTTATTCAAATTTGTTTTCCGGCCAATTCTTTTTCTTGTATGATATTTATAATGGTAATGAAATTTGGTACATATTGATAGAAATCAATTTGAGACCAGAGTACGGCGAACATATGGAATCTCTGAATGGACATCGTAAATGTAAACTCTTTTTAAAATAATTTCGAATCATTACAATTCATTTGAGCCTTGTGTGACAAAAGAGAATGACGATGTTCCCATGTTTCTTGCTGTTGTAAAATGGATAAAATATTAATAGCAGGAATTGAGAAAAGAGAAAAACCTGGAATGAGAAAGTGACCAAATAAATCATCAGTTATTCTTTTGTTATCATCACAGAATCCAGAAACGTACCTTTTCTTGTGATATTCCACATTCGATGGCCATCTTGGTCATGATCGACTCCATGATTATCATTCCCTGCGATGACCCGAAGCCTCGGAAAGCGGTGTTGGACGAGATATTGGTTCGACACACGCGCCCCTGAATGCGTGCTACGAGCATCCGGTAACAATTGTCGAAAAATTTCATGGCTGCTTTCATCACCTTTAAAATGAAGAGTAAAGAAAATTGTTATTCGTCCTGCAGAAAAAGAAAAGAAACAGCTAAGAGATCCCATGCAGAGGGGTTTTGCCTTTTACCTTCCACGCATTCTTGTTACCGCTTAATGGCCTCCAGGAAACATGTCGATCACTTGTATATTCTTGTCTAGCAAGATGTAGACAAAACTTACAACATACGAAGAATACATCTGACGATCAAACGAACATATGAAAGCTGGCCCAGCTTTGATTGTGATTTCTGAACGAAACGTGAAATGAAGAAAGAGACGGTTCAGAAGAAAAAGGAAGGAAAGAAAAGTACAAACAAAATACAAGTAAGAAAAAAATCGCAAAATTGAACCCAGTTCCTTTCGATGAGCCACCTTTGTAAATCTCTCTCATCATGGACTATCTTTGGCACAAAACTTCTGCAGTTTACTCCCTTCAGTCTCTCATCGCAAAGAGCAGGATCACAACCCGTGAAGCATCGTGTGCTATCAAACTTTTATAAAACATTTAATACCTCATGTGTTTGAGGTTGATATTGGAATTTGACGAAGAGATGAGGCCTGAAAGCTTTTTTTAAGGGGTTTGCATTCCAGCGACGTCCACGGGTGTCCCTTTCATTCTGTTGTCATTATAATCATATTCTACTGTATATAATACGTACGAAGGGTGACACGTCGTAACTGTAGCCTCCGTTTGAGAACAGCTTGACATCAAGGGCCTGCAGCCGGCCTTCTGTGGTGAATCCAACCTTATAGCGCCCTACAAAAGGGTGACGCCCTCCGGTAGATTGCATATCTTCGTCACGGTCCAGCATAAATCGCACTGGTCGTCCCACCCTATGGATGGTATGCAGAATAATTTCCTTAATGTAATGTCACAAACACTGTGAGTAAATCCCAGATTCGTCCCTTTGTATGTTCAACAATGCTGTTGGCACTAGGTGTCCTTTCTACAAGGTAGGTAAAGACAAGGATGCAGACGTTCTTTAGTGTGGAAAACAGACAACAAACGACACCTTCAATTTTATGCATGCCCAATTAATATCAAAATGTCACAAATATCACAAATGTCCTTATATTCTTCTCATTGTTCCCATGAAATAAGGGAATGATCTTAGTTTAAACATATCACTTAACGGTTATTTTTGATTTTCTTGTTATTTTCTTACTCCATCTCCTACATCTCTTCCTCTTTCTCATCATCATCATTATCAGGGTCATCATCATTAGGCCTATCACTATCATCGCCATCATCTTCATCAGCATCAACATCATCGTCGTCATCATCAGCAGCAGCAGTATAGTCTAGGAAAGATGATCATACTTTTTAGCTGCTACCGCACACGCTGCAGCGAAGGAAGATGACCGGGTTTCTTTCCCTCCGAACCCGCCGCCCAAACGCTTCACTCGGCACGTGATCCGATTTGCCGGAATGCCCAGTACACTGGACAACATGCTCTAGAGGATTATGAACGCAAGATAACAAGAAAGGAGGAAGGGATACATGTTTAGCATGTCTGTACAACGATTAATGTAGCCTAATTCAGTGGAAAGAAAATACTTTACAGAACAACTGACATAAATCGCCCCACTCCGATAGGCTAAATAGATAGAGTAGATAGGATAGAATAGTTATAGATAGAGTATAGATTCTATCAAAGCATATAAAGATCGGAAGTTTGAAGACATAGCATCGACTGACAAGCATAACCACAGAGTTGCTTTCGTTTTAAAATATGTATTTCTTTTCAAAAACAAAAGCAAAAATGGCGAACCTTTACAGATCTTTTTCCCCAAGGGAACATTCTGATGACAAACTTGATGTGTGTGTGTTTTTGTTGTGTATGGCTCATTAAGTTGAACGTATGTTTTAATGCATTCCATGCACTCACCTGAACATTGGTGGGATGTTGAGTTGAGCAAAACACTTCAACTTCTTTGTCTTCTCCTTTTAGAATGACAAAGGCACACTGCGTCTCGAGGTAGAAATGTTCTTCACCTCCGACCTTCACCTCACCTTCGATCACGTGATCACAGGTTTTAAGAGACTCCACAGGGTCACCTTGCTCGAAGACAATCGGTTCTCCCATGAACGATTCCTTTTCTATTGCTTCCTGAAATAAAATCACGGGTTACAAAACTCTCGAGAAAAGGGATCCTGATACATGCTTGAGTAACTTTAATTTTCCTTTAGGCCCACTAAAATCTTAACCCAACTTTACACAAGGTAAGCTTCTTTGACAATGGGTAGCACGGAATTAGACGCATGGTTTAAAAAAGTAACAACTAAACGAACAAACAAACAAATTTACATACTCAAAATGCGCGGAGGCTATTGAATGCAAGTACACACGCACACACACACACACACACACACACACACACACACAAAGAAGGTATATTAAGGCCGAAGACTGCATGGAAACAATAACAATTGATCCACACCTCAATCGTGATTATGGAGTCCAGATCTTCGTATTCAACTTTCACAAGGTTAGCGGCTCGTCGTGCTAGGGCCTGCGATTCTGCTAAGATGGCTCCGATTGGCTGTCCAACATGGAAAACCTATACCAGAATGACGACAACAAATCAATGTAATGTCATGTATTAGACTTAATAGGCCCTAGTTCTCCCTGAAGATTTTATGCCACACATTTACAGTGCCCAACAGATACATAAAAGTAGACGATGAATACTACCAGACTGCACTCCTGTGAGAAAAAAACAAACATAATGGGGCCTATAACATAATTACATACCATAATACAATATCAAATGACATATACATTTCTACATATTAAAAAAAAAGAATGACGCTCATATGGCAATCTCTGTATTCATCGCACGCATCCTGCACCTGCAACTCACACAGTAGTAAAAGTATACACACTTAAACTGAGTGTATAGAAATAGAAATTCTCAAGTCCTTCACCCCCCCCCCCCGATAATCCTATACACCAAATTGTTACTTGTTTTCAGTTTTAAAATGAAAACGCATATGGCGGCTTACTTGAAGCACAACATATCAAGCAAGTTGTTTGGTGCGATGTTAATCTTCCATAGTATGATAGAAACATTCAAATCTTAAAGTTACCTCTTCTGACGCAAATAATTCTTCGTCAGGGAAGACAGCGCCGACTTTGTTACTGGCGGGAACATCGCTTGCCGACACGAACTCGTGAACGCCCTCTAGGGACAAAGCTTCTGACGGATCCAGAGAGCTGGAGAAATATTCAGTCATCTTATAGGTTTAGTACAATGTATTCCGTTTATTCCTTTGCGAAAAATCATGCTATCAAGCTAAGAAAAAAAATGTATAATTAGATCCACATCTCATTATTACCTATTAATCCGTATTATGCCTACCTGTGTATGCCATAATAAACACACTCAAACGTTCTTCACTATGTAAGTTTTGTCTTACTGATTTTCTTCATATCGTTTCTTTGTTGTTATCTCTCACAACTGATTACAGGACTCACACTTGATTGTTAACATGGTACTCACGTGATTTTCGCATGTGCCCGCCGACTGTACACGAATGACATGTAGAGCTGGCCTGTCGTTGCACAAATTGACAATGGGTAGCTGTTAAAATATTGTGATATCAACAATCATCTTCGACCAAAACGCGCTCTGTGCCATGGCACGCCAAGGAGTATAGACGAAGGAAGAGTGATGACATTGACAGAAGGAAACATTATTGTGGTGTATGACCTGGAAAATCCTTGCTGGGTTATTCCACAGGGTGTCGAAGTAGGTAACAAGCAGAATATTTGATACGCAAGCTCTGTTAGAAGTATAGGTTTTCCCATTCATTTTCAAACTTTTTTTCATTCAATTTCACAAATTTTTACTTCAATTTCGTCGCGGGATGTCCGGAATAGGCCAATCTTACTTTCAAATTCGTCTTTCGTCGTTCATTTTCAAATAAAGTCTATTCAATTTAGTCATTTGGCATACATTTTCGTCATTTACAATTCAAATTCGTCAGTCTCACTCGCAGCACTCAAAACAGCAGGATCGATTTCGTCTTTCGTCAATCATTTTCATTAAATTTTCATTCATATTCGTCTCATATCTCTATCCGGTGTGATTTCCCAATCATTCATGTATTTTTTCTGTAACCGTTCACATTTTACATTCAGGAGTTAACATACACACAAGTGTCCCCCCCCCCCCACACACACACACAGAACCACACATACAGACACATACACAAGCAATCCGAGTATACACTGATACAAACAGATGTACCGTCTCGCATACAAAAACACTGACAAACGATTTCTAGGCAAACATGATTAAAGACAAAATTTTAAGTGTAGAATTGTAGCCTGTTTAATGTCAAAGAATGGATAACATACTTATGTTTGCTGCTTCTCTGGCGATTTTTGTTGGTAGCCATGTTTTTCGTGTGTATTGTTCAAGCAAATGGTTAGGGAATAATGTGTAACGATACAATTTACGAGAGAAAGTAAAAATATGTCGGCTTGAAGTTGGTTTACCTTCAAAATAAAGAATCGACATCATCTGACTAATTTGAATGAAAAATTCATGAAATTGTGTGAACAAAGACGAATTTGATCTTCACATTCTGCGATCCGTCAGCGGGAGGGATGAATTTGAATGACAACTGACGATTTTGAATGCTATGTCTTCGAAAATGTTTGACGAAAAACGAATTACAATGACAATTGACGAAATTAAAGTTAGGATTTGCCTTCCACGTGCTTCTCGGGACGAAATTGAATAACAAATCTTTGAAACTGAATGACAAAAGTGCGAAAATGGATGGGAAAACCTATACTATCGCCCAAGACTTGAATATAGAATGACACATACACGGGACAGCACTTGTTTAGTGGTAACCATGTTCTTGGGTTTGTAAGTTGTAAGTTTTAGGACTTGAACGAAGAAGAAGATGATGTTTGCCATGTTCTTCATTTTCAGAAATGATCTTATTGGCATGATTTTATTTTACATCACTGCATGCTTCCTTTATAGTGGCGGCAATAAGCATCTTCATCTGATTCTAGTACATCCGAAGATAAAACCATCGTGTAATGAGACAATGGGATTTTGAAGACAGAGATCACCAAAGGATTAAATGAACGTACACAAAAATGTTCCTTATCAGACTAATTTTGACAGAGCATATGTACACAGGCGTCACGCAGTGAATAAAAAGAAATGAATTATCTCCAGCTAACCCCATACATCCGGCATGTCACCTACGTAGACCGCTTCTCCCGTGGCGTGCTGAAGGGCGGCCTTGTGTACAACTGGTCTGCCGACAGGGTCCTGGCTCGGCTGTCCGGGAGCAGGTTTCTTCATTGTAGGGCCAATTCAGGGGGGAAATGAGATAGATAGAAAGAAATGACGCCACATTAGCGACACAGCTCCCCTTTGAATTTATGATACGTCCAAGCTTGAGTATGAGTTTACCCATTCTGTTATAAGTTATCATTACTTTACTTTATTGTAATGATGATGAAGATGAGGAGGAGGATGATGGTCATGATAATGGCGATGGTGATTACTACTATATTACTGTTATCATCATTAATATAATTATTGTCATTATTATCATCATTATTACCATCAACAGCATGATCATCACCATCATCACCCAGTTTACGGTTTACGGACGACGCACGATGCACGATGGATGACGATGGATGGCTCAGGTGAGCTAAGAAAAAAGAAATACCACTTTAACAAAGCACCAGGCAGCATAATAAAAGTCGTAGGTTTCCATTTTTTTAGTATATGCAGTGCACAGTGTAATATTGCCAATGTCGCATGCAACCTTTCTCTGGCGCATTAACTCACGGGAACTTTGTAGGTTTTTGTTTTGTTCGCTTGAGTACCGTAATCTACTGATTTTCTCTTAAATTGGATTATGAAGAATTATTTCACTTAACGTAACAAAAGTTGTAGAAATGGAATTAAATCCAATTCAAGGGATGGTTAGGCTCCTACCTGAAAAACCTGGGCAGCGTTGACGAGTGGGGGCTGGTACGGAGAAACTGCGCTTCTTTCCCGGGATGACACAGAAGTATTCCTGGTAGGCTGATAAAAGAATTCCGTCAAATCAGGTCTGTTACCAATATTATTAACATTTTGCGCATACCTTTGTATACAAAGGTAATTAATGACATTCTAGCTGATAAACCATGAAGAGGCTTATGCCCGGCATCGGAACGACTAAATGACTATTGTATGCACACTGGATTCCAAGAGTTAGAATTAATTAAGGGTTAGCAGGTAGATGAAATAGATTTGTCATTAGATTTCAAGAAGAAAGATGTATCTAATAGTAAAATTGCTCGAATAAGTAAATAAGTAAATGAAAAATGACCGCTAATCAAGGGAAAAAATCGAGATGATTACTGTCGAAATGCTCAATGAGGATTCGGAATGTTGCGTCTATATCTGATACGAAAGTTTCACTTGTCTTGAGTGTAACGGGGCATTTTACTGGCATTACAAGACTTCATATCCAACAGCATTTTCATAACTTCAGAGATTGAATGGAACACTAAAGTTGAAATCACAGAAATAACTTTTCTTTACTTTTAAGGATAGGTTTTAGTAGGAGAGGACAACGCTTCCGTCATTCAAGAAGATAATTCTTTTAATACTAGTTGATGTCATACTGTAATTAACGAAGAGTCTTGTGTTTAATCCCACACACACACACACACACACACACACAATGTCATGCTGTAATTAATGAAAAGTCTTGTGCTTAATCTCTCTCTCACACACACACACACAGTGTCGCAGTATATAATTACCTGATATGAAACGCGAGCCATGGATTGTAAGGCCGCTGTTAGTCTGCTCTGGTGGACGCATTCTTTTTTGTTCTTTTTTTTTTGGGGGGGGGGGGGGGCTCTACTCTTCCTTGTCTTTCCCTACATTGCTCTCTCCTTTCCTTATCATTAGTCTATTTCAAGACTTTATCTGGTCGTCATAACTTTGTACCGGAACTTAACCATGTGTTTCACATTGTACTAACCTGATCAGTGCCAAGCTGGTCCAGGACCATGAGATAGAACTTAAAGAAGAAGCTCAGGGTGAGAGACTTTCTGTACGTCTCCATACCACCGGGCGCTCCGGCAGGGAGCGGTAAATCGTCCTCTAATGAAGACAGCGCGGCGTCTAGCATACTGTTGTCCCATGACCTACGGGTAACGTTGAGGATATCATTTCGCCGAACATGGTATTATGTTTAAAAGTTTCAAAGTTTCAAGAACAAATAGGCCTACTTGTAAAAGATTCCTGTTTAATAATGAGCAATGTATTTTTCTTTTACGCTAATTAAATGCTCTATTTTCTCTTGTATTCATATTTAGAATGAATTTTAAAAGAAAAGAGAGAGATCAATACCGTGGACATTAACAATAATCATTGTTACATTGGCGTATAGGGGTGGCAATCGATGTAAAGAAATAGTTACACGTTCTGTAACTAACCAGTCTGATGAAATATCGACTTCAGTCAGTGTAATATATTAAGAAGGATTGAAAAAAATTGGTCATTTTGTGGATAAAACACGAGTATGTACACCGCATTGATAGATTTCTTTAAAACCTGCATTGTGGAAATCATGCTTTATACACGACTCGAGTATAAAGAATGGATTTGAAGCACACTGACGTGCGCTTCTGTGATCTTTCAAACTTTTTAAGCCTACGTGAGTGTTCCTATATGTGTGTCCTCTAAATCGATTCCTCACCTCCCTTTCATCAATGCCATCGTCTTCAGTGCCATCACCGTGGTGGCGGCCATGCCACCAAACGCCAGACTGACATCGTCGACGACGGCGGTGTCGCCTCCTCCGAAGACGACTCTCATCCCTGCATTGACAATCGCGATGTCGTCTTCTCGGCGTGGTGATTGTTTGAAGGCGAAGAAATATTCGTTCTGTGTGTTCAAACAGAATGAAGAATGTTTCTTTAGTGAACGCTGAGACGTGGATGGTCAAGCTGCATTCATTGCCGCAGCCCGACGACTCGAACACCCGCAATATAGCGTGCAATTTGTACGATGGAGTAAAATCTCCCCATAATCTTGAAGTTGCTACGAGATCACTCGAGGCTATACCTGATGAACACAACCACGGAGATCTAATATCTCTTTTTCAAATAAAACATCACTAACTCAAGTTAGATTCACCGCTAGCGATATGGCATACAAAGGAGGTCTATCGTTATTTGACATGGTGAAGAGTTTTGATTTCTCTCGTGTTCTTGCGAAATCGATTTGTGAACTTCGAGGAAACTGAACTGTCTCATTACATCAAATTACGTTAAAAGTATAGACTAATCCTAATTACTATACGCATGCATACATACCGATGAACACACACACACACACACACACACACACATACGTCGTACTCTGGTTCGAAAATGTGAGAAGTGCACATACAAGCCACACGAAGTGACAGTTTATACAAAGAAAAACACAGAATTCTTCGTTTCAAAATATTTCAGTAATTTGATGAGGATAAAACATGCTGAATATCGTAGAAAATACTTAACTACATAGAAGTTGTGAATGAATGCTAATACCCTCATTCCACACAGATTTTCTCTGATCGGTCATTCATCGGAAGTTAAGTTTATCGCTTCCGGCCACCCACCGACATGTATCGGATCGCAGTCTGATGAATCAGGCTTGTATTGGTCGACTATCAGGTCAGTGTCAGACATGTCGAGGGTGATCCGATGAGGCAAGATCGTCCGATGAGGACCATGCGCGACATGTCTGACACCTACCTGATAGTCGACCAACCAAGTCATATTCACCATATCCCACTGCGATCCGATACACTTCGGTGGGTTGCCGGAAGCAACAATCTTTGCTTCCGACGAACAACTGGAAAGAAAAATCTCTGTGGAATTGGGGTATTACCTGACAGGTATATGGGATGGTTATTGCTCGAAGAATCTCGTCCGGCATCAAGATGTTTTGGCGGTAGCCAGTGAAGAAATTCTCGTCCATCTTCACATAGCGAGAACCTAGGTACATAAGCGGAAAGAATGCATAATATTGAATTAAGTGTGTTTTCATATTATATATTATATATATATATATATATATATATATATATATATATATATATATATGTTGATAAGGTAGTCCACGTGTTGGCAAGATAAAAAGATAAGTAACAAAGCTGCAACAAAGTTCATGCTGTATTCACCAACGGTTTATTTCTTCACACAAATTTTCGAGCGTCTCGCCGCCCTTTCTCAAGTGTTGATACTGAGAGAACAATAACAAAATTAATTGATTAATTGATTAATTCATTAATTTTGTTATTGTTCTCTCAGTATCAACACTTGAGAAAGGGCGGCGAGACGCTCGAAAATTTGTGTGAAGAAATAAACCGTTGGTGAATACAGCATGAACTTTGTTGCAGCTTTGTTACTTATATATATACATGTATTATATATATATATATATATATATATATGCATATACATACATAAATAACACACAAAATAAAACACACACACACACACACACACATCTTGCTAGTTGGACGAATATCTATATCTTGCCTTTTGCCCTTAATCAGTGTGTGTCTTCATTACTATATTGTGTAATGTGAAGAGATGTCCATGTTTAGTTTAATGCATTTATGTTGATTTTGTTACAGTGTAATTACTTGTGCAATTCTGAAGTCTTTTGACTGAGGGACACGAATATCGCAATGAAAGTCTCGCTTATCTATTCCCAATTTACAAAGGAGAAGGAAACGCGTGAGCCAGCAACCAGTACCGCCTGGTACATGCATCTGTATTTGGCAAAATCTGTGCATATTACATAGGGCCTAAATCTCCCATTATTGACACTATAATGTAAATAATAAAGT
Source organism: Diadema antillarum (assembly GCF_040938485.1). NCBI lineage: Eukaryota > Metazoa > Echinodermata > Echinoidea > Diadematoida > Diadematidae > Diadema > Diadema antillarum. The sequence continues at coordinate 2,120,801 of NW_027271000.1, read as the reverse complement.
TAGTAATACCTCTCGACTGTGATACCAGCTCCAGTTTGCACCTTGCTGCCAGAAAGATAGGGTTCAGGTCTGAGATTGGACTACCAGTCACAATATTTCCTCCGACAGCCTTTCAGAGTGAAACGATTTCGCAGTTATGGTTCATGTTCAAACAAAATATCGACCAGCATACTCAAGTATAGCACAATTAACTAGACCATAGTTTTAATCCTATGAAAAGGCTTATACCTCCTGTATAATACGGGGGAAACAGTTAAGAAGATATTGGGCGCAGAAAAAAATAAGATGAAAATTGATTGATATGGAAATTGACTTTGTGAAGTTTGTGTCATTTCTTTTAACGGCAGATTGATCAATTGTAATTGAATATTTCCCCTCAAGACGTAGAACGTAACTATGGAAAATCATATACATATGGTTGATTCATAATAAGACCTGTAATGAATTTAAAAAGGTTTAATTTAAGAATGCCACTGGACCTGCATGTCACTAGATGACGCATGGGGAGGATCCTTTGATTTCACTATAAAAACCAATCGATGACCGAAGAAAAATAGACAGGGCATCACTCAGGCATCGCTGTGGCCTAACAGCCCATTGGACTTCAACAATACATTTTTTTTTTGTCGGCGCCCCGGGCAGGCTGCACATCGGCCGGTCGCCAGTCTGAGTTGTGACCAAGGAGGTTCTATTATAGAATCTCTTTGGTTGTGACCCTGCCCAAGCGCACAATTCAGCCACAAAGCCTATGTTTATATAGAGACATACACCCGCAGGATAAAAGTGTTTAGATATCGTTTTAATCGTCTAGTATTTTGGAGTCATCCCATTCTGTCTTAACGATGAAACCTCAACGACACCATGCATACCGCCATGTTCCTAATTTGCGAACCAGCAAACCACCGAAGCATCTCCACAATAGAAGCGAACACTCTGGTCCTGTGTCCTAAAAGGTGCATGGTTGTCCATCAGAACGTGAAGAAAAAACCCAGTAAGATTATAATATAATCTTACAAGATTATTATTATAAGATTATTATAAGAAATTATAAGATATTTCTTCTTCTTAGTAGTAGTAGGGTAAAACAGCAACTACGGGGTAAAATTCAACGGCAATGAAGATAATTTATGTATAGCATAATAGCATTACTAACAGACCACTGAAAGTGATATTGACGTAAAATAAAGCTATAATTTGAATTGACAACATAAGATTTTCTATCCAGAATGACACATAATGACATCCACGCGAAAATCATAGGAAACTGTGATTAGAATGGAACTAAATTTTTGAAATCAAACTGCACGTCCTGCATGACATTTAGTTAATTGCTGAATGCAAGCAAATGCAGGCACAATATTCTAGAAATTAAATAAAAGCATGCTACATAATAATATCATAAAAGCAATAATTAGATGGACACATCATAATGGACTCTTTCAATTCTACCATGGTTACATAATAATTACAGTGTATTCGTATTATCACACCTGGAAGATCTTGCATAATAGTCTTCAGGAATTGTCCCAGCCGAGAGAGAGTGACCGATGACCCGATCACGATTCCGTCATTGTTGACTTCCATCGAGGTAAGTTCCGGTACGTGTGAAACTGAGACGAGGGTGAGATACAGTCGGTTGCCAAACTTCATTTCGATACCTTCGCCGGTATGAAAGAAATGAAATTACTATCAACTCCACGGCACAAGACTAGTATGTTGGCAGAACCAGAAAACATTAACATAGGATGAATTACAATGGGAAAATTCTGCTGGCTGAAGTTGGATCACAGGTCTTCTAATCAATATTGATATAGTATGACGCTCACGTAATGACACGAAGTTTTGATTCCCATTTCCTTTGCTCAATTTTTCACTTATGAATTAGACAGACTACACTTCTGATCAATTTCCCTTTGTTTGCGTTCATTACCTTTCAATCTGTGATAATGAGAAAGTAATATTCTTTGTTAGCATGTTTAGAGCATCGGTATTACATTAAATTGCATTTTGTTAAGTGAAAAGTGGTTTCTTTTTTTGTTTACAATTATGAAAATAAGTAGAAACTCTCCGCTAAGCCCAAACGGTTTGAAAAATCAAGAAGACAAGATGGAGATTGAAGGTATGTCTTCCTACATGTCGTGCTTGGCGGAGAATCATACTTTCGATATTTTCGATATTCCAATGGGGAACTCTTATTTTACGATCGATTTTACGTACGATCGATTGATGCGGTCTGCCGTCATGATGCCCTTTCTTTTCTTAGAAGCAACGTATATTTTCCCTTTGTATATACCCTTTGATTTTCTTTTGGCTTTTTTATTTTGCCTTGCTTTGCCTTATTCTGTTCAAATGTTTGCAAATTGGTTGCTTTTTTTACTTTTTTGTTTACGCCCAAGCCCTTGATAAATGACCGGTAACTCGGTCGGAAGCTCGGGAGAATTAAAGCCAAAGTGAACATATTACTGCAATGTCTGCCAGCAGTCATTCCGACCGTCACACCTGTATATATATATTATATATATATATATATATATATATATATATATATATATATACTATATATATATATATATATATACTATATATATATACTATATATATATATACAATATATATATATATATATATATACAATATATATATATATATATGTAGGTATACGTAACGACTTCTTGTGCTAAAACAACTTATATATCTTCATGTCTGATGCTGCATTTTGACATTATTATCCCATAAAAATGACATTGTTTCCTCCATATATTGACAAAAAACACACATACACACTCATTACAGTGGTATAATGCATCGCTGTTGTGTGTATCATTACCGATTTCGGTGTTTCCCGCGACCAACTTGGCATCCGGGAACTTCGTTTTGAGTTCCAGCACCTCTTGTAGGCTGACTGGTCTGTGCCACGTCACGCGTTCTCCTTGAAAGACGAGTGATTTCTGGATATCTCTTGACGCAAGCTACACATACAAAGTGACATTTCAGATGTAATGATTTAGGAATCAAACTTTTAAGGATCTAAATTACGATTCATATCCACCATGTCTTTAAGAAAATGTTGTAGTATCATGACTGTGTCAGAAACCTTAAACAAACACGTGTGCTGTCCAAGATTTTTTTTCTTGTTTGTTTTGTTTTGTGTTCCTGCTATCAACAGCAGACAGTAAAACAGTACCACAGTGATGAAATCTTGTAAGAAAGAGCAACAAAATAGACGCATCAAACAATAGTTACATGAAATACTGGATAATAGGCTTATTGATACATAACAAGTGCCTCTAAAATGAATCACTGTTTCCCTTTAATACAGCAGAATTTCTTCTCCAACTTTCTGTGCTACGTCGGGATCGACAACGGATGCATTCATAAAGTACTGTGGACTTATCGTTGTGCATGAAAAAAAAGAGTGTGTACTCTTCAGAAGTTGATGATTTCAACTTCTAACCTTTCAAAATGTTTGCCAACCTTGATGGATAAGAGTATGATAGTACTGCCTCTTTCTAATCTGAGTTTAAAGATAATTTTTACGGGAGAATGTGGAGGTCACATCATTACGTCATTCCTGCATGTCGATTTTTACTTTGTCGTCCTGTCATCAATCATCATAGTCAGCCGCCATATACTATGCTCTCATTTTTAGATAAGGGATAAAGTTTACGCCATTTATAATACTTAGTAAACATCCATGGCACTCAAAATACAGGGGCGGATCAAGAAAGTCCGTTAAGGTAGGGCGCAAAGCGAGGAAGCGTGGCGATCGAGCTCGAGTAAGCGGAGCGAGAGCGGGGGGGGGGGGGGGGAGGTTGATCCCCCCCCCCCCAACACACACACACACACACTCCCACGGTAGGGAGATATTTTTTTTTTATATTTATGTTGGTTATTGTGCGATCTCATGTGTGCTTTTGGTATACTTTTTAAAATGATTTTGTAACTCTTACAATTCTGCAAATTTGAAAGAATCAACACCCCCAGTTTTTTTTTTTTTTTTTTTTTGGGGGGGGGGGTGATATCTTGTGTTGGGTCATACTTTTCCAAGTCATTTGAAGGGGACAGTATTATGTTGGGTAGTGCTAACGTGTGCAAAGGTGTTTCCCCGTGGGATTGCCGATTCGGCTCTGTTGAAGTGATCTGATGAAGGAGGCGGTCGGGAAGGAGAGTGGAGGGTCGACGTGTTCACGGGTAAAATTGATTACATCGCTTGGAACAGCCATTCTCAATTCGTGGCGGTATAGCGGAATGGATGGAGCGTACTTCGAGGTGGGGTTCTGTTAATTTATCTCTGCTCGAGGGAGTTCAGCGGTATAAATGGCAATATTCTTACTCTTTGTCGCTCTTTTGTGTCTTGTTTTCAGTGTATACAACAGTTGTAGAATTGCTGAGTATACAAAAAAGTGCTTACTCTTGAGCGGTTGATGATTTCGATTTATAACATTTCAAATATTTGCCAACTTGGACTGACGGATAAGAATGTATTACTGTCTCTTTCTAATCTGACATGCCTGAGGTTCATGGATTATTATAGAGAAATGCCTGTGGAGGGCCAACCACTGTAATTATATAATTCATTGAATTTGTTATCATAGTCAGCAGCCACGATTAAAGTCATGTTCATGTTTTGAATCATAGACAAAGTTTACATCACTGCAACATTTAGTAAACATCCATGCAATCCACTTGAGAAGTTCAGGGTAATCTCATCTTACCATCAGCTTTGGTGGAAAAATGATATCTTGGGTTGGGTCATACTTTGCCAAGTCACTCGGGTCGAAAAGAACAGCAGGCTGCAGGGAAAGACGTAATCGAAAATATGGACAAGTTGAGTGTAAGAGATTGTATCATATTATGTCATGTTATCATCCACTCTTACATCATGGTATAGCCTATTATATCTTTTTCGTCTTTCAGCTGCAGCCTCCCCATCCCTCTCACCTGAAATAAGCCTTTAATAGCAGTTCAGCTTCCATGTACTATTTCTGATCATTATATTTATTACCAAAGAACACAGAAAACTTTTCTTGGGGGGGGGGGGGGGGCAACTCTGAGGACCTCCAGGGGCATGGCGTAGTTTATATATTCTATCACACTGGCCGATATATCTGCCAAGTACGAGGAAATTTTGACCTGCATGTATAAAAGAAAAATCAAGAGGAAAAAAATAGCTCCAAATTTGTTTCCCGCCCCAATAAGGCTACCCTTGGATCTACCATAATGACCTTGAGAGTACATTGCACTATCTCTTTTAAGAACCTTTAATTTTATATTTTAGCTCTGGAGATTCGCTAATTTGGGGTTTCTGCATGGGCCTATCACCATATAGAGTTAATGGCTGCGCGGCTTGCAAGTATGGTGACATATTTGTCCACGTGTTTTTCAGAAGGTGAAAATGCGAAAATTGGGCCAAAATCTGCCATAAACAAACTTGAAAGTAAAGTCACTAATGTACTTACTCGTAGCACTAAGTGAGCTTTTTCCTTCTGGTTCGAGAGAAAAAAAAGATTTGCAAAGATTTCTGAAGGGCTTTTTACACTTGTGTTTCTTAACCCCGGACTTTCTCTGACCCAGGACTATCGTTAGTCCCGTACCAATTTTTTCAGCTTTTTACACTCGCCAATTAGTCCCGTACTATCTCTTGTCCGGGGCTAAGGAGAAAACTGACCTTTTTACACTCGTATTTCTTAGCCCCGGACTTTCCAAACCACATGAATATTCATAATTACGTTGTGTACTGTACACGTACACGCACGCACCGGCAGCACTTGATTACCTCGTTTCTGATTGGTCAGTGAGGGTCGGACTTCGTCTCCGTCGCTTAGCCCAGGATTATTTTTTCGTTCTGTTTACACTCACTTGCTTGGCACCGCAATTGCGGTGCTAACCCCTGCTATTTTGCAGGGCCAGATAGGCCCTAGTACCGTACTATCGGTGGGGCTAGCCCACTTTGGCAAAAACGAGTGTAAACAGAAAGTGGGCTAAGGATAGTCCCGTACCAACGGTGGGGCTAAGGCCCCCCCCCCCCCCCCCCCCCTTAGCCCCACCGTTGGTCCGGGGCTAAGCAAAATTTTACAAGTGTAAAAAGCCCTTTAGCTTGTGCCTCTGCTGGGCCCCCAATGGTCTCTATAATCATGTACACAGACGAATTCGATTAGTCTAGCCATAATAAACCTTCTATTTCAAAGTTTGGTGAAAACCATACTGTAAGTATGTGTTTTGAAGATACTTGTAAATAAAAGCGTGAAAATCGGTCCCCAATACTGTTAGGATCCCAGGTCCACACCCGATCTGCCACGAACAAGCTTGAAATGGCAATCATCAATCTACTTAATCGTAGTTAGAATGTTACAGGTTCTTACTTGAGGTTTTAGAGATTAAATACGGATTCCTTAATTTGTGGGCCCGGGGCATTGCCATTGGGGGCTTCCAAGAAGAAAATGGTGCCCATTTCGTACATTTGAGTCTTTATCACTCTAGTAATGCCACGGGGAAAATTTGATCATATATTTTCAAGGAGAAGATAAAAGTGTAATATCTGTATTGGGGCCCCATTTTGCATGCCTCTTAATGGATTTGCTTTTATAGACTAATCATTATTGTGCGATTGTCATCTGCCATTTTTGTGATACAAAAATCTCACCGCGTCTTCGTTATGTCGGAAAACTTGGCTTCCTCTTCCAAGGTCCTGATCATTGTTGCATTTCCCTCCGCAACAAATATTCTATAAGCAATAAAAAATATAAAGATGACAGAGTTTGATGTCTCTTTCATTGTCTCGTTGACTCTCTGACTTTAAAATGTGTAAAGCCAGGTGTCCAGCTTGGAATACGAGTATAATGTATACGTATCTACTTACGCATATTGTAATTAAGTATATTGTTTTTCCTTGTATACATTAGCAACAAACAAAGGATACCAGTTACCAGTATGACAGGATGCATTCAGACTTTTGATTTTAACAAGTATAATCATATTGACATTTATTATCCGAAAGACTTCAAAATTTTCGCCATGCAGTTTCTTGAGCAATCATCAAAATCTATATGAATCACATGAATCATTCGTGATACCGAAAATTTCCACAACCAAAGAAGCAGTTCCCTTGTATGAATCGAACTTCTATTTTTAAGACTGCTACAGCACTGTTGTAATGATATCGTGGCTCTAACAATACTGCAGGTATATACTAGTCTACCACCTCCGTAAATGTCTTATATCCCTGTAGGATGGGTCGATAGCCCGTACAGCGACACAGGTTTCCCTCAAGAGCTGCTTGAACCTCTTCCATTGTTGGCTGAGGATTGTTCCTCAGAAGGGCGTACATGGACATCACCATACCAGGGGTGCAAAAACCACACTGGCTTCCGTGAGCCTTGGCGATGCGCTCCTAGGTTAAAAGAAAGTTAATAGAACGACGAATAAATTCACATCGTAGCCTCACAGTCCTCTAATTTATGATTAATCGGTTGAGTTCGAGTTTATTTTATATCCCCAAGGTTCACTCACTTCAGCCAGCGGCTGTTTTTCTCTGAGTCCATGTAGGCTCTATAAAAACACTTTTTATGTGGTATTTTACTCACAATAAGAAAACAAAGAGAATGATAACGTAGACTTATGAACTTAACAAAATACTAAAATAATAATACAAATAAAAATAATTGAAAAAGAAGCGGACAAAGACTCAACCGTTACATTCTTGCCCCTAATATCGATTGAATTAAAAAAAAAATACTCGAGTGCAGTCATGGAGGTAAGGCTAACATTTCATCTGTTTCAAGCTAATTTCCTGAAAACCATGTAGGCCTACTAGTATTATGAAGACGTGATGTGCAGGTTATTGGTATTTTGTAAGGCAATTATATCTATACTTCTTCTCATTAACTTTGTGATTGTGCCACCAATACTTCTGTTACGAGAATTTATCTAAAATATTACAATTCCACTTTTCATCATTTCTACTTCAATTCAAATCCATCTTTCATTATTCAAGTCCAATCACTATAAGATGGAAAATCTTCGGTCTTAGTTGCTCGATTTTACTCTTTTCATTACCAATTTAACTTGTCAAATTACATTACGAAAATGTATCTTATATCATCCCCGCTTTTGTTCACTCATGAACAGTTGTTTCTGTTGGATTTTCCTCGATACAGTATTAAAGCCGACTTGACCTCTCGTATTTCAGTGTATACAATGCTATATCAATTGAACTGCATGGGATTTGGACAAAGTGGGGGTTGATTTAGTGACAGACAACTACCTGAACGGGATGTAGTTTGGTCTCCACACTTCCAATCCCTTCCACGGTGGTGACGGCAGCACCGTGGACAGAACACACTGGAACGAGACATGCATTCACCGCTCTGTGTCTACAGAATAAAAAGCGGAATCCGAACTTTTTTACTGAGTACGCACCTATCGGTTGCACGAACTTTCAGAACTTTGTGATGTCCATAGTGCAAAAAATGGATGGGTAGCGTCGATACGCGTTGACTGTAGGCTCTTGTCGACGACTGTTGGGACAAAGATTGTCGCCCCGTCAAAGATTGTCGCCACTGGCTCGGGGCGACAATTTTTGACGGAGTTGGCGTCATAAATTGTCGCCCCGTCACAAATTGTTGTCTAGCGACAATTTTTGACGCTTGTGCAGTTCCCGATTTTTGACCTCGATGGCGACAATTCATGGTGGAAAAAAAAAATTGTTGCGACATAAATTGTCGCCTCGTCAAAAATTGTCGCCCCCGGCTCGGGGTGGTTGCTCCGGTGTTATGCTTTGGTGAGGTTGGTATGACTGGTAAGTTATGCGTATGTGTGTGTGTGTGTGTGTGTGTGTGTGCGTGTTGGGGGCTGCATGGTATGTGCTGTGTATGATATGTATAGGTGCGTATATGTGACTTGTTTATGGGTTTGCGTATAGCTGTGTGTGTGTGTGTGTGTGTGTGTGTGTGTGTGTGTGTTTGTGTGTGTCAGGGGGCGACAATCTTTGACGGGGCGATAATCTTTGTCGCAACAGACGACATTTCTCCACAGAGTCGATATCCATATACATGTATTCTGGTGAGCGAAACGAACCCGATAGAGGCGTCTTAAATTGGCCGAAGGTGTCGATCTTTAGTTCAGTTCATTTCAGTTCAGTTCAGTTCAAATTTATTTCATATTTCCATTTTCTCAATGATGACATTACAAAATTATTGACAATAAAACAAAAATACAAAATATATACAATCATGTCTTTTGATTGAAGAAGAAGAGAAAAAAAACATTCTTGACACAAATGTACATGGTCATATCATATGAAGATGTCACAAATAAGTATCAGAAATATGATATGGCCTACATGAAAGTTTTAACACTTGTAAAACTGTAGGTTCCCAAACTCATAGGCATATAATTATACGGAGAACGGGTTTGTTTGTCTTGACCAACTTAAATTATATCAGTACAAAAATCGGTAAAGAATAAAGTAATGAACCACATAGATATCGCACAAACCAGACTGTATACGGATCTCGCGGTGTTTGAAAAAGAATGCAATGTATTAAAAGATGTATCGGTACCATTAAATAACTTTAATAACTTGGTGCTGCGGACAAGGACAAAAAACTGGGAGTATAAAAAAAGTTGCTAAACACTTGGAAGTGTGTATGAAGGTGAATAAAGACAAAGAAAAAGTAATATCTTGAGGGAGGTCATTCCAATATCTGGGTCCAGTAAATATAATTGTTTTCTTTGCAAAAACAGTGCGAGTACGGGGAAGGTGATAGGCGTCACTCTTGCGAGTGGGATAACAGTGGATAGAGCGATTCCTTTTGAACATGTGGATAAAAACAGTTGGTAATTCATTAGTTGTTAATTCATACATAAAAATTCCGAGATTGTAATAAAATAGGTCTGGAATTTTCAGAATTCTATTTTGATGAAAAAAAAAAAACAGTTGGTATGAGCAAAATATCCGGCGTGGTTTATGATTCTTATTGCACGCTTTTGAATACGGAGAAGGGAATCTCATAATAAGTGAATTGCATTTCCCCACACCAAGTGTGGAGATATTAAAGAAGAATATATACTCTGCAAAATATAAACAGGAAAAAATGTTTAAGCTTATTCAAAACTCCAATATTTCTAGACAAAATTTTACTCACAAAATGAATGTGAGTTTTCCACACCTGACCTGAATCATTATATTCACAAGACACCATTTTCTACTTATTTATACATGAATACGTGAATACTTAATTTGCTGCAGTGACTGCGCAAATTGTTCAATGATCGAAATCTCAAAGATTCCTTCCGTTCTTCCCTTCAGGATTTCATGCTTAAAAGACAATTCCCATTCCCCCTTTTTTGTAAATATATGGTAATCCATTGTGAAAATTCGTAAATGTGTCTTAGTTTGATCACTATTTCTTATAAATTAGAGATCAAATTGTTCATAATTTTATGCTTGCCTATGCTATTTTATGCTTTTTTAATGAGTCAAATATTTAAGTTTTATCATAGTAAGAACAGTGGAAGCTGGACATATATATTCATAAATAAACCTCAACAAACTCGCAACACTCACTCTTAGGCACTCATTCAGTCCTTTTAATCCATCCTTTAAACAAATTTAACTGCTGAATGGTGAAGACTAAGTTATTAATTGACAGGCACATGGGTAGCAACATCTAAACATAAATAAATGACATCAGATTACATGTCAATAGTTAAGAAGCTAAAAGAACATATTTCTATTTCTCAAAACACAAAAGACAAAATTAATACTTTTGCACACACTCACTGCATGCATTTATGCATTTCCGGCGCAAAAAGTTACGAACTTATTGACATACTTTTCAAAAAATTTTGGTGGCCCGAGGCGGGCCACCAAATTTGCCCTTTTTTGAAATTTGGTGGCCCGACTTTCATTTTTGGTGGCCCCGGGCCACCGGGCCACCGTTAGTGTCGAGCCCTGTATATATATATACTAGACTACCGGTATTCCAACAAGGAAAAAAGAAATCCTTGATATTCCACTTGGCAATTTGCCAATGAACATACGTCTTAGCTCACGTTGATTAGATGATTTTCACCGACCAATACAATGCTTGCTTGGAATATTCTTCCAAACAGTGAAAAACAAAAGAAATTCATCTCAGGTGTCAAGTTCACCAAAATGTTCCTCTTAATACTGATATCGACTCTACGAGTCACATAATTACTTTATATAACTACATGTACTTTAAATGAATTGCAATATAGAGGAAATAATAGTCCTCAGTGGGTATAACTAAACTTGTTCAAGAAACTAAAAGTAACTTGCTGTATAAATAGTACGATAAACGGATAAGTGCATGGTTTTAGACTGTTTCCAAAGTTAAACAAGGACATCATTCTCACCTATCACGATCCACGTCATCCACAGGCTCATAAAATTAATGGGTCCACAAATTCATGAAATTCAACCTTTTCCCCATCACGGGTCCGGTACACCTGCTAGTATTGTACAAGGCTTGAGCCATGCGTTCGGATTATACTGGACGCATGGCTCACTGCGGATCACAACATGACTATTGAAATTGGTATATTTTGCTTTGTTATTGTAATTGCAGAAAATGACCACACAATCATATTTGTATAGTACATACGCGTTGTTCATGGAAAGAGAAAGATTATATAGTGATGACCATGACCGTATGTTTGTTTGTTTGTTTGCTTGTTTGTTGTTGCTGGGGTTTTTTTTGTCAGTGGCTATGGACACATTATATGGGATATATCTATATATTATAAATTTTGTCTCTTACGTGACATTTCCCAGCGATGAACTGTAACAAGACGAGATCATAACCGTACATGATCCGCATCCTCCTTCTGCACACCCTTGTTTGCTGCCTTTCAGACCGACTATAAATTATCATGTTTGTATATAGTTTTCTCGTCATGGAACATAAGAAGTCTCTCATGAAATTTACATGAAAGTCACCTAGTACACGTGGTGCACATCATACTAATGAACACATCAAACCACAGCAACTTAAAGGACAAGTTCACCTTCATAAACATAAGGATTGAGAAAATGCAGCAATATTAGTATAACACATCAGTGAAAGTTTGAGGAAAATTGGACAATCGATGCAAAAGTTATGAATTTTTTTAATTTTTGTGTTGGAACCGCTGGATGAGGAGACTACTACAGCTTGCGAGTCATATGCGTACAACAGTATAAAGAAAATATAAAAGAAAATTCAACATATTTTCACTTTTTTTCGCATAATAAAAGAGCAATTGACTTGCCTCTTTCTAAAGGCAGGGGGAATAGTATTACCCATAACATTTATCGGTAACGAATTTTGTGAAATTCTCTTTATATTTTCCTTATATTGTTGTACGCATGTGACATCTAAGTTATTCATACACTGCAGTAGTCTTCTCATCCAGCGGGTACTGCACAAAAACTTCAAAAATCCATAACGTTTGAACGGATTGTCTGATTTTCCTCAAACTTTCAATGATGTGTTCTATTAATATTGCTACATTCTCTCAATCCTTATGTTTATGAAGGTGAACTTGTCCTTTAAGTCAGGTAAATCCATGGGACATGACAATATCGACGTATATTCATCGAACAAAAAGTATATTACATTGTTACTCCATTAATTTGTATTTTTAATAACCTATCACCGCTATCGGGCAAATTTCCTGATTTTCTCAAACTTGCTAAAGTTATTCCCAGTTATAAAAACATATGATCCTTTTTTAATTCAGTAACTACACAGACCAAAAGCGATTTCACCCAGTATAATATTATATACATACAGTATATATATATTTATATATCTATATATACACATATATGTATATATATATATATATATATATATATATATAATTATATAACGTATATATGTATATACATATGTAATATGAATGTTTCAATATTTCTAAAAATAAAAATAACCTATTGATTCCCGTTTAGTTTGGTTTCGGGATGAAACACTGAATTGAGCAGGACGGACTAACAGAAATACTAGTCCATGCTTGAAGAAAAATGCTGCTGCGTGACCCTATCAACTTAAGAAGTGTTCATATTAATTCACAATGCAGCGTTATTATCATCTCCTGGATATCATAATTCCCACTAGACAGCATTAATGCCCATTATGTGTTCGAAGGAAATGGGTTAAAACAAAACACACACACACACACACAATCAACTAGACGACCAAAAAAAGGATACGGCGATTTCGCAGGAAAGTAAGAAGATTCATCTCTGGATCTGGAGTCTTCTCAACTACCTGCAGGGACAAACATTGTTTATGTATTTTGTCGGCAAATAAAGGAAAGCAATGACAACGGCTGAACTTACTGAACAATAAATAAATAAATAATAATAACATTAATAATGGTGTATACTTCTATAGCGCAACAATCCATCAAAGGACCTGTTTACATAAAACAAAACCTGTGGACATAAAACAAGGATGATTCGCAGAATCTATCGGGGGAAAATGCAGTACAGACTGTGCTGGATTGGGCCTATTTATATATACACCGACTATAATTCCTTCCAGTGGAAACTAAGATGATCTAGCTCAATCGAACATGCCTCTTTATATCGATTATGACTTGTATGAGAGAATACATTTATTTTTGTGAAGCTCTCATTCGTTTACGAGGTACAGCGAATTGTATATATACACAATAGAAAACTGGCCGATATCGATCCCATAATGTCCTACAGTTTTGTACGAACATTCATGGACTTGAAACAATATGCAACAAGACTGCAAGTACTTTAAACGGCACAGAAAGGTATTTGTCGATGTGTTCGAGACACCACTTTACAACCTAATTTTGCCTTTATGACTTCGAAGAATATGTATGGCGAGCACAGAGATTATAATCATTTATGAAGAAAACTGTGAACATTTCAACATGTATCGGTGAAAGAGGACCGAAATGACCCAATCAATGATCCCTGAGCAAATAGAGCGAACAAAAATAAAGGTTCAGTAAAAAAAAAAAAAAAATGCGGAACATCTACTAACCCGCTTTCCATTGCAGAAGAAGACGAGGTAGTTCTTCGTGTCCTCCATGACCACTCGTAACTGATACGGCCCGTACCGGACATAGTAGAGCAGATAAGCCGAAGAATTGTGCAAAATTTGACTAAAGCATGAAACTTTCACCATTGTTAGTACATGCTATAAGATTAATTTTAAGATCGGGAGGTAAGTCTGAATTGACCTCTGATGACCTCTAGAGGTCAATGACCTCAAAATCTAAGAAAATTGATATTTTGCGTCATTGGTTAATGATAAACACAGTAATAATGTACTAAAACTTAATTTTTGTCACAGTGAAATTGTCTTTATGTTCCACAGAGCCCTGACAGGTTTCTACCTTTGACCTCTGATGACCTCCAGAGGTCAATGACCTCAAAATGTCAGAAAATTGATATTTTGCATCATTGGTTAATGATAAAACACAGCAATGATGTACTAAAACTTAATTTTTGTCACAGTGAAATTGTCTTTATATTCCACAGAGCCCTGTCAGGTTTCTATCTTTGACCTCTGATGACCTCCATAGGTCAATGACCTCAAAATGTCAGAAAATTGATATTTTAATGCGTCACTCATAACTGAAACACGATAATTATGTACTAAAAACTAATTTTTGTAAGAGGAATTGCCTCAATGTTCAACTGAGCCTTTCGAGTCAGATTTCTACCTTTGACCTCTGATGACCTCAGATGACCTATGATGAGGCCAATGACCTCAAAATGTCAGAACATTGATATTTGGTGCAATTGGTTGATGACAAACATGATTTAGATGTTATATTCATTTGTATTACAATTGAATTGTTTTCCTATTCCACAGAGCGAGAGAAATTACTCACGTGTCTCTACCTTTGACCTCTGAGGAAGGTGACAGGTCAATGACCTCAAAATATCAGAATATTGATATTCTATGTATAGTCAATGGTCAACTTTGTAACACCCGATGTACAATCATTTATGCTATAATAGAAGAATCTTGTCATTCCATGGAACATTGGTCATTAGCCTGTGCATTATATCCAACTTTGACCTCTCAGGACAATGAGAGGTCACTGAGGTCACATGTGTAGGCTTACCTGTATTGATGTTTGGCTTCATTGGTGTAATCGTTAATGCTTAATCATGTACAAATCACACATTGACGTTTTGATCAAAGTATGTATGCATATTCCACAGAGCATTGGTTTATAGTAACAGGTCTCTGAAATGTGAGAGGTCAATTACTTCAGAAATAAAGCTTAAGTTTCTTGAGTGATGGCAGTGACCTCAAATATAACTGTTATGTTTGGGTTAGTTATGTAGACTAGCAAATATAGGCAAATATGGCCATCATCTCGACACTCGAGGAAAACAAGGCCCACGAGACTGATATACAGAGTGTTTAATCTATTCAGTGTAAGTCTCATAGATCTTTTCCCCCATTTGTCGGACTCATTATGGGACTGGTTTGCCTAAGTGTCAAGCTCATGGGCAATATTTGCATAGTTTCCAGCTGGTGGGCCTGTATTGGCCAGTGTAAAGCTGGTGGGCTGTTACAGTATGACTGCGATGAATGACTCATGGTCCTGGAGTATACAGTCCACAGCTGCGACATCATGGACCATCTTGAAAACTTCGACATACTGTGAGGCCCAACATGCATTCCACATGGAGCAATCCTGTGTATTGCAACTAGCTATTGCCATCCGAGACCTACCCAGGGAATAGATAAGCATTCATGGCAAACCATGGAGAAAGCGGATTGTGCAAAATATTTTGGAGTTCCAATAGGAGGCTCAGCTGGAATCAAATCGCCACAGCAGCTTAAAAAGGTTATACTTCAACCAAAGACTCTCTCCAGACGAAGATACGAGTATCATAAAGTTCAGGTGTTTTGCTACTCCATGCCGCTCAGGACTGTCCTGGAATATGCATGCATCATCTGGGATCCATTCACCCAGGTGAAACATCATGAAGTTTGGAATGATCCAGAGAAGATATGCACTCTTTAGCTGCAATGACCATCATATGCAAAACAAGCAGTGTTACAGCCACACTTGAAAAACAAAACAAAGCAAAACAAAACAAAACTACAATGGCAATCCCTGTAAGAAAGTACAGCACAGGCAAATTCAGCGATGATGTTCTGCATCAAGAACCCCACAATATCCACTCCGCAGGAAGTTGTGGCTCTATTGCTGCATTCTTCAAAAAGGGCAAATGACCAAAAATGTCAGGCATCATTTGCAAGAACACAAAGTAGGCCTACTCCCAAAAAAGGTGACGGCTACTCTCGGCCACTGTCTCTTGCATCTCTTTGAAACACTTCAGGAGAGAGATACTCAATATTCAGCTCTGTTATTAAAGATACACATGTCTCTCTTTTTGTTTTTGCATTTGTTTGTTGTTTTTTGCTTCATATAGCTCTTTGGATACCTTCTTTAACCAATTAAGAAAAGGCCCCATGGCAGAATATTACAAGATTACACAGTATAATGAAGAAGAAGAAGAAGAAGAAGAAGAAGAAGGAGAATAGGAAACGAGATCTGCTGTCAATGATGCAGAGCCAATACCAATCAGTTCCATGGCAGATCTTAGTCGGCACTGCAAAGGTTTGGATGTCTCTCTCTGTTGACAAAGGATATTCTAAAGCTCCAAGTAAGTCCATGGGGTGGTTTACATTGTCTGGGCATAGAGGGTTGGGTTGGGTATATGAGGATATGATGCTTTGTTATAACAATTAGGTCTGAGATATCTGTTTTTTATGTTTGTTTTGACCATCCCGCATGGATCTCCAACGAAAAGGAATGATAATGTGTTAAACCCAGCCGCCACCGTGTTTTTTCAATAGATTTTGATATTACAGTGTAGTTGAGACAAAAGTAACCGCTCATCGTCCTAGATGGAAGTCAAAATTGAACTGTGTGTGGAATACTCTGCATACAATTTTGGACACACACACACACACACACACACACACAAAATGCATTTTTTTAAATATAATTATTATTTCATAAGCAGCTGGCCATTACAAACCAATGAGACCAGACATCAATATTCTTACATTTTGATGCATATCTTTCAATATCCTCCAGAGGTCAGAGGATCATCGCTAATGTTCATGTGAAATGAGTACACGCCTTTTGAATTGCTCACTTTTATTGCTATAGAAATACACAATATGTGCATCATGTCAATCATTGAATATTGTATCAGTTTCATTTTCAGTCTTGGATTATTTTTTCTATGTACAAATAAAATCGTGGCAAAGTAAACAACTTTCACATCAAAATATAAACGAGAATACTAAAAAAGAAATAGATGTAATAACGTGCAAGGCAAATACCAGGCCTACATCATCTTAAGGTATACAGGTGAAGGAAATCACCTTATTGATAAACAATTTACTTGACTGGGATAGCGACCACTGAACAATATTGTTTCTTAAAACTCTCTCTTCTTTTCAACAAGTGGAATAAAACACATGCACATGCCGGGGCATCAGTTTGGACGAGGGGTGGGGTGGTGGCAGGGATAGTTGACCCCCACCCCATTAAATTCTGAGATGTGGACTATGTTTTGTTGTTGTTGTTGTTGTTTTTTTTTTTTTGCTTTTTAGACAGAAAACTGCCCAAGTTTTTCACTTTAAGTGTGCATCGGATTGTTAAAATTTAATTCTGAAATGCAAAATCTCCCTTCTGTGAGAGGGGATATCTCCTTTCGATAGACTCCTTCCCCCTGCTTGGTTCCTTCCACAGATATAACATACTTTGGGGAATGATAATTTCCCTTATTCTATGAAAAATGTTTTTAAGAGATATTTTTATTTGAATTCCAAAGATGAAAAGGCTTTCCTATATATGCAGGATTGTTCATTTTGGAGGGCAAGAGGCATTTGCCCCTCCTCCCGAGAAAATATGGGAGGGGGAATGGTGGGGACATAAAACTTTGCCTCCAAGTATTTCCTGAGATGGAGATTTTTTTCTTCACTTTTTTGACAGAAAATGAATTGTCACTGAACATTTCAGCTATAGTATGCACCAGATTAAAAGGCAGAATCTCCTTTGCATACCCCCTCCCCCACACTATCTTTCGTTATGTCCCCTTCCATATACGCTCAGTGCTTTTGTCCCATTTTTGTTCTGTATCATCACAAAGTATGTACTAGATCTTTAATTTCAGTTCCGACATATTAAAGAAAATCCCTCTTGTTGGAGGGGGTAGTGAAGAATCCCTCCTCGGTTTCTACCCTTAGATTTGGTACACTCCTTTTACTGATAATTTCCCAAATATTCCATCATTTAATGTGTATACACATTTTTTTTTAACATTTCTATTCTTACTGCAAAGGCTCCCTCGCATGGGAAGGATTGGGGGACAGCCCCTTTCATACCCTCCTCTCGCTGTATCAACCTCTCCTCCATGCATTGATTATGGCTACACATTTGGGTATGGACTTGTTTTTTTTCAAAATGGTAGTTCAACCAAGAGTGGCACGAGATCATTGAATTGCAAACAAAAGAATGCAAAAGCTCCATAATGTGGGAGGGGGATACCTCCACCCACATCCTTCTGTCGATTGGTCTCCCTCCATAGATGGCTGACTTACTACACCTTTTTGATACAAATTTCGAGGTATTCCTTCAAAAGTGCCTATGTGCCAGGTCGTTGAATCTCATTTCTCAAAATACAAGAGCTCTCTCGAATGGGAGTGGAATACCCTACAGTACCCTCGCCAACGCTGCGCTTGCTGGGTTCCCATCCATATAGACTTGGTACACCTTGGTGATCCATAATTTTCCAAATATTCCCCAAAACGTGTGCATCAGATTGTTTAAAAAAAAAAAAAACTTTGTCTTTGGGAGGAGGGTAGGTGAGATGCGCCCACACCCCATCAACTTCCGTATAAGTGATGACGCACACATTATACAAGAGCTACACTGAATCACTGATTTCAGGTCTAAACCTGCACAAATCCAATCCCCCACCCACATCCTCCCCCTCCCCCTCCGCTTCATTCCTTTGCACCATGAACTTATGCTTTTACATATTTTCCAAGTTCCCCCCCCCACGTGAAAACAGATCAACACCCCTTGCTCTGTGCACATACCCGACTTAGATAATTACCTGAAAAGTTCTGCGGAATGAGTAGCCACTTTTTAAGTAACAGAAATGCATGGTTTGTAAGCCCTACATCATAAACAATTATTAACTATTAACTATCGCAATATCAATATTAACATCCTCACATTTCATTCGAGGTATTTGACCTTGTGTGATTTTCATAGGTGAACGGTAATGGCTCGTTAATAAACAGGGCCTACGAGTGCTCTCTAGAACATCATCATGTTTACCATTGATGATGCCAAACTATTCTGATACTTTGAGGTCATTGACCTCTCGAGATCATCAGAGGTCAAAGGCAGAAACTCGTCTGTGTGCCTTGGAATATGAAGACGATGTCATTGTACACAGATATGCTTGTTTTGTACATCTTTACCATGTTTGACCTTTCACCAATGATGTCATACTTCAATATTCTGATATTCTGAGGTCATTGACCTTTCAAGGTCATCAGAGGTCAAAGGTAGAAACCTGTCTGCTCTTTAGAATATGAAGACAATTTCATTGTAAGACAGATATGCTTGTTTTGTACATCTTAACAATGGTTACCATCAACCAATGACATCACAGATCAATATAATATTTTGAGGTCATTGACCTCCAAAGGTCATCAGAGGTCAAAGGTTAAACCTGTCAATGCTCTGTGGAATCAGAAAATGGTTTCCCTGAAGTATAGATGCATGTTTAGTGAATCATAACCGCATATATCATTCACAAATGTCTAAAAACATCGATATTTTGATATTTAAAGTTCATTGACCTCTGGAGGTCATCAGAGGTCAAAGGTAAAAACCTGTCAGTGCTCTGTTGAATCTGGAAATGATTTCTCTGTGGTATAAATGCATGTTTAGTGCAACATAACCACATATATCATTCGCAAATGTCTAAAAACATCGATTTTCTGATATCTAAAGTACATTGACCTCTGGAGGTCATCAGAGGTCAAATCAGACTTACCTCCCGATCTTGAAATAAATCTTATGGTGTGTACTAACACTGGTGAAAGTTTCATGCTTTAGTCAAATTTTGCACAATTCACGTGATTTTGAGGGCTTATCTGCTCTACTAACAGGAGATGTCGATTTCAATATGGAATCTAATGCGAGTGAAATTTCATAGAACGTTGAAACGTATTTGTTTTATTGTTTCGTCATCACCAAAAGAAGTGCGTTAAAAGGACCAAAGTTCGGTGTGGCGGGCAATGCATTAAGATATGTATCACTTGACTGAAGATTGATTTTGTGCTGTGGGGACTGCGGGGGAAGGAGCAACCAAGGGAATTCCATGTTCATGTTGCGATTTTCTTAATGATTTTTTTTTTATTTTGCCCCGTTTTGTTTGTTTGTTGTTAGTTTGTTTTAGTGTATTTGTTTGTTTGCTTGTCATTACTGACTTTAAAGAGGCGAAAGACCAAAGTTTGATTGATATGCGATAAGGTGATGTCTCGCTCTGATGGACTGAGAATAGTTTTTGTGGTATGGGGTCGCGGGAGGAAAGGGGCACAGTATGTGTTCCTTGTCACGGTGACATGTGTGCTTGTTTGTCAGTGTGTGTGTGTGTAATCTCTTTTCATATTCACTTTCCTAGGATTTTTTTAAAAACAAATCACATACGAAATCGTGATGGTTCCTGATGGTCCAAGGCATTGTGGAATAGAGCTGCTTAATATTGTGCATGTATAGGCCTAGATTTAAAATGAACCAGCCCGCGTGCACACGCCTGGACACTTGTGTGCATGTAAGGGTTTCTTTATTTTGAGTTGTTACTGTATAGCCATCACTGTGTCTATATCATAGCATGCTTTCTGTTTCTTGTTTGTATGTGTTAGCCTTCTGTTTCGCAAGGATATTAAACAATGTATATAGCTCCATGGCAAAATACAATATAGTGTGTGGTCTACATTAGGGTCACGCTTGTGTGCGCGCATTCACTCTCTTGCTGCTAGTCTCAAGGCTGTTTTTACGGGGTTTTTTTGCAACTATACATTTGTCA
Source organism: Diadema antillarum (assembly GCF_040938485.1). Lineage (NCBI taxonomy): Eukaryota > Metazoa > Echinodermata > Echinoidea > Diadematoida > Diadematidae > Diadema > Diadema antillarum. The sequence goes on along the minus strand of NW_027271000.1, from coordinate 2,099,659 downwards.
GGTTGCTCCTCTACGTGGACGCGGTTATCTATCCTTCTCTCTCCGTTTAATTCTTGTTTGTAGTCTGTACATTTTTATGTTTCACTAAGGAGTCTCTTTCCATCTCACTGGTTTTCTTGCATGTATTATTCCTGGTACACGCATTTAAAGCTTCGCAGTTCGGCGTGCCTAGCTGTACGGGGTGATCAGGATATTTCGGCAGGCAGAACTGTTAAGTGATATTAACTTCATGTGACTAACCAGAACAATTTTTATTCAACCCTATAGAATGATAAGTAGCTCTTTGATTTGTTTAAACCTGAAATTGTGGTGAGACTGGGGAATGGCACTTACATCCTGCTCTTCAGGTAACGTTGTGATAACGAAGTAACCACATTGCATAGCCGGCTTAAACCTGATAATGTGCTCAGAGATAATAATGGTTAACAAAGCAGATTTTGATGACGATATTGCAACAGAAATTAATTTCCCAATACATGTAGTACGTAACGACTTTGATATGAAGATGATGACATTCCACGTTTAACTTCAAAAAGTTTAAAGTAAATTAATATCAAGATTTAAGTAACTTTAAAGCTTACTGACAGTTTTGCATTCTTCATTTAAAATGATATGAGAAACATGAAAAGTTTGATTTTGAAAATTTGTAAAAAAAAATCATAGGCTGATTCGCATTGTACAAAGATCAGATTTCCTTTTCATTATCGGACTGCAGTGAAAACATGATTGAAACAGTATTCTGTCTCATCTTCTACTCTCCTCGGTATACAATTTCGTAAAAAGCAGAAACGATGGGTGCTGTTCGTTATTCCGAAGGGTCGTTAATCCGAAACACGCAAATTTCCTATACCTACACTGCAAAAAGTCCGGTGTTAAATAGTGAACACCGAGCTGGTGTTAAATTTTCGGTGCTCATTTATGGTGTTGAATTAACACCTACGGGTGTCATTTCCAAATTTTAAACTGTTTTTTGAAGAGTTTCTTAGTAACTGCACTTTTTGTTGATTTTTAATTTAAACAAGACGATCAAGAATTGTACATTAAAATACTAGATTTTTGAAAAAATGTGAAAATAAATTTACACCAAAGTAACACCAGCTGGTGTGGTCCCTTATTGAAGCTGGACGGGTGTTAAACCATTGATATTAACACCAGCAAATATCAAATCAACACCATGTGGTGTCATTTCTGAATTAACACCAGTACAGTGTCAAAATAACACCAGGTACAGTGTCAAATTAACACCACGAAGTGTCAGGTGAACACTTTTCAACACCATCACAGTGCATTTTTAACACCTGTGGGTGTGGTCCTTTATTGAAGTTCGATCGGTGTTAGATTTAACACCCGTGGTGTTAAATCTAACACCGATGTTTTTACAGTGTAGAGGTTCGTTAATCCGAAAATTTGTGACGTTATTCTGAAGGTTCGTTATTCCGAAGATTGGTTAATCCGGAAATGAAATTCGGAACAATGAACCGTCGGAATAACGAATCTTAGGAATAAAGAGCCTTCGGAATAACGAACCTTCGGAATAACGAGCTGTAACCGAAACGATGTATAGACTGGGGTGGAGATATAGCCCTAATAAATAAGACTTGATTTCGTTCATAACACTCTAAATCATACGAATGATGTATTTGTATCTCTTGTCATTGATCATGATTAACGTTTTGTAAGTTGGATCTCCAAATTCAAATACCATTAATGTCTTCGAGTACCTACATTTTTCGTTCCAACAAAGCATAATATCCTGAGGATGCATGGTTATCTCGTTAATCTGCCTGATTTGCTTGCCACTCCTTTTGTATTACAATGTATCTCACTCCACAATCATGACATTCATGTTCCTCACACATTGTAAGCCCTACTAAAACTACCAGCCGCCCAGTCATCTCTTCCTCGCACATTACTATAAGATGCTAAACTTATGCTTTGGTTACAGAAAAGACTTACTCAAAGCGGGTCACAAGACACGTACATACCGTTCTCTGCGTTTTTATTCAGGCATGAACCAGCAACTTGGATGTCCACTCTGCAAATAATACACTACGTGATAAGAGCACGGTAGGCCTGCAATCCTGAAACTATAATAACATAATATTGAACACTAAATTGCAAAGCGAAGCAAAGACATGTAGGCCTACGTTTGTCCACTGTAAAGGTGTTTCTCCTGCCAAGACCAAAAACCACACTGCAGTTGCCCCTCTCTCTCTCCCTCTCCTATTAGTCCGGGAGCCAGCGGGGGTCAGCCTAGCTGAAAAGGTTACCAATTTTTATGTATATAGCAATTTAGTACATATGCCCCTAAGTATGGAAATGCACGTCTGGCTGGTCATCGGTGGTGGGTGTGGCCAGGAGGGCCAAAAAAAGGACCCCTCAAAATTAGGCTAGCCTAGCTGGAAAAGTAACCCCATGGAAACAATTGGAACTTGTTCGTTACACTTACAGGATAAATGAATGACCATTGCCAGACGTTTTAAGTGGTGGGGGGTAGCCGCCAGACGCTCTTAAAGGCCCAACTCCACCTAGGCTAGCCTAGCTGAAAAAGTAACCTCATGAAACCCACTGGAACTTGTTCGTTACACTTACAGGATAAATGAATGACCATTGCCAGACGTTTTAAGTGGTGGGGGGTAGCCGCCAGACGCCCTTAAAGACCCAAATTTTTCCAGCTAGGCTAGCCTAGCTGAAAAAGTAACCTAATGAAACCCACTGGAACTTGTTCGTTACACTTACAGGATAAATGAATGACCATTGCCAGACGTTTTAAGTGGTGGGGGGTAGCCGCCAGACGCCCTTAAAGACCCAAATTTTTCCAGCTAGGCTAGCCTAGCTGAAAAAGTAACCTAATGAAACCCACTGGAACTTGTTCGTTACACTTACAGGATAAATGCATGACCATTGCCAGACGTTTTAAGTGGTGGGGGGTAGCCGCCAGACGCCCTTAAAGACCCAACTTTTTCCAGCTAGGCTAGCCTAGCTGAAAATATAACCTAATGAAACCCACTGGAACTTGTTATTTACACGTACATGATATCGTATGCATGGCCGTTGCCAGACGTTTTAAGAAGTGGGGGGGGGGGGGGGGGGGTAGCCGCCAGATGCCCTCAAAGACCCAATTTTACCAGCTAGACTATAACCCTGGCTGGAAAAGTAACCTCCTGAAACCCACTGGAACTTGTTTTATGTTTGTATCTCACCTGATAAACACTGTCGACATAGTATTCTGGTGTTCTTTCAATAACTTTCCACACTTTTGAGCTATATAATGACCACCAAATTCACTCCTCAGATCATCTAATGATTGCTGTCAAGTGTTAATATTGGTGAAGTCCGACTACGTCAACAGTCAAAAAGTCAATGAACTAGGCCTTTGCCATTTGAAAATCTCTGTAATTACAAAGTCGATACGTGGACGAGACATCACTTCGCTTTTGCCTTGTTAGATGGTGAATATGTGTAAGCTTCCGTTTCTAATTCATACAGCACCAGCATACATGTCTGAGAATAGCGGTAAAGAAGATTAGAGTCTTTGGCAACAAGTGCAAAATTAAATTCTGTGCCTTATTTGCTAAACAAACGTGGTAGGAGGATAACGACCTGTTAGGCAATATGGCGGTACAATAGCTCTATATTATTAGTGTTATAGAATAATGACAATGATGTGTTCTGAAGCATACTTTTCATTAGATGCTTTTGCAATGACTCAATGTATACTTTTAATCGAACTAAGTATTATCCATGACTTGCTCATGAATTACGGCAGAACGATTCGGTGAGGAATGTTTTCTGTCATGTCATTACGGAAGAAGTGAACGTGTCAATATTTTGCTATTTGTTCCATAATTATTTCTGAAGTGGTTAAAGGTATTTTCCTAAAACATTTTTTTCTTTTATATAATACACTGTACCTACGTTGTATCCAAATGCCTATTCGTTGAAAAAATGCGGGCCATGTATTCAAAGGTCAAAGATCATAGGTTAATGGAAGTAGGGCATACATTGTACAACATTTCACTAAGTTGTTGGTTTGTTTGTTTTTTTTTTTTTTTTGGGGGGGGGGGGCATGATTCAAATTAGTGTCCTAAAACCTTGTATAATACATGTATTTAGTTTTGTAGTCACGACTCTTGCTATGTATGATGCCAAACTCTTCCCGCTCATACAAATGCAGCCGTTTCAGGGAAATAATTATGATAATGATTGGTAATGCTGAAGTGGTTCTACTATGTATAGAACAGAAAGTGAATTTGACAATGGTATATGATATCCGCAATTTACTCTTTGACAGGTTCTATCATCCGATTAATAATGTATAAATTGAATATACAGTAGTCCTCTATTCAGTAACTACAGGTTAAGTTAGATAAGCTGCATTCATTTTGCACGCGACCATGGCGTTATAGCCAAAGATGATTGAATTCTGTAAATCTCTGTGTGCCTGCACAGGATTGGAAAACGAAACAACTTTCTGCGTATAGAACAACGAAACAGAAACTGGTGCATGCATTATTCTCAGTCACTTTGTTATGCATAATGATGGTTTTCTCATCACAGTTCCGGAATCTCAGCTCGAGGGACTCGAATTGATCCCAAATCAGTCGGCATGCGTATATCACCCAAAACAATATCTGAACACAATTATAACTGTAGTCCTCCATAGTCCGTATTGGTTGCCGATAAGGGCTGGTATCAAGTTTGATTTTCATATTATTTACAGTACCTTGTATTTTAATGTTTTCATCGAAATGCCCGTATACGATATGCGTATCTCAGTTAACTCTTTAAACCATAGTTGTAATCTACGTGCCAAGAATATCATGTTTTCAATAAGCGTGAACTCCAAGACATGTCGAGATAAGGGCTTTAAGACAAAAACGGTTTGGCATCGTCATTATAAAACGAATTCCCCTTTTACAAGACACGTTTTAGATTTTAGATAGAAATATGGATTCGTTTGAATGCATACAAACAGCTTCTTAAATCCTCTTACATTTTGTTTTTAAGATATGGTGTATACTTTAGAAGTGTAAGAAGCATGCTCTTGTTTTAGAGGCTTTGAGTACTGGTAAGAAGCATATGTTATTCTTATAGATTATGTGAATAAGTACGCATTCAAGACCGTTTTGAATAAAACGTATCCAGACAACTGCATATCATATTTTCACCTCTTCCTTCATGCAGATGTATACTCTTGCCGAGAAGGTTAACTGTTTGATAGAATAGTGCTCACCTTATTGAAAAGGTAATTGGGTAAATTTTTGGTTTCAGTATATTATTCAAACACAACTAAGTTAACTTTTACATTAACATTTTCACAACTCACAAATTCCACACGCACACACATTTCATGATTCACAAGATTCAAGTTACACTAATCCTATTTACTTTGCAGAGTGCAACAACAACATATACTGAGCAAATAGGCTTACATCAGTTCGCACTATTCAAGGTTTAGAGTAGTTAAGGAACTAAATCGTACCCGATTATGTGATGCTAAGTTGCACCTTGAGATGATGGGCAATATTGCCCCTATAAAGGAGGAGGCAGTGACACTGACTTGCTCCTTTAAAGGAGCAATTTTGCAGCAGTCATAGAGCAATAAGCACCACATAGGTGCAACGTCATACCAATAAGGCACAAGATTGCACCCTCACGAGAGGGTACATTCTTGCATCCTTCGGGCATAAAGTTGCACCTAAAGGTACGAGGTTGCGCCTTTTTCAAGGGGGCAAAGTTGCTCCCGAGGGTGTAACTTTCACCCTTTCTTGCGGGTACAAAGTAGCACCCAAAGTTCCAAGATTGCACCCTCAAAACAAGGCACAATCTTGGAACTTTGGGTGTTTCTTTGCACCCTCACGAAAGGATGTAAAGTTGTACCAAGATGTAAAGGCTACACGGGGTGCTAGCACCACTTTGTGTGGGTGGAAAGATGTACCCAAGGGAACATTTTCGCACCCTCAATAAAGGGTTCAACTTTGCACCCTCTCCGCAGTATTATTTTATACACATGTGAATTCCTTGTTCCTGTGAGCTACGTTTAATATGAGCGTGACACAGTATTAGACACGTGTCAAGCCTTCGCAGACACAGAATTTTTTTCTTCATATTGTTTAAAGGTCATTTAAAACAAATTTGAATATATATTCATTTCTTTTAAGTTAAGAGGAGCAAATGAGGAGATCATGACCTGTGATACATGTTACGGGAAGTCTATATTTTTATGTGTACTCGTTTTTTTTTTCATCTACAAGGAATTACCTATGAGCTAATTGGATAAAGAAACTGAGCATTCCTTTTTTTTTCATCAGTTAATGTCAGTGCTGGTGTATTATTCTTGAAAAGTTGGCATCTAAATGTCCTCCAAACCAAGTACTTACTGTATAAAATTATATTCCTGTGAGTTACGTTTCTTATGAGCATGACAGATCTGTAGACACGTGTCATAGTGGTTACAAACACTAAGTTTCCTTTGCTTTCATCGTCATCAAGAAGCGATTTTGAACAATTTCAGATGTTCTGGTTTTTTTAATTTTGTTACGAGAAGGCAATAATGATTACATGTAAAACATGTTAAGGAAAGTTGATAGTTTGGTTATTTTATCATTACTCATCTTCGTCTTCTCAACAAGAAGATGATACACATAAGCTCATTTGCTAAAGAAGTTGAAGGATGTTTAATTGCTGGTAGCCACGTGATAGGGGCTTTTGTCATTTTGTCATTTTACATCTTAATCCCTCGAAACTAAGTACATGCAGTATTAGTTTATAGATAACATAATATTTTTGTTGTTGCTGTGAGCTTATTCATATGACTTTTAGACATGTTTCTCATATGTTTCTGTCATATGCTTTACTGAAGAACAGCAAATGTTGAGTTTATTGGCAAGAGAGGTTGATCATTACTTTACATTTAAGTTCATTGAAGTGCCGGAGCATAAACTTGTCTTGAAATATTAGCATCCAAAACCCTCCAAACCAAAAACGTGCAATACTAGACACGACAGGAATTCCTTGTTGTTGTGAGTTATGTTTCTTAAAAACACTGATTTTTTTTTCTGCTTTTGCAATGTACTATGTTCAAAACACTCTTGAACAATTTTCAGATTTCGTTTCTTTCTTAAGAGAAGAAAACGGTGAGGTCATGTGAAGCATGTTCCTATAAGTTTTATTTCGTTAATAATTTTTCTTTACCCATCTCCTCAACCGTAAGGTGATACGGTACCTAAAAAGTCATAGGCCAAAGGTGTTGAGCTTTACTTCCCCTTTTTAAAGTAAATTTAAGAGCTGGGGCATTATTTTTAAAAAGTTGGCATTTTAAGCTATGTACACCGAGGACGAGTCTTACTGAATGGATTTCTTGTTGCAGTAGAATTGTATTTTTTATGAGCTTGATGGAGTATTAGACAATTGTATAAAGTGTTTGCAAAGACTTTTAATGTATTCCCTTTTGCTAATGTCCAAAGAGTTCATTTGCCAAGTTTTGATTGTCTTTTGTTTTAATCATCAGGGGTTTGTTTTATCATGGTCATAGAGGAAAGAAACTTAATTATAAAAAAGCTTTCATATAAGAAGAGATACTGTAGGACACAATTTCATCAAAAGTTGTGATTTTCAACATTTCCAAAATGCAATTGATGAATATTTCTCCCCAGGGCACAGAAAGAAAGTAGTTTTTGATCTTGTTTTTTTTTTTTTTTTTTACGTCAGTATGTTATAATACCCGCGGGTTTACGCCCATCCCACCAATTTCCATCCGGATACTGTACCCGGCCCTGTTTTTTGTTTTTTGTTTTTCATTTTTGTTTTACACTGCAAAGAAAATGAGAACACTGATGTTTGAGAAAAATCCCGACATGTTTGATTGGGCAATTCTTTTTTGATGTCTATTATTCTTTCCAAATAAGTTTTTTTGGTTATCACTGAGGACAAATACAGATACCATATTTCTTCTACCAAAACCACAGCACTGTATATTCTCATATTTCTACAGTATTTCGTCTCAACACTTGCCCTATTGATATTTCAAAGCATGTTTCCCTGTGCGCTCAAGAAACTCCCCCATTAAAGGAGACCTCCGGGTGATTCTCAGATTTTTACATTTGTACAACTATGAATTAGTTATACTGAGGACAGAGTTTCAGAATTTGTGATAATTGGGATGAAGAATAAGAATATTTTCAAAAAATAGAACAAATTGCAATGAACAAGGATGATGACATGGGAGAGTCACCATAAGAATGCATGAGTTGGGGCTCAAGGAAGCAGAACAAAAGAATAAGGCAATGAATAGATTATAGACAGGTGAACTCGCAAGCAAGCGGTATTGTTACGGAATTACACTGCTATCATTTCTGAAATATGTGAACCTTATAGCTGGTAAAATTGGGTCTTTGAGAGCTTCTGGGGGCTACGCCCCACCACTTAAAGCGTCTGGCAACGGTCATGCATTTATTCTGTAAGTGTAAGAACAAGTTCCAGTGGGTTTCATGGGGTTACTTTCCTAATTTTCAGCTAGGCTAGCCTAGCTGGTAAGAGTTTGGTCTTTGGGGCGTCTGGCGGCTATTGTCTGGCAACAATCATTCAATTACCCTTTGAGTGTATCACAAGAACAAGTTCCAGTGGGTTTCAGGAGGTTATTTTCCAGCTATATATAGGCTAGTCTAGCTGGTAAAATTGGGTCTTTGAGGGCGTCTGGCGGCTGCCCCCCCCCCCCCCACCACCACCACCATTTAAAACGTCTGGCAACGGTCATGCATATATCCTGTAAGTGTAAAGAACAAGTTCCAGTGGGTTTCACAAGGTTATTTGTTCAGCTAGGCAAGCCTAGCTGGAAAAAGTTTGGTCTTTAAGGGCGTCTGGCGGCTGCCCCCCACCACTTAAAATGTCTGGCAATGGTCAATCATTTATCCTGTAAGTGTAACGAACAAGTTCCAGTGGGTTACATTAGGTTACGTTTTCAGCTAGGCTAGCCTAGCTGGAAAAATTTGGGTCTTTAAGGGCGTCTGGCGGCTACCCCCCACCACTTAAAACGTCTGGCAATGGTCATTCATTTATCCTGTAAGTGTAACGAACAAGTTCCAGTGGGTTTCATGAGGTTACTTTTTCAGCTAGGCTAGCCTAGCTGGAAAAATTTGGGTCTTTAAGAGCGTCTGGCGGCTACCCCCCACCACTTAAAACGTCTGGCAATGGTCATGCATTTATCCTGTAAGTGTAACGAACAAGTTCCAGTGGTTTTCATGAGGTTACTTTTTCAGCTAGGCTAGCCTAGCTGGAGTTGGGCCTTTAAGAGCGTCTGGCGGCTACCCCCCACCACTTAAAACGTCTGGCAATGGTCATTCATTTATCCTGTAAGTGTAACGAACAAGTTCCAGTTGTTTTCATGGGGTTACTTTTCCAGCTAGGCTAGCCTAATTTTGGGGGGTCCTTTTTGTGGCCCTCCTGGCCACACCCACCACCGATGACCAGCCAGACGTGCATTTCCATACTCAGGGGCATATGTACTAAATTGCTATACACATAAAAATTGGTAACCTTTTCAGCTAGGCTGACCCCCGCTGGCTCCCGGACTATATGATACTAGTACTCGGACTTTTATGGTGCGCAATGAAAACGTCTGGTTTTGCCCTCTCTCTCTCTCCCTCCCCCTTTGAATATAACCCATAGTTACATAATCCTGCGCCTCCAACTCTATCAGGCATATAGGTATGGATGCACGTCAGGAGTCCGACACCCACGAGTCATGGCCTACAGGTCATACTGCTAGTGCCCACTAGTCATGCAGCCCACGAGTTGGGACATTTAAACTGAACGAGACCCACGAGCTCGACATTCACCAGCTCGACCACCAGGCAAATAAGGCCCACAAGTCCGACACTACGCAGGAAAGGCTCACTAGTTCGACACAACACAAACACAGGCACGCACACACACACACACACACACACACAAATTGGCCCAAGAGACCGACACTAAGCCCACAAATCTGACAGAATGAACAGCGCCATCTATAACCCATTACAAGTGCTCAATTGTATAGGGTGTCTGGATACTTCAATGGCAAGAAATAACGAAGGAATAATCATTATGAAAAGGGGAGTTTCATTAGTCTAACTGGCGCGAGAATGTTACCAACCCCCCCCCCCCCAAATATATATATATATATATATATATATATATGTATACATGCTGTATACGTACTGTATATTCTAGATGTATATTTTGTGTGCTTGTGTGTGTGAAATAATTTACTGTTTGTGCAATAATGCAATAATGTGCAATCAGTGCAATAATTAGCAAAAAAAAAATAAAAATAAAAATGATGAAACAAAACAAGTGAAACCGGTGCCTGCAAACTATTGTTACCCAAAATGTTCCAGTCGATCTTGATTACATAAGCTCTCCGTTTATTTCATGTGTTCCTCTTGGAAAGGGAAAAGTAAACCCCAAGCCAAACTTTGCAAACACACGATGCCCGAAGTATTGGTCTGTGAATATGCCAAATTATACGATACTGCTTCTTATGCACAGTAAATGATACGAAGCATTGGAACATTTGTAAGTACAATATGTCATTTATTGATGTCAGCTTCATGTAAGCTGAGAAGTCTGTCTTAATCATGCATTGACATACATGATTGAGCTTTCAGTGACACGGATGCATAAATACTAATATGTCATCATCAGATAAGGGGCCTCTACTGTAATCCATATCTGGTAAATGGATTGTTTTTACCTTAATAGTGCAATCTGAAGTTGCCTCAGTCATACAAAGATAGAGTGAACTTTCGGAAACGTTTTACTTCTTCAGACCTACCAGGGTCCCATTTCATAAAACATGTTAGGATAGTAACTCTTGCTAGAATGGCAACTTCCAATAGCAACAGCCAATCAGGAAGCTGGATTCTTGTCGTTACCATGACAATTGCTATTCCAGCAAGAGTTGCTATCATATCAACTTTTGTGAAATGGGGCCCAGGTCTCATACATTAGGTGTGAGACTCATGCCCCAGGGATCTTACTCACACTCCTGATAAGGTTTTCCTCATGCTCCACAAAAACAAACAAACAAACAAACAAACAAACAAACAAACAAACAAACAAACAAATAAACAGATCCAAACATGGGTTTCCAACCATCAAAAAGGTCATACTCTGAAACAATTTTGTCTGTATCAAAATAAGTCAAAATATCATATATTTATTATGCATCAGATTGCATAACTTGCAGCCTAAACATGCTACAGCTCTTAAACATGCTACGTGTATTGATATCTAAGCTAATGCTAAAGCTACTATGGCCTCCCCTCCCCACTCTCCCTTTCACTTTGCTCCCTTGAGTGGTGTTGCCACAAAATTTCATGCTTAGCTGTTTTCTCTCTTGCCTTGGAATCTCGGCTTCTCACAATTATCAGGTTTATTCCAAGCTAAGACATAGGTGTGCTATTCTGCTACCAATATCACTTTCAGAAAAAAATATATATATTTATACATATTTTTACATAAAACAGGTAGATTTGTGTGACAGGGAGGAGCCTTGCATTCCCAACTTTAAGATAGATACAGGGACCGTTTATTACACAACACATGGTATATCAGTGACACTGATTTAATGCAAGAAACTGCTCTGCGGCATACTTCCAAGTCTTTCAAATATTTGTAAAATATAATGCATAATATGTTATTATGGTGTCTGTAGTGCATGTAATTAGTTATTTGTGACCCTGCATTACTAAACCCACAAAAAGTTGTCAGATAGATTTGTTTGTTTCTCAATGACATATCACAACTGATGGTAAAAATTTTATGTTCCTAACACATACAAGAAATGGATAGTTAAATACAGTGTACATAAGGATGCTAATACATGTACTTGTGAGAAAAGTGGCTGTGAAGTTAAGTATCTATTTATGTCACAAACTTTAGATTTTTATACACATACATAAAAGGGTTACTCTGAAAGAAAGCACTACGAACTCAAAATACCTGAGTTGACCAAGAATGGTACTTTCAGGCCAACTGGATAATTAACCCATGTGACATTTTGTGGGTTTGGTGTCGCAGTTTCGAGAGTTATCACAAGCATCAGAATTTGGAGTCAAACATAATACAAAGCCAGATGGTATTGCACATGTAAAGTTCCTTTATACTGACTCATGAGAGTTTGTCTTTGACATCCACTCACACACATTTAAGGTTAAAATATATAACTTAACTAGAGTAATTCAGACTGTCATATCAAAGGGTAAATGTCATCATCTTCATCACATACGATGGCATTTTCCTATCATATTATGATGACAATTATAATATGTTAATTTGTAAACTTGTTTTTGAACTGTGTAATTCTCCTGCTGCCATCATAAGTTTTCGTGGAGTATCCCATATTTTCTTTTATTTCAAAAAGAAAAAAACAACAACCCTTCTCAAGTATTTGAATGATCTATTGCAACTATTCCCATGGATTTGGGGGAAAGAGTGTATGTCCATGAATATCTTACACAAAAGAAGTTGCTACAGTTACAACCACGACAACTTAAGACATGTACATTTAACATTGTAAGAGAGAGAGAGAGAGAAATGTAGGCATTCATTCACTGATGAGAAAGGAGCAATAGACCAGTTTACTACAACATAGTCGACTCCTGTTATACCAAAGTCCTTGAGATCATATAGTTTTCTTCCATTATATTAAAATTTTGTTATATCTTAACAAACAAACAATAAAAAAATACAGAGCAGATAATGTTGGGCCTGAATATTTACCTCGTTGTAACTGAATTTTCTTACAACCATGTTCTCCAAACAGGTGTGCACTGTATCAACACTTCATGCATATAAAATAAAAAGGACTCCTTGCAAACCAGAAAATTTGCCCAAGGCTTGTCTAAGCTTGCCCGATATAGCAACAAAGGATGCATGCAGAGTGCAATCAAAATGTCAGAATATACTGTGTATGGAGAGATGGTTAACACAGCTTTATACCAGGTCCTTCAAGAAAAAAAAAGGCCATAAATTTGAGTACATAAGTAAACTGGCCTATACACCAATACTGTATGTCAACTAGTTACACAGCCTTCATCAGCTTAATGCCACATATCAAAGAGCAGTGTTTACACATAAAAATAAAATATTTATGTGGAATCCAATACAGCATATAGGGTTGCCTTATACTACTAGTTTTCTGGAGAATATCTCTGTCAAAGAATCTCTGCAATTTTTGATGGTCCACTGTAAAAAGTGGACGACTAGTATATATTAGTAATTGACAATGATAATAGTGGACTCTTGTAAGGCACTCATTCTACCTAATGAGATACTCATGGTGCTGATGTACAAATCTTGCAAAAATGTTACATGGATACAGACAAGGTAGACAGTAAATGGACTGAACATCAGTTGCTGCAAACAACTCCACAATACACTGAATGGCAGTTATATCAAATCTATAGTCTGAAATCATCCTACATGGAGAAGTAATATAAAAAGGAAGCACACTTTGCACTTTTATGTAACTATTCAGCCTGTATCTAATTGTACTGAAGTAATGCGAGAGTCTGGCAAAGAAGACTAATTAGGTGATCTTGACCTTGACCCGCATCTATCCCATCATGTTGTACAGCTACATGTGGCTGCAGTGTGAGCGTCTCAGATTTAGGGTCACAGAGATGAAGCAGTCTTGTCATCAGCTCCTCATCATGCTCTCCATTTGAGGCGAATTCCATCCTAACAGAAAGGTTTCCCATATCACTGATATGCTGGTGACATAATCAGTGATACATGTATTAGCTAAGGACTAGGAGATTTTCTCCTGGCTGTACACGTACTGTATACGCCATATATTTTGCGAGTCTAAATTTTTGCGAATCGGGAATTCTCGACGATTTCGTGAGTGGTTAAATTTGCGATTGTGGAGTCCTGTACTGAACAGAGAAATGTACACACGTATGGCACATTCACATCGGGATCAGAGTCAATATTTCGCATGTCTTTAAATTTGCAAATAGCACCTGATTCGTGAAATTCGCAAAAATAAAAACCTCGCGAAATATTCAGCGTATACAGAACGCTGTAGCTGGATTGAGTACTGAACCTGAGCTGTTTGCTTTGTTTTGCCTTGCTTTGATCAGCTGAAGTATGCCGTGTCAATAAACGTCAAGTCACCTTACAGCACCAGAGTCTGCCCGTCATTTGTGTGTGAAGTAGAATCCCCACCCCTCTTCAGTAAATTGCTGTCCCATGCTCCTACACAATGCACACAAAGAACCACAGGCTGGACTTCATGTGGTCCACACCAAGTAAGTCCTGGACAGGTCTCTGGCTCCATTTTTCACTTCACAATTACCTTGGGCGTTGTGGTCTTTGGAAAGGCAGTTCTTGTCCTGGAAAGATAATTCAAGTATTGACAGCTTTCTATATAGTCACATCACTCTTTTCTCCTTTCTGCATGCTTCGGATGGATAGAAGTACATGTATATTAAAGCAAAACATACATTATAATAATTTCAACTGTTTGATACATCACTGACTGAAGCATTTTATCTAAATCGGCTAAATCTATAATAACTGTATGTCTAACAAAATTCTCAGGAGGTTCACTGAATATCTCTGCATTGGAATAATATAATGATACTTGACAGATAGCTCAACTTCTTTGTGAGAATAGAATTCTTCTTCTATTGAAAAAGTACATCTCAAAGCAAAATGTACATTTTTATATCCATGTACAATACATGTATGAATTTAACATCACAGCATGGTATTACAATGTACATAATATCATTATATAACTCAATATGCTCAACAATGACTTCTCATGTACATGTGATGTATTCTTTTGAAAATCAGTCATTTGATAAAACTGGTTTGCAATTCTGGGATAGTCTTATCAAAACAGCAGAAAGTCTGAAGAACTTCTAAGTTTATGAATATAATTTGTGTTAGAAAGAGATTCTAAAGAAGATGGGCAAAAATGTGCTATCAAAGATTTTTATCATTTGTCTTCCTCTGTACAAATGTATTTGTTACGATCACAACAGCTGATCTACATTTTTTTAAACAAATGTATTGTGGAATGATTATGACCTCAGACAGTCACAAAAGTTCAAACATTATAATCATCTGAAGTGTGAATTTGCTCCAAAATCTACGTTACATCTTACTTTTTTTTCAGTTGTTATGTAAAGAGCATTGTAAGGGTTATGAAAACAGTATACAAATCAATTTCATTCCTACATTATGAAGATTCAGAAATTGTTCATTTACAAACTTTGTACATCCTCATGAGATGTATTGCATCATTCTCTCACATGATGCTTTCAATCTACATGAAATTATCATTTCTCCATGTAAGTATCAAATTACATTATATATTACAGTAATTACAGTATATCATACATGCCATCTGAGCTGAACATTCCTGTAGTTACTCAATCTCTAAGAAATTTTTCCAGAGAAGGACCGGAAAAAAAAGGGAGCAGTGCTTACTTGGTCTAACTTGCAGGACTCTTGAAAAGTAAGCCGGGCTGACCACACCCTGTTCATTGCCTGGGCACAAGATCACACCATTCCTGGAGACAAAGAACTTCAAGCCATCTGAAACACAAATAGTGAACATCAAACTGTAAATAATGTGGAAATCTTGTGTGCCTGCTTGTTTGGTAATTTTACCCCAGCACAGCAAAGGCACGCACTTTGTGTAAGATAATGACTGCATTTGAAGATAGCAAAGATAGTGAGTCATTAACACTGATGTACATTATCAGCCTTTATACTGTTATTATCCATGGTGATTGGTTAATTTCGAAAGTTATACCAATACAGCAGGTGTTTAAGGGTTAAGGTGATAAAGCTGATAAATCACAGTACAATCCTATTGCTGTTGTCTGTCACGTAGAAAAAAATAATTGAGAAAGACACAAACTCTCAATATATTTCCTATCTTCTGAAACAAAATTTTATTTCAATTGATTAACATGCATTTTTATGAAATCACTCTACCGATACATGCCTTCACCAAGTTATAAGCAATTGACGTGATGCTTTTAACAAACATGAAATGGGAGCAGCCTGTTGTTCAGACATCTCCAGGTGTTTTGACTGTAGAAATCATTAACTATTGTTACTTAAGCTATCTATATATGGCACTTTAATACTAGACTGAAATGGTATTAAAATTATTTATCAGGGAGTAAATAAGTTGCTAGCTGTAATGGTAGTATATCATGTATGAAGGAAATGAAAATGGGTTTCCCCCAAGAGAATGTACAAGTTGGACCCACACTTTTCATCATATTCATAAATGGCATCATCACCAGTCTTGAAACGGCTCAGTGCAGTATTTTTGCTGATGATACCTTGATGTACATTTGTATGTTTCTCAGAAGAATCTCAAGTATTTAACCAATAAACTACAACGTTGAAAAAAACTTTGTGAATGCAGAAATTTCAATAAATAGTGGTTCTTATAGATTTAAAGCTGGCACACAAAATAAGTTTCGAAAAGATAGTAACAGAGGAAAGACAAAATGATGTAGATATTTGGGAGTTCATAAGATTCTGTGGTTTAAAAATTGTGTCTGTGAGCAATATTGCAAGGGGCTATTATGAGGATATCCTACGACAGTAAATTAACTCTGAAGCAAAGATTAATTACTTACCTTCAAGAGCTGCTTGAAGGTCAAGAAAGATCATTACTTCACAGGATTTTCTCATACCTAGAAGTGAATGGTATATGAAAAAAAAAAGGTCTCAGAAATAATGGTAACAATTACAGTACTACATGATAGGTTTGTCTAGAAAGCACTGGGACTTAATTACAAAGTTCTTACAAAGTATTATGCAATTATCAACTCATAATTTACCCATCCTAAACAATATGATACCTCCATATGTACATAGTTTAGGAGATTCTTGTCTCACCCCAAACCCCTTTGTTTTGTAGTGGATGGTACAATTCAGTACTGGTCAGTAATGCACTTTTCAGTGCAGTTGGGTTTTTATGAAAGTCAGATAATCAACAGTATGTTTGTATTTTTCTGTGTGTTTCATCTTATAATTAATTCATGACACAAAAAGAATGTAGCTTACTGCAAAATGAGAAATTGGAGCTGATGGCCTATTTTGTGGCATGAATTTTTTACAAATTACAACTGGCGTTGAATGCAAAGAGCATAGACATGAACTTTTGTGTGCATTTTAATTGGGTGAATCTTGGCTCTCGAAAATTCCTGAAATCAAAATGAATATAAAAATTTTGGGCTTTACAGTAACTCCTGAAGACTAGTCCCAAGTGGGCTTATACTGGCAGGTGTCTATGGGAATGCGTGTTATAGTAAAATCAGCTTATCCTCAATGGGTTAATGTGTAAAGGGTGCTACAAGATGCAGCATTTCGGGCCAATTTTGCTCATTTCATCACTTGAAAATCAAGCATTGATTGCCAGGTAGGCACCCTACTCTTTGATACACTTATCGAGAGCATGGATTGCTTCACCACCAGCTTTTAAACGCTGAGTTAATGTTCTGTGTTAATCTTACCACTGATAACACCATCTGCACCAGGCTCACCCTTGGCGAAGTGGATGTATGTTCTTTTCATCCGCTTTAGTCCCTGTGAAGAGATAAGTTGAGGGAGGGAAGGCCACAATAAAACAACAAATGCACGCAAGCACAGGGAGACATATGTGATGAAGCTTGCAATGAATCCTGACAACAAGATACTCTTATCCATAGTAATTTAGTACTCATTAAATTGTTGATTTAATATACCTACAACGATACTGACCTACACGACAGTCCAGTCAGACTATCCAGAGACTTCCATAATATCCACAAGATGTATAGGAAGAATTAAAGCCACCTAATTGCTGATGAATTCCTTTATTGAAATGAATTGAAATAAACTGAATTGAAGCAATATATATCTTTTGAGAAATGCCCAAAACTGCTGAGAAGGTTCATATTTGGGAGATAACATACATAATGAGAAAATGCTTCATACTGCTGAGAATTTTAGACTCTTCTTTTGCAGACAATATATATGCAATAGAAAGTATCCTAAATTTGCTGAGAAAATACATTTTAGTAATTCCTTGACTCCCTCTGAGGATAGCTGGACAGAGATTATGATCACATTTGTGATTAATGGTCAGCCGCATGTCCATAGGAACGAGAGCTAGGGAATACCAATGAAATAAATATTGGAACCTGCAGAATTTAGACACTGGTCAAAACAAGATAAGAAACTATACGAGTGTAAATACCAGGTATTTGGACCTGTAGAATTTAGACACTGATCAAAAAAAGTTAAGAAGTATGAGTTCAATCAGTGCCAGAGGTCAGCTTCAAGTTGCTCACTATTAAGTCTAATTTCACTCCCTATGTAAACACACACATCTGAATAAATTGTCAGCTGACATCACAATTTCACATTGGACTTGCATGAAATAGGACTTTGATTTTCAATGACTGCTGGCGTGTGCAGGTGCATGAGGTATGAAAGGTATACATGTATGCCAGTGTCTCTTAATTTTGAAAACCTGTTAAATATAGTAAACTAGAAAAGCACTCTGAGAGCGCAGACCTCCGCCAAGCATGCAGCTCATTTCCACCACTGATCTTGTTCTTCCATAGAGATATCAGTGATTTCCACCCATACGTACTACTAGTACTAGTAGTCACCCCATTTCCCAATAGAAGCCTTTGTTACGTCATAAACCCTAAGCTGCACGGCGCGCCTCGCCCCAGCAGAAACCAGGGCACGCACTTTAGTGGGCGCTTGCAAATCTCAAATACGCGCAGCCTGAACTCCCAAGTTCATTGACCCTACCTCCCAAAATATCAAAAATCCTTCATAAATTCCCCCAAAATTCTCGGATCACTACCAAAAGTTAATCGTTTGTTACTTGTGTCATTCTCAACCTTTCCTGCAAGTTTCATCCCAATCCGTTCACTACTTTTTGAGTTATTTTGCACACGGACAAATGAACGAACTAACTAACGAACTAACTAACGAACAAACCAACGGTAACTAAAACATAACCTCCTCCCTTGGCGGAGGTAATGACTAAAAATTGACTCCTATTGAGTGGGACTGGGTCCTCATATGCAGAGGTTTGGTAGGTGAGGTGAGGATTGATAGGAAATAAGGTTTATGAAAGTATACCTGCAATCATATGTATAATGAAATGATATTTCAAATCATGGAAAGTTACAAACTGGCCTACCTGTCTTTGGATTGACTCCCAGTTCCTGAAGTATGTTCCATGCACAACAGTTGGATAGTCTTTAGCATTAGTGATGGCTTCTAATTCTTGGTCTTGAACCTTCAAAATGCATGAAAGAAGCAAAATAATAAAACTCAAATGGTGGTGTTCTTTGATCAAAAGTGACTTTGAAACTCTTTCAGAATAAAAAAAAAGTTAAAAAACAAAATCAAGTTCTGCAACATTTTGAATAAGCTTACCTCAAAACTATGACCTTGGTTCGCACAGATGAGCAAATCTCCAGTTGCTGGATCCTCCTTGAGTGAAAATCGTTGCTTATCATTGAGAGCGACAACTTGGCGAATATCATCCTCTGTGTAATTTTTGAACATTCGATGGGCAAGTAATTCTCTGACGAGAAGGTATCCACCTGCAATAGAAGATCTTCACATGGTTAATAGGCTCTGCTGCATTTGCAACATTTGCAACACCTAAGTATCACATTAATGCATAGTTCTATATCAGTCCGGGAAACCCGCTCATGAGGACCGCTCCCGCGTACGAGGACTGCCCCGCCTCATGAGGACCGCCCCCCCGCCTCATGAGGACCGCCCCCATGCCTCATGAGGCCCGGGGGGAACGCGCCTCATTAAAACACGTGTTTTAAGGGCGCTCTGCATCGGTTGATTAAAACTCGATTTTTGAAAAAAAAACAGATAGGATTTTTTCTTCTTTTCATCATGGATAGTGGACATGTGTGTGTAACAAAAAATCACCGTGCAAAGTTGCAACAATTTATACGTCAGATGTGAGATGAATAGAAGTGAATAGGGGGGCCTCATGAGGCGTTCCCCCCGGGCCTCATGAGGCATGGGGGCGGTCCTCATGAGGCGGGGCAGTCCTCGTACGCGGGAGCGGTCCTCATGAGCAGGTTTCCCGGACTGATATGGTACCTGGGGTACAATGCAAGTTGTGCTTCTGATTTTGATATCTAAAGCAACCTTGAATGATCTGATACATGAAATATTGGTATATTATTTGCTTATTAGATGGTAAAAGGATATTTTGAACTTTCTAGATCCTCAAAGTAAAATCCTGCACCTTTTTGTTTCGACGTATAAATGACAATTTCTTCCTGTTTAAATAATATACAGTAAAGTTTTACTCAGGAGACAATGACAGCAATAATTTGGCATTGATACCAACATTCAAACAAACGGAGAAATATCAAACCATTAATTATAGTGCCTAACATACGGTATTCTAATATCGTTCATAAGATCTTACCTGGAAATATCTGAAACCCCATCGTTGGAGCCCTATGCCGCAGGACTAATGACAAAGATCTAGACAACCTCACATTGTGACGCCCAGAATGAGCCATGGTCATGGAAGAGATTCTCGACCGGGAAAATTGAAACGTTCTGAAAACCAAAAACAGCAGCACTGAGTATGAACCCCTTCAGCGGAGAATTGAGAACTGACTGATACAAATGGTGGATATGGCATTTTACGTCGATTCGCAGATTGCAGACACTGTATGAAGTCTAGGTTGCGACATCAGATGAAAAGCCGTCCCTAGGTGTAACAACAAATTTCATTTCCTTCGCTCCCGTACTGCATGTCGGCGATGCACGTTACAACAGCGAGTAAATCTACACGGAATGTATTACGCAATCGGAACTCACAACGTGTTGTTTAGCTACCCTGGGCCTGTCAAACCACAACCTCCATCTCTGTTTCCGGCCGTCCGCCCCGCGTGCCCGCCGGCGCCGCCGTATACCCGTGTGCCGCTACTCCAGCTGGTTGCAAGCTCCTACTCCTATCTTCCTTCCAGGGCAACAAGGCTGCCTACCAACAAAGAAGAAGAAGAAGAAAAAATGCCTCAGCATCGAGATACAGATATACGACGCTTGTGGAACATTCAGGTCAATGACAGTTTTAACACTCTCCTAGCAGGGCGAGTATTCAGGTAACATCAGTTGTTTTGTCATTACCAACGATCACCAATTCCGAAGAAATAGACTAGGTGTAGTGTGTGTATATTGTGGTCCCATATATTGTCATCCCTGTAAGCTGGTAATAATTACCATGAGTGTATACTATACGCGGCTCTACTATCATGACTACACTCTACAGCCTACAGCACAGGTGCATGTTTGGTAGGCCTACGTGTCCTTAACCAGTGCAGTGAGTGGATATGGATGTAAATTTACATTTGTCGCATGATGACGTACCACATGTATTTAAACCTCTAAGTTTAATAGTTGTCTCGAGAAATATGGCTACTTTGGATGTTTCTTCCTCCAGGACTGCAACTGCATAATGAAAGAAGTTAATTTAAGCAGAAGAGTTTCTGTAATTCTGGGGCTTGTGCTTGTCTGAATGTAAATTTACTTTCGTATCCATGTCAGGGCGGATCCAGGAATTCCGTAAAGAGGGGGCGCGTTTACAAAATTAAAGGGGAGGCGCACGCACCCCTCCCCCATTTTTTTCTTTTTATTTCTTTTGTTTCAACAAAAAATAAAAGGGGGGCGTGCGCCGGTTGCGGTCCTCCCTGGATCCGCCCCTGCATGTGAATTTCTCAAAGTCCACCAAAGCAAGCCAAAGTGTGACCAAAATCACAAGTAAATGGCTTCTTTCTAATCACTCATGTGAAATTATACTGAATCGGTCTTCAGAAAGTGTCGATATCAATGTTGACTTTCATGTCGCTCAAAACAAACTTGCGCTTGTGCTTTGCGAATGATCGCAGCATACTGCCTGCGGGATCTGAAACTGAAGTTAGCCATCCAATATTATGGAATGAATCTTTCAATTCAAGTAACTGGGAGCAAAAAAAAAATAAATGTTCAAATGATTTATGGCAAGTTTAATTAAGTCAGGGGAGAAATACACACGCTATATAGACAGACAGCTGACAGAGACAGACATACAAACACAGACATACATGCATTTCTCAACTGACTTCTGTCAACTAGCCACAATCATCGAACATTGATTTTTAGCTTTCACTTTGAGTCCCACTATATATTATGTTACTTTAAAGATATGTAGCATAATCATTATATGGCTAACTTCAGTTTCAGATCATGCAGGCAGTGTATGCTGCCATCATTTGTGAAGAGCGAGTTTATTTGGAGAGACGTGAAAGTCAACATCGATATTGCCACTTTCTGACAACCAATTCAGTGTAAATTCACATTTGTAATTAGAAATAAGCCATTTAGTATAACTTTTGATTTTGGTGGTTTGATGGAATTTGAGATATTCATATGGACATGAAAGTACATTACTAGTACCAGAATTTCTGTGGCAAAGTACCAACCAAGTTGACCTTTGCTGATCTGTTTGAATAAGTTGCTGTTCTGTGATTCTGGTGTGAATCATCATCCAAATGTTGTGATTGCTTGATTTATCACATGATTTACTGTATTCATACTTAAACATCAGTGTATTAATTAAGAACTTTGATCACATTAATTCTTCCATCTAGGAGTCCTTTAAATGCCTGCTTAGAAAGAGAGCGGACTTGTGTAATGGTCTTGTTGTTCTTCCTATTGTCCCTGCTCCAGACATGACCACTCCAGCTTGCTGCTTGGATCTGAAGATGGTGTAGTGAGATTCTACCAGATTCCTACATCATCACATTCCACAGAAACTGAGAAACCAGAGGTACATTGTAACTTCACTGAACAGAGAATGCATTAATGTCAATGAACATCCATGCCAAGACTGTGCATAAAAGACCATGTCTGATGTTGCAGCAGTGCGCAGTAACAACTGTCCTCTGAAAAGTCGGTGATCGTCATGTCAAGTAAAGAATGGTTTGCAATCTAAATGAGGTTATAAGCATCCTTCATTGAAGTCAGAGATATAGTATGTTCAATTTCTAGAGATATTTAAGCCTTTTGTATGTAGAATCTTACGGTACACATTTTGACAAGATATAAACTGTGCATATAATGTAGGCAGTTGGCACTTTGATTCAATCAGGAATAAATACCCATTATTGTAATATAACAAGGAGTAGTTAATTTCAATTCAGTACTGAAACTAAGGCAGGGTAATGGATCTGTGCAGACTACTAATACCCATTATGTTCATCCATGTTTTCAAGCTCAATATTTTTGTGTCTGTAGCCCATTCTCAGTCTGGAAACCAAGGGAGGCCCAATCCAGGCCATGGTTGTCCACAATGTAGCAAACTTTGGCTCCTTAGAACTGATTACAGCTGACTCCAGGGGAACTGTGACAATCTTTGGCAAGCAGCAGATTCTTGACAAGCGAAGCGTTTCAGACCATGCACTGAACAGTCTCCAGGTTGATATGGACGGTGGTAATTCAACTTTTGATTTTCAATACCCTTGTTGTATGACGCTCTCCAATCATGCTAATATCAAAACATTGAAATAATACATGTCTGATATTGCTTTACCTGTCACGAAGAATGCATTGCTTGATATTAAGTTATACAAGAATGAGATAGTAATTATGTGATACATAATATAATGCACATATTTGTAGGCAGAATGGAATTGGCAAGCACACTGCAGTATCTGCAGTGTTGTTATCAAGATGGTTTGATGCAAGCCAATCTCTTTCTTATTAGTCTAATTAGACAGGGACTGACTAGTTTTAGAATATATGTGGAATCATGTTTTGTGCCAAAAATATATTGTCCATTTCCTTTCAATATTATGGTGTTAAAATAAGAATATAAAGATAAGTTGAATTGAATTGAAAGAATTTGCCAAATACCAATAGTTATAGTTTCAATCAGATATGATAAAGATGATTTATATTTCTCTTTCCATTTTATGGATGAAAGCGGGTAACCTGGCCATTGTTGCTGGAGATGTTGAGGGTCAGATCCATGCAGTACTCCCGTTCTCCTCTCTGTGGAAACTTAGGATACCGCAGACAAAAAGTACCCAGAGGAAGGATCTTAAAGTAAGACTTTAATTTGTCATTCTTGGCAATGTAGAGTTTTGATGTTTCATGCAAAATTGAATTGATTTTGTGCGTTTGCTTCTCCTGTATCTGTGTACAAAGTAAAATGACATATTTCATGCATGAATGGGTTAAGGTTGATTTGAAGTAATTGATTTCTGTTCTTGAGACCTGCTACATTTTCTTCTGTAGGTAGTTTATAGGATTTTTATTTTACCATGCTTTTATATCAAATACAGTCTACTCCTGTTGTAACAAAGTCCCTTGGGACTGGCAATTTTCTTTCGTTATATCAAAATTTCGTTATAACCGGACAAATAAGCAATAAAAGATATAGAGGTAATTATGTTTGAATTTTTACTTCGCTGTAACTGGAATTTTGTTATAACTGTGTTCACTATAATGAGAGTGCACTATATTGGTAGTGATCTTCTGGGCAAATGCATTTATTATTTACATTTAGTATTGAATTGATATCAGTCTTCAGAAGGAATTCAAGAACTTCTCGCCACCAGACTCTACAGCAGCTCTTCGGGTATAGCAACAAATTACATTCTAGCCTCGGACAGAGCCAAAAATCTTCACTTCATTCAGCAAGGATCCTTAGTTCTCACGCTGCCAACATCAAGTTGCATCAAAACAGTAAGTTCACCAGACCTCACCAACTCCACAGGCGGAGCAGTTTGAAAGCAAACATTTTATGTTCATGCATGAATGTGACTGGGTAGCAACAGTAACAACAACGACAACAACAACTATTTGAGCAATAACAATATCATCCACCCACTAACCAAGTACAGTTCCCCATGCTCTGATGGCATGATACACTTAAAATAACAAGATTGGCTGATGCCAGGGGACAAAAATGCAGGAAGCTTTCATTACAGTACAATATAACAATGTAAATCCCTATAAATAGGTTTGGTTATAATTGCTTCAAAATGGAATTGATATCTACCAACAGAGGGTCCCAAGTTGAGGTGCTGCTTCAAATGCTGCTTTGCTCTAGTGGGAGACTCATATCAGTTCTTAGTCATTTTATCACTTCCAATAAAATAAACAAACAAGCGATTTTTCTAGAGGCTATTTGAGGGAATCATAAGCCTTTTGAAAAAGTACAACATTTTACAAATGTTTTTGTTTCTTGAAGCGTGGATGCAGCACTGAGAGGAAGTTTGATTCTACTTTTCTGATCCCTGTCGTTATTTGTAGCCAAAAATTGATTGAAATAGTTTATTGTGTTAAGGCCTTGCTAAAGAGATAAGTATGGTGAAACATGAAACATGCCCAGTGTTGTTTTGCTATGATTTGTTTGTTGTAGATGTGCAGTGGTTACTTTGTGTCCCTTCCTGATGAGGCTGACATTCCTGAGCTGAAGAGTGGAATTGACCATCAGGTGGCCCTAGGAGGAGAGGATGGAACCATATCCATCATGTCCAACTTCAAAGTGAGGAGTATATCTGTCTTATATTTTCGTACACGTAGTCATAATATTTGTCCAAGGAAGTCTCCTTGGTATCAGTCCTGGGCCCGGTTTATCAAAAGATATAATCGATTATAAATTCCCTTACGACACAGGCTGCCATAGACTTATGTTAGAAATCAACTATATAATCAATTATAACCCTTCATAAAACAGGGCCCTGGTTTTCCATCAGTCTTTGCCATGATCAATTCCAAAGGACTGCCAGATACCCATTTCTACAAAGGGGGAAGAGGGACAATTGCTGGTAAATGTCTAATGCATGGATGCACATACTAGGTAGGAGTCACACTTGTAGTGTTCTTTTTGACCGGAGCTGTATCCACTGTGCTTGCGAGTTCACACAAACTAGAAAATGCAATTTGTGATTGGGGATCTGAAAATCATCCAAAACCAATCAAATATTGATTATGGTTTATAGCAAAGTAAACACAGCTTTGGAAAGTATAGGTGATTCACCAGCAGAAGTCAGGGTAGTACCAGTTCTTTACTGAAATGTGAATATCTCTTAGGACACTTTAGTGGTTTAAACAAAAGCCAGGAGAGCATTATAAGAACTGAATTGAATGCTTCAGATCATGTAAGTAACATAATCGGTTTGTATGGTATTTACAGATTATTGATATTCATTCTCACTGATGAATCACACAGATTAGCATTACTGTTACTTATTGGCACATTTTAGATGTTTCATTTCAAGGCATCCCCACCCTGTCCTTGCCTTTTTCCATGTAGATTTCTGAGCTTCAGTACACAAATATCAACCTGCCAATAACTGAAATGCTATGCCTCTCATCTGTGCAAAACGATGGCAAGGACTCCCTCCTGTGTTCCGGACATTTCAACCTGGTTTTTCTGTATCACAATGGACAGGTGAGGAAAGAGAGTTCAATGTGCTATTAAGCATTTATTCAGACAATGAGTAATATTGTTAGAAATTGAGTATGGCACACCCAGGTAAAATGAGTAGTGGACGCAGAGAAGTTAATGTGTGATCAAAGCCAAAATAAGAAAAGAAAAAAAGAAATCAAATGCATAAACAAGTGTTGCCTGAAGAAAATCTCATCATATAGGAGCAATAAGATGAAAGCCAGTGACCTCTTTACAACAGAGTTTGCCAAAAGAATGGAATCATAATGTATCAACTTCTAAAACCAAATGTTGTATACCAATATGTCACTCCCCTCTCCCCCCGCTTCTAATACTCTTTATTCAATCTTTTCCCTCCTTTTTGTGATTTATGTTTCTAAACCTTTCTGAACTATCAATCTGTATCTTACTTCAAATTTTGCTTGCCTATTCTCATTGTCTGTCTCGCCAATGCTTTGATGTTTTGTTTTGTTTTGGGATTTTTGTTTGTTTTTCTTGAACAGTGCCTTGCAAAGTATCAGACATCAGATTGGGTAGTTGCAATGTCTCTGTGTGAGGCAGAGAAAGATGGAGAACAGGACATCATCATTGGCTGCCGAGACAACACAGTCGGTGCTATCAAAATCTCAGGATGACGCTGCGACTGCACTTTGTTTCGGTGACCCTATTTCATGCCTTTCTCATGATGCTGTGGTTTTATCCTCATGCCAGAGCCAGACAGCATGCCACAGAAAAGTTTCTGAACTATCGATGCTTTTTGCAACCAAGTGGAGGGAGAAGAGTAATGCTTTTGATTGAGGGGCGTCTGAGGCTGTTTTTGTTTTTGTTTTTGGTCTCACCCAGATAGTGGAAGGCATCACTTTTCTGTCAGTGGCAGTGGTGGCATCGGTATCGTCATTGTCGTTAGCAATTTGGTGTACTCTCTCTAACTTTCCAGGGCTTTGAGCTATGCATGACCACCAAATTTGCCCACAAGTTCATATTACCTAAAAATGCTGGTCAGGTTTGAGTATGGGTGCAGTCCAACAAGAACAAAGAGCAAAGGGTCAATGAACTTTGCTCTGATAAGCACTATACTCACAGTATTGTGGTGTGCTCTCAATAACTTTCCACATATTTGAGCTATGACCACCAAACTCACACCACAGGTACATGATCTGAAGATGCCGTCAAGCTCAAATATGGTTGAAGTTCTACAAGTTCAGTGGTCAAATGGGTCAATGAAATTTACCTGATAAGTCCTGTACACATAGTATTGTGGTGTACTCCTAATAACTTTCCACGGCTTTGAGCTTTTACCACCAAATTCATACCGCAGGTACATAAACTAAAGATGCTAGTCAAGTTTGAACATTGGTGGATTTCAACAAGGTCAGAGGTAATGGGCAATGAATTTTACTTGATACACACTGGTTGACTGTACACATATTTTGGTGTACTCTCAGTAAATTTCTACAGCTTTGAGCTATGACAATGAAACTCACACAACAGGCACATAGTTTAAAGATGCCAGTCATTTTCTAATATGGTTGAAGTCTGACAAGTTCGAAGGTCAAATGGTCAAGGAATCTCACCTGACACTGTGATAAGAACTGAACACATAGTATTGTGGTGTATTCTTAATTACTTTCCACAGCTTTAAGCTATGACCGTCAAATTCATACCGCAGGTTCATCACCTAAAAATGACAGTCAGATAAAAAATTTGGTGAATTCTTACAGGGTCAAGGTTCAAAATGTCAATGAACTTTCCCTTATTTAAGTGCTGTAAATTGTGCCCTCCCAATATATTTCTACAGCATTGAGCTATGACCACATAAGTCAAACCACAGGTACATTACCTGAAGATGCCGGTCCATAGTCCTTTGTCCATTATGCATCATGCATAAACTCTTTACATTCTCCTCTTGCCCCCTCCCCCCTCCCCCCCCCCCCCCAAAGGTTTTTGTAGCAAATTCAGATTGCCCAATTTTGGCCAGGTCAGAATGTGGGGCCCATTTTCATACTTGGATGTTCTCTTTGAAATGCATGATCAAATTTTCTACAAACTTGTCAACAGGTATTATACTAGTGTGATCGAATATACAAATGGACACCATGTTCCCCAGGAGACCCTCAAAGCCCTCACCCCAGAGTGCCAGGTTCTAAGGTTATAGTCTGTGAGAATGCATGAAAGATGAACTTGCAATGGTATTCAGGTGTTTGCTGGACTCCTGGGTCTCTTGTTTTTGTAAAGATTTGTTTTTACCCCTTTGGTCTAATTGTCTTGTACTGTGTGTGTGTGTGTGACTTGCGTGATGTTCATTCTCATCAAGGGCTCAGCGTTAGGGCAATGCTGCACTCTGGCGCTGGTCCGATAGTCCCTGACCAGTAAATATCACTGTCGGACCTGTAACTTATTCAGGAATGGACCAGTAAAAAGTGGAACAACTGCGTACCTGCTCGTCCGACCTGTCTGTCGAACCTGTAGCAAAAATGGGTTAGTGTGCAGCCCTGGTTAGTGGCTGTGATAAAATCACTGATATTTTATTTTAGATGAATTGCGTCTATCCACATTAATAGAGCATGACTTCAATGAATTCAAGAAAAATTATGTTTTTCATTTGTCTCCTTTTGGCAACATGTCTCTGTCAAAGAGTTTGTACAGAGTGTATGTGTGCTCTAAATTATATCATCATTTATGCCACTCATGTATCGTAATTTCATCAAACATTGCCTGCACAAATTTTGTATGTGTATTACCGGCATAGTTCTGGCATATTTCGTGGAACAAATTAATTAATAATTTATATGGATGGAAAACCCATTATCTTCTGATCCAATATGTCTTACTTCTAATAATATGAAATGTGTTTGCTATGAATACACGAAGGGTTACACTGTAAATGAATTTTGAAGGCTTTTATGAAACTGCATTCCAAAGAGTTTCTGTATGTGTATGTGATTCATGCAACAAATCATGATGAATCATTGATTATCATCAAATGTCAAAGCTGTATGAGTAAAGACCAGGTTTTAGCAGTGTCTTTTTAACATGAAAAGAAGAAAATTGTGTTGATGGATACTTCTTGATAATGACTACCAGAAAATTCCACTGCAGATGTCAAGGTGTCCACAGGTATCAAAGGGTAAGCTCCTGTATTAAAGTGTTTTGATTTATTTAATGTCAGTGTGTCTCCAGCCATATGTATTACGAACACACAATTCAAGATGCCTGTGTGTGAAGATATGACTCTGAAGCATGCTTCAGTTATTTAAGTTTCTGTACATTTATGTCTATGTCTAAGCTCGGGATGATTTTCTGCATGTTTGCCATTCATTCTACTGTTGATAAACTCAGTGAATCTGACATTTTTTGTAGAGATATTCTCTCTTGTCCCAGTGATATGATTTCTAGAGATACAGTAGTTGGCGAATGGCAGTTGTAGGTTTCATACCAGTGCCTTGCTCTTTGTGGTGTGAAGAGCAATGTCTTAGATCATGATCGACCTATGACCTTTTCAGTAGAGTGCACTCCCGTTATAACGAACACGGTTATAACGAAATTCCGGTTACAACAAAGTAAAGATTCAGGCTGTAACATTATCCACTCTATGTATTTTTGTTGTTTGTTTGTTCGGTCATAATGAAATTTCGATATAGTGAAAGAAAACTGCCGGTCCCGAGGAGTTCGTTACAGTGAGAGTCTACTGTACTTGTTATAGTGTACAATGTTTGTGCATTCTGCAAGTGTTGCAATGTACATGTTATATGTTGTTCAACATTTATTTGGTTCAATCCCACAATAACAAAAATGCTTTTGTCATGTGCACATTGAATTTCAGTTATTGTTGTGAAATATTTGAGAGTAAATGTATTTTGTTGCATTGTCCCTAGCAATACTATTGCATTCTAACAGACAGTACTCAGAGAAATAATCATGAGATCTTAATTTGTCATCATGTCCACAATTTAAGAATGTAGTGATTTGGCTGTTTTGTTTACACGAGTATCAATCAATCAAATTAACAATATATTTGTTCTAAACCAAGATGTAAATAAACAATCAAAATAATTCTTTCAGGCTTTCCATATGTCATTGTTTGTTGTTTTTGCAGTCTTGTTTGAATTTCGCATGGACTTTTAATTTTTTCTATGCATTGTATAATGTACATGTATACGAAATTAAGAATGATGGCTAAGACTGTATTTGGAAAAAGGTAAAGAGAGATTCAGGGAAAAAAAATGTTGTTACATTACATTCTATTCTTTTCTTCTTCTTTTTTGGATAAGTCTTGCAAGTACAATTGCTATTACAATTACATGAAAGTAATTTGTAATCTAAGTTACATCATATATTGCAGTGAGCATAGCGTAACATCTCAATGCCAAGTCCCCTACGAGGTCCTTACTAAATCAGTTGTTGTGTGATAAAACAGCTTACAGATACGAAAACATGTACAATTTGATAGTTTATAAATACATGTACTGGGAAATCTTGAATACCCTAAACTGGATCGTTTGCATAGCAAATGCATGATAGAGCCCAAGTATTTGTACTGTTTTATTTCACCATACATCTTCAGCTTGCTGAAGTAGAATTCTGTGGGAAGAATCTTGGTACAGAACCCTTGAAAAGTCTTGGGTTTTGGGGAGAGAGATTTCATGGGTTTGTCCATTTTTTTATTGCATGGTCTGATGTTTAAAAGCCAAATGTGTGTGTGTGTGTGTGTGTGTGTGTGTGTGTGTGTGTGTGTGTTGCCATTTATCCAATAACATTTAATAAGAATACATATTTCAGGTAGGATTTCTTTTGCAGAGATTTTTACGAGGTGGGAATAAGTATGGTACAAGATATCAAAAAAGGAAAAAAAAAAGATATGCAAAATCAGGTATATCATAGCAAGTAGATCTTAAAAACTTTGATTGACCTCTAAATATTTCCAGGCAAAAAGTAAACCTGCAAAATCTTAAAATCTAGGAGAATATATGACGTGTTAGTTGAAGATATACTGTCGTTAATTTATTTCATGTTAAGGATGATCACAGTGTACAACATGATAACACAGATAAAGAATGAAAGTTTCTTCTTTGAGCCGAGGAGTTCCATTCTCATAAGAAACATTCAGTTTGTGTTGTTGCATAGTGTAGTTTTCACCAAGGAATGTCTCATGAAGTTTGGTTTTGTAACAGACAATCTCTGGTCTCTTTTCTGACAGGAACCTGAAATGTATTCACATTTATTTTTACACTGTGATATGGTTAAATCCTCATGGGAATATGTAATTCAGTACTTTGGAATACTATAAATTGATCGAGACACCTGCAATGAAGAGATATATATTTTGTTGAATTTTGATTTATATTCAATACATTGAAATGCGTAAACAGTTTGTTTTAATGAAATATAAGTTATAATTGTTAGATCTGGGATGGAAAAAAAAACAAGGATATGCTTACTAAAGAGAAAATATGAAATATGATGGTATTCAGGGGCGAATCCAGGAATTCTGTAAAGGGAAGGGTGCAACTAATATTTCTGGTGCCACTTCTGAGTTTCATTTCATTTTTGTCTTTTTATTTCTTTTGTTTTTAACGAAAAATAAAGGGGGGGGGGGATGCACCGGTTGCACCTCCCTCTGGATCCGCCACTGGTATTGCTGAATTGATAGAAGCAGAAAAGAATTAGCAACAAAGGCTGGGAAGTTACATTTACATTTGCCATTTACAAAAGTGGGAAACTTCACACAATCAGTTAGAATATGAACCAATTTGAAATGTTAAGTTTTCAGCGGAATCATGACCAGTGGCGCTCCTGTGGTTAACTGGAAGGGAAATATTCACATAAAGGATGTGCAAATAATTGGTGTACTGCGCTGCAGACAAGGTTCTGGTATTTTGTTTGTTTTCAGATTATATAGAACAGGGCTGTCTCTCCCTCCTGTCTCCCAGCAATTAGTTCTTTCTCAACCCCCTGGGCCCCCTTCTCTCCCTCTGTGATCGTTCTCTTCTCTCACATTCTCCTCTCCCCCACCGGCCCCCCCCCCCTTTTCCATGCACTTTCATTCAGACAGCATATTATCCCTCAATAATAAAATTATCGACAGGTGCAAGAAGGAATTAGAGAGGGTTTAGTTAAGGTGATTGGAAGAACATACTTGGTGTAGACTACCGGGTTAGAAGGGATCGAGGACTGTGGCGGGGGAATTGTGGGTTTCTTTGGTCAACATGCAATACGATTGCATCATGCTTCACTGTACAGTTGTGTGGGTTTTTTTTTTTTTTTTAATTCTAATGTACCCAGTACGAGGTATGCAAGGTGTTAGATATGAAGTTTTAATTTTTAAATATCCATAGCATGTAAAATATACATGTAATCCTATAACACAGATCGGCCTACAGGAGAGATACAAGCATTTCTGTTATATGTGTCAAAATGTGTGACTATTGTGTTATATATGTTCAGAGTATCAGCCTATGTGTGTGTGTGTGTTTGTTTGTTTGTGTGTTTTTGTTTTTGTTTTTTTTTACCGGTATTGTTTGAATGTTGATGAACAGAGATAATTTAAAAAGTGTGTGTTTGTATGTCCCCAGCCCCTATACCTACCCCCACGGGACGGGAAAAACAAAATAAGAAAAGGATATCTAAACCCTGTACTCTAGCTGGACAAGAGTTAGATGCATAATGATGAATAGTGGGAATTTCCAGATTTTCAGATCGCGCACAATGCGCCGTACAGAGCCCTGGTCAAAAAGAACCTCAGAATAAAGCAGCTGCTGCATACAGTACTAGTTTACCATCACGATGATCACGTCGACACGGGGATCGGGAATTCCCCGAATTGGCCTGGTACGCACTGAACGAACGTGATCTGGTGCATCGAAATCAACCGCAAACACTAACAACTGGCTACAGTATATTTTGAGACTGTCTTCCCATTTTAGTATCAGTCATATCACACGATGGAGCCTCCAAGGAAAAGAAAAGCACAAGGAAAGCGTGAGAAACCGCGTGGGAATAAGAAAAGACGAAAAGAAGGTGAGATAATTTGAATTCACGCGCGAGGTGTATTTTATGACCCCACATACTGCATTTGATGTAACGTAGATCACCCTCTAACTGCGACCAGCCCCAACGCGAAGCGTTACAGTAATATAGGTCTAGTCAGTATAAGTTTAATTGTGTACAAGGAGCGCCCCGGGGTTAATCCCCTTCATGAACTTGTCGTAAAGTTGTAGTAGAAATGCAGATCTCTGATTCGCTTCTGAGCAAATCTAAGGTGGTAGTTAAAGGCTCCACTCATGTTGCAGTTCTCGGCAAGAGTTCCATATGTAAATTTTACCTCTGCTAAAACTGAAAACATAATAGGTTCTACATCATGTATTAAGTGATATTATGTGATTTATGATAAATCATTTATCATCTAGGTGGCTTTTAACAGAGAGCTGAAACAAAAACACAAGGTCAAGGAGGATAGTGCAGCAAGAGCCTCACTATTGTCGTATTGAACTTCCCGCTTGAGTGTTACATTAAAAAGGAGGATGTCCTGGGCCTGGCGGGCCCCGTTTCATAAAACGTCGTTGATATGACAGCAACACTTGCTGGGATGGCAATTTTCATGGTACTGACAATTAAGAATCCAGCTTCCTGATTGGCTGTTACCATTTATTGGAAGTTGCCATTCCAGCAAGAGTTGCTATCCTATGCTAACATATTTACCTCCGCCAAGGGAGAAGGTTATGTTTTCCTTCCCGTTGGTTTGTCCGTGTGCAAAATAACTCAAAAAGTTGAGCATGGCTTTAGATGAAATTGGCAGGAATGGTTGAGAATGGCTCAAGGAATAGATCATTAAATTTTGGTAGTGTTCCGGACATTTTTATGAATTTTATGAGGAATTTTCAATATTTTGGCAGGTAGGGTCAATGGACTTTTTGAATTGAAATGATTTATTGATACCACATATCAACATCATCGCAGCCAAAGGCCGAATTGTCAAATGATATAAAAGAATACATAAAAAAAGCTCAAAAGAGGAATACATACCGGTATACAAAAAGATGAACTATACACATAAATATCCATAATAAACTCAAATGAAGTGTACAACTTATTCTGTGAAATAGGAAATATTACAGTTGAAAAAGGAATCGCGAGATTAATATTGCACAATATCATGATATACATTTCAGATTGCAAAAAAAAATATCAATTTTTTTTGTTATCTTACCTCCCATTTCTCTCTCTCTCTCTTTCTGTCTTTCTTCCTCACTCCCTCCCTATCCCTCTTTCCTAGGTATGTTTCACTGTGTCTATATTTCCCTCCTTTTCTCCCTCTCCTCTCATCTCCCTCCCTCTCTCTCCCTCTCTCTCTCTCTCTATAAATAACTCAATATTCATATCAAATTAAAATCATTCAGTATCAGCCAATATGGTAATTCTTCTAATACTTACATATTTATATATAGAACAATAAAAAATATTTTCTATAATTATCATAAATATCTTACAACTTTGGATACTTCAAAAGATACACAAGCCATTATCAAAATCAGTGACAAGGACCCGAAAGTGTGAAATAATAAAAAACCAAGGATACCACTATTACATGTGTACAAGATGATGTCTTATCCCGTGTATATCATTATATCTATCAGTTACACAAAAAAGCACAGTATACATTAAAAAAAAAAAAGCTAGGTATTGACCTCTATTCTCCTTCATTATCCTATAGATGATATCATCGAATTCATCTTAGCGCTTAGAGACTTGAATGTAATTTGCGCTCTATAAAAATGGTTCATTATTATTATATAGGATACAACATATTCTTTTAAACAAACACAAAATACAATCATACAAAACTGATAAACCAAATTCACTGTAATTGTACTCGTACAGAAGATTTGCCGTGATCAAAAAGGAAGAACAAAAAGAAGGAGAAAGAAAAAAAAAAAGAAAAGAAGGGGAAAAAATAAGGGAAAAAATATGTAAAAGTAAAGCATTGGGAGTTCAAGCTGTGCATTTTTTAGGTTTTCCTACACGCACTAAAGTGCATGCTCTAGTTTCTGTTAGGGTGAGGCACGACACACAGCTGAGTGTTTATGACGTAACAAAGGCTTACATTGGGAAATCGGGCGATTTTTTCAGCATGCATACGTATGAGTGAAAATCACTGATCTCAATGGAAGAGCAAGATCATCGGTGGAAAGTAGCTGCTTGGCGGAAGTCTGCGCTCTCAGAATGCTTTTCTAGTTTATGAAATGGGGCCCAGATGTCCGGTACGGTGCGGGAGACAGCAAGTTCATAGCTCTGTACTATAGCATCTTAGGACAAATATTGTAGACATGGGCACTGGCATAGGGTACTGAGGAAATCATAAGGTTACTATGTGATACTTGGATTTGATGTTGAGATATGGAATGTGTCGATGAGAGTATGGATATTAGGGATTGTAAAAATCTTTTGCTGGACAGAAATTACTGTGTAAGCTGTTATTTCAGTGAGGGTTTAATTTTTCATGAATTACAAATCACAGTTGGATCACAAATTTAACAACAGGTGAAAATGTTTTCTTGTGCTTGGGTGATAGTGCATTGACATTAGCATTGGCATCAATTCCCCAAAATAACATCCTGCGAATAAATGTCTATTACCTCCTCTTTCGCGAAAATACCTATATGCGAAAATAGCAGCATAAACAGTATTTTCAGCTTGACACTTGAGCTGAATCAGCCCATCTGCAACTACCAGTTTGTTTGAAATCTCTCTGGACAAAACGAGTACAGCGACACTGTACCATTCCCACCTAATGATGGTCTAATATCCTCCAATGAGTACCAGTAAAGGTGTTCCATACCAATGAGCATACTCTAGGGCAGGAGTCAGAAATGTGTAGTGCAGCAATGTCGCAAATGTGAAGTCAGTATAAAATAGTGTTTCACTGCAAGTAGGTACTTATTGAATGTACATTCGTGGAGGTCACATGGTATTGTAATTCAGCTTCACCTTGTCCTGGATGTTGATGCTCATGTACTTGGATTTGTCATTCTTTTATAAACCATGGTACTTGGAAGTTTAGAGCTTTTCTGTGATGCTCATTACTTGTTATCTTAGGATGGAAATTCTTGAACTAGTCTCTTGCCCAAATCAAATAAGGTCTTTATTTTGCATGACAGCAATGTTCAGCAGTTTCCTGTTTGGCTACATTTGAGTGCATGAAGCAGTTGCCAAGAAAATAATATTTGTGGTTTGATTAGAAACTCTGAGAGGCCAGGGAATCCCTGGCTTATTCCCTGGCCGAACAGATGATGATGTGTGACGTTGATCCCTTCCTCCTCCAACCTACCCCCCCCCCCCCCCCTCGAGTTCTTCAAGATAGGGATAACAGGTAACAAGAGTTTTGAATACTAGTGTATTACATTAGATAGGTTTGGAAGTGCGGAATTGTGTGCTAACATACTGGTTTTTATTGTTCTGCATATCTCAATGCACTTTAACAGAATTTGCTGGTTAAGATTGGTGTTATGTCACCATCAGTATTTAGTAGCCTGAGTATTTATTTGTTTTTTTCCCCCTTTTTTTTTTTGTCTATTCATAGAATCCACTGTGAATAGGGACCCATCCTCTGATGAGGATGGTGAGCCTGCACTTTACACTCCCCAGCACATGTTTCAAGCTGATGATGATGATTCATCCAAAGAATCCGTCTCCCTGCCAAACCTTCAACCGTTCTCCTCCGGACAGACTGTCAGCTCTGATGGGTCAGCAACACGGCCAACATCTTCATTCAGTTCTGCTGCCCACAGAATGATGGTAAGACCAACATTTTAGGGGTGAATTATTGAGACATGTACTGGAGTCACCATTTTCAGAGAACAAATATAGTAGTCATGATATAAATAAAATCAGCAATCCATTGTAGATGCATCTTTTCATTCTTGTAGTTCAGTTTCAGTACTTTTCTTTTACTAGACTTCCAGTGTATGAACAAGATGTCTGATGAGATTGATGTAGGATCAGTGATTCATATCATATTCAGAAGAGACCATACAACAATGATTTCAAATGTAAATGTCTCCCATATAGGCCAAGATGGGTTACCAAGCAGGCAAAGGTCTTGGAAAGAAAGAGGAGGGGCGTGTCAACATCATCGAGACTTCTAAGCAGAGGGGACGTCGAGGTCTGGGCCTGAAGATGGAGGGATTTGAACCCAGTTCACTGGTGACATGGTCGGGCACTGAAGAGGTTTGTTTGAATCCATGATTCTTAGAAGAGATGTGAAGGTTAAAGGGTGTGTACAGTTCTGGTCGAGGTGAAGATTTAGCTTTTAACGTTTTGTAAGATATTCAGAAACCACTCTACGAGATGTCAAAGAGCACGCAGTTCTAAGGGGTATCAAAAGTTTATTCGATGAAATCGGTTTTGCAATGGCTGAGATATCCAAAAACAATGTGAAACAAAGAGATCCTAATAAAGTTGGGGCATGTCGCCTTTTATTATTAGCACTTTTTTGGTTATCTCAGCCATTTGAAAACCAATTTTCATCAAATTAACGTTGAATCCTTCTTAAAATTACATGCGCTTTCATATTTCATAAGAGGCTTTTCATTATCTCACTTAGAAATGTTCAAAACATGAATCCCTACCTCAACCAGTACTGTACAGTCCCTTTAAGTACATTTTTATGGTTGAAGAAGTATGCACTCAAAGGATGAATATGAGTCACTTGTGGTAGTGTCATGGCACCTCACATAACATACTGATGTTGAGAAAACTGAAATGAGGTAATTTGACTTGAATAAGAAAGATTGTTTATGTTTGTTCAGAAATTGAAAGTGTAATATCCTAACGAATGCTGTTTAAATTTCAAATACTTCGAATATCATGACGTTCTAAACTTTGGGAGTTTCATGCAGCATGTGGGCAAGGTGATGTGAATTTCCTATCTCCATTCTGCATGACTTAATTTGAACTTGATTTTCTTAAAAAAAAAAAAAAAAAACTGCTTAATCTGGTGGCCAGTTTTCTTAGTATTTTTGTGATAAGTTTTAGCAAAATAAAGTTGGGCAAGTTACAATATCATTGGAAACTTGGTATCACCAAAGTTAGTAATGAATGTTCAATGACTTTATCAGTGTTTTGTGGTGGTGAGTCATATCAGTAACACAGATAGACTGAAACTACATATCAGTGAAAGTTTTTATTGACATGACAAAAATTCTGTGGACATTATTGCCATATCCATGTCAGAAAGTTGTGTAAAGGGGTATTCTGTATCAGAAACATTATAAGCTATAAGCTGTGTATTTAACTTGAATCTTTGTATTGGTTGGTTATTGCCTGTGACTTTGCATCACCTGTTACACAACACAGATTTCCTCAGAAGAGACAGTGGAGTGGCTGACATCACCACAAGGAATTTTGACCAGCAGAGAGATTGCGGATTGGAAGGTTTACTGGGATGCTCAGCCGGTTAGACATCATTTTCTTTTTTCTCCGCTGGTCTGTTAAATTACACTGTAAATGATAATAAACCAAACCAGCCTTTTTTTTCTCTCATGTAGAATGAGTAATATGTGCAGGTAGTTAAAAGGAAAAGCTGCCTCATATATTGTAGAAACTGAGCACTTTATATTTCTGCAGTGAATACAATGAAAAGAATCTTTGCACATAGTTTGGAATGTGATATTTGGTCTCCTGCATTTGAAAAAATGAAAAGTAACCAACTCCCTGGGTGAAAGATGGAAAATATTCTAAGTTTGATCCAGTGTGGATATTTGTCATTTGTTTTACTTCACAGGCAAAATTAAGTATTTCTTTAAATAACCATTCATGTGTGCTAACTGCACCACTGGAGCCTGGAAAGTTTATTGTAGGCCTATAGTAAAGTGACTACATGTGCCAGATATATATCTTTTTTAATGCTGTATTACAATGAATCCATCTGTATTGATGTTAATCTTGTTTTCATTGTACATAACAGATATGTCTCTACTTATTTGCGTACTAGGAAAAACTCACGATAGATGATGAGACGCAGTTTTGTGATGGAGAGATACTGAAGACACTCTTGAATCAAAAGGTTTGCAATATTCTGATTGTGTTTATTTGACTTTCAAGATATGAGAAATGTATCTACTTGTTAACTGTTACGTATATAATGAAAGACATGCCAAAATATAAAAAACATGTTTCCTTTCTTTGTTATTTCAAACTAGTTTTGCATTGCCATAAAGTTTTTTTATCTGAAAAAGACAAACCACAAGACTGCATTGATGCATGTTTAATTCATACCATGCTACTTCCATAATAATCCACAGAACGGTTAAACAAAAATGTTTAGAGAATGACAGGTGTATGAACCATATCTAAACAACAGATGATGTTATTTCCTTTATTAAAGTGTTAGATTGCTTTTTTAATATGCTACTCTTTTAAAAATCCTTGGTGTGATCACAGCCATGCCTCATTTAAATTGACAGTGTTACTGCACAGTCAGGTAACATTCACAGTCACCTGTTGGCAGACGACTTGTCATCATGTGCCCTTTCATACTCATTCCCTTTCATTGCTCTTTTGTTGGTAAAAGAAAACCGCTAGCTCAGACACAAATAAAAGACAACCAGTATGATTTAGGGTTTTGTGTTACTCCTTCAATACTAAGATCGTCTTTAATATTCCTTTTTAGTCAGCCTTTGACCTCCTGGATGGCGAAGAAATGCGACAGGCCAGAACACGCTCCAATCCCTATGAAACAATACGAGGCGGGATTTTCCTGAACAGGGCTGCTATGAAGATGGCTAACATGGACTTTGTGTGTGACTACATGTTCACCTCACCAAAATATCCTGATGGGGTGAGTGACGGGGGCGAAGTATTGAGAATGATAAAAATGTAATCAATCAGCAATTGTATATACCATCAGTAAATCAGTAAATCTACACTTGGTAAGGATCCAGGAGATGCACTCATTGTCTGTAGAATTCTGGTTGGTCCTGTGCAGAGTCTATGGACATTTCAGAATCCATTACTGACTGACTTAATAGAGAGGGGACAGACACTTCAAGGAGAATATTATACAAATGATACACATCAGAGAGGACATTATGGAGAATTACACACACACAAGGTACCTT
The DNA here is from genome assembly GCF_040938485.1 of Diadema antillarum. Classification (NCBI taxonomy): domain Eukaryota; kingdom Metazoa; phylum Echinodermata; class Echinoidea; order Diadematoida; family Diadematidae; genus Diadema; species Diadema antillarum. The sequence goes on along the minus strand of NW_027271000.1, from coordinate 2,059,033 downwards.
TGGAACAGTTTAGGTGATAGCTTTAAGGGTGTTTTGACTGTTGCAAAAGTACCAAGTGTGGGGTATTATGATATTTTTGCCTGAACAAAGTGGTATGTGTCATTTGCTTTATAAAATAATAAAGCAAATCCTAGTCATTTGATAAATCACCCATCATTGTGAGTGAATGAAAAGATAAAACCTCGCCCGGTCACCACTGTGATGTAAAAGTGCTTATAAATGAATGCTCTGTATTTTGTACTTTACTGTTTGGAATTCGCAAAATTATGTGTTAGGCAATAACTATAAATGCCTGGTCACTCATACGCTTTCAGTCAGTCATTTGATTAGGATTTGATTCACAATTTTATAGAGGAGCGTAAATGCCATCTTGTTTATGAAGCAACTGAAATTCAGCAGTTATAGTATTTACTTGCAGTGCTATTCATAGCACAATAACAAATGAAATGAATAAACATAGTGGGACCAGGAAATCACAGTGATGACTTGAACACCATAAGTTACCAATGTCCAGCTTGTTCTACTGTAGAGTCTTGATTCAAATCATGAAACCGTCTTGATCATTGCAATGTTTACTGACACAAATTTAATAATTCAAGCTATGCAAAAATACACACACACATACACACACACACACACACACACACACACACACACACACACACACAGAATGAAACTAAATGATCAATAGAAGTGGTCACACCAATGAAAGATGCACATTCCTCTCACTAGATTTCTCCTAAGATGTGCCTGAGATTACTTTACACCACATCAAATAATGCTGTGAAATAACAGTTGTCCATGAAATTGCTTGATAATTCATTCTTGCTTTAACCAGTCACTCCAACGTCAAGACAAAAACAGCCACAAACGAGCGAACAATCGACCCTCTCAAAGAAGAGAAACAAATGGTTAAGGAAAAGAAAGGGGGAAGTCCAGTAGAGGGTCTTTAATATCACAGTAAAGTCAAGGAATAAGAGAGAATAAAAGTTTAGCTAAGTTTGTCTTTGCATATTTCTTTTTGTGACTGGTATCCGCCTTCTGTATGTACAGAAGCCTATTGTGAAGGGAAACGAGTTGCTCTACTTTGCCGACGTCTGTGCCGGCCCTGGTGGTTTCTCAGAATACGTCTTGTGGAGGAAAACCCAGGCTGGCCGTGACAAGAACTTTCGGGTCAAAGGATTTGGCTTCACCCTCAAAGGAGGCAATGACTTCAAGCTGGAGGATTTCTATGCAGCACCCTCAGAATTCTTTGAGCCACATTATGGTAAGTTTCAGTGAAGATATATTTTCATGGCAAAATAAATGAAGAAAAAAAGAAGAAGAAATGATAGAAGAATGGTCTATGGTACTAGTCGATCTATGCCAACTTTCAAGCACTCACAATTTCTGAATATTTTCCTTTTGAAACCAGAAAGAGGCCCAAATTAGAATAATCACACCCTCCTTGTTTTGGGTTTAGCATTGAGGACATGGGGGCTTTCTTCACAATCTTTTTATTTTTCTTGGATTGTGCAACCATCCTCTGCCTGTCAAATATCTTGATATATACAGGTATTGAAGTACTAATCAAAAACCATTCAGAGTCATGTTGCATTCCCACCATGAATTCACCATCTTGCACCGTCTCAATTTTTTAATGCGGAATACATTCTGACTTTGATTTGTAGGTGTGCATGGGGATGGTGACATCATGAACAGTGACAACCAGAGAGAGTTCAGGAGGTTTGTGATGCAGCAGACCGATGGAAAAGGGGTTCACTTCGTCATGGGTGATGGGGTAAGTGACTCTCATTAACTCAAAATATGCCATGGTGTAAAACCCTTGTGTGCCATATTATTCTGAGACAGCAAATGTAGCCGTGCTTTGGAAAACCATTGTGTTTTTCAAATCTATTTAACTTTCATAGATTGTTTTTACTCTGAACATGTAAAGAGCAAAGTTGCAGAGAAGATGCTGAAAGTTTTGATGTAAAATTTTATGACAAATCTATAATTGTTATTCTTTCAAATGACATGTAAATGACAAGTAGCCATATTATTGTACAGGCATGACTTTTGCACACAAACAGTGACAGAAACATAGAATCTATTCACAAATGCAGTAGGGAACCACCGCTTGATAATCACTCACACATAAAATGCAAGCTACGTGTGACAGGAATGGAATCACGAGAAACACTTTCATTATATTGTGCCATTTGGCAATTTATCGATCTGTGTGGGTAGGGTTGTGCATTTGAGCACAATATGCAAACTTGCCATGCTGTCGACGGTCGACCGAGTCGGGTATGTGAACGTGGCACATAAAGAGTTAAAGACATTTGCAGCAGCATCAAGTATGTTGTTGCTTATCAAAATCTTAAATCCTGAGAAACATTTTTTAAAGGGTGTGTACAGTTCTGGTGGAGGTGAGGATTTAGCTTTTTACGTTTTGCGAGATATTCAGAAACCACTCTATGAGATGTCAAAGAGCATGCGATTCTAAGGGGTATCAAAAGTTTATTTGATGAAAATCGGTTTTGAAATGGCTGAGATATCCAAAAACAAGGTGAAACAAAGAGATCCTAATAAAGTTGTGGCACGTCGCCTTTTATTATTATCACTTTTTTGGATATCTCAGCCATTTGAAAACCAATTTTCATCAAATAAACGTTGAATCCTTCTTAAAATTACATGCTCTTTCATATTTCATAAGAGGTTTCTTATTATCTCACTTAAGAATGTTCAAAACATGAATCCCCACCTCAACCAGTACTGTACAGTCCCTTTAAATAGTGATAATTCCAACGCTGTAGTCACACCCTAACCAGGGTAAGCTTGGTGGTGTGATTATTGTTCCTCTGGAGGGCCTTGTTATCAATACACCAACATCGCCATGCATTGTATATGCCATATATTTTGTGAGGTTTTTAGTTTGCAAATTTTGCCAAGTGGGTGCTATTTGCAAATTCAATAACGCACAAAATTGTTAACTCAGACCTTGATATGAATGCTGTGTGTACGTATGCATGGCTCCCTTTATTATTGTACTCCACAATTGCAAATTTGATTTAAATTGTTGCAAAGTCCCAATTTGCAAAAGCTTAGACTTGCTATACGTGGAACGTAGATCGAGTATCCATGCCTTGGTTGAGAGAGACATCCCTGCTGATGTATCTTGCATAAGGACAATTGAAATGCAGGATATCGTGCTCAAAGAACTCTAGTCACTGTGCCACAGTGCTTTGTGCTGAATATAAGTATCTGATAAGTATCTGCTGTTTCATTGTTAGGTTGTCATGGTGAATGATTGTAGTATTCCTTTCTTTTTATCTTCTTAGGGTTTCTCAGTGGAAGGCCAAGAGAACATCCAAGAAATTCTCACCAAGCAGCTGCTACTATGTCAGTTTCTTGTTGCCATGTCCATCGTCAGAGAAGGTAATAGACTGAAGCATTGGATTGTCACGCCACACTGAGAGTTTGCAATGAGCTCTCTTTTTGATACTAGGAAGAATACAAATATGGAGTTTAAAAAGAAATGATTCTAAATGATTTAAAGCAAAAGACATATGAAGAGTTCTGTTCATCATCCAAGTACAGTGTTCTGTTTGCAACTGCAATGCTTGTTGTGTACTTTAGGATAAATTATGGGAACTGTTTGTGTTTGTTATTCCTGTCAGATTGCACTTATGTGCTCTGCTGCAGGTACTTCTTAAAACTTTGCCCCTTCCTCTCCAAATCTGTCATTGCTGGCCAATCTGAACATAACATTTTCCCTATGACCCTATGATGGTGCCAAAGGCGTAATTATGTGTCTTTTGTAGACCCTGAGCACTCATTCCAGACTGTCATGGTGCTTGCCACTGGCTTCATGTATACTGCTTTGTAAGCAAACTATACAATAAAACAAAATGTACATTGTCAGGTTTGCTGTTGGTCGTCATGATCATCACCCTATGAATCTATGATTTTTAGACTTTGACTTTGCCAGCCGGGAGCTTACTCTTTTGCAATGGTCTGGAAAGCATAGACCCTGCAAGTGATAGGCTAGATTTTATGATGAGTTTGTTTTTGAATTCAGACCCAATAAAAAAATATGAGTTAAATTTCCTATTTTGCTTTTTACCTGTGTGAAGTAACATTACACATCTATGCAAATATTTCACATAATCATGACACATTTGCCCATTAAACCATAACTTATGTCAATCCTGCATGTTGATGATTTTTTTTAGTTTATAAAAGACACTTTTGAAATCATGAAATTCTTCTGTGGAGATGTTTTTTTATGCAATTGATTGACAAATTGCCCTACATTGACATGAATAAATTTTTACGTAGAGAAATTTGTCGATCAGTTGTGTAGAAAGGCACTTTTCCTGTTTGCAAATGTCAGATTGAATGAATTATCATTTCACAATATATTGCATATAATGCCCAGTTCCAGTGTTGTAATATTTTGTAGGTAATGCACAAAGAGAATAAAAGAATGGCAGTCTTGGATAAATGCTGCAAAGGGTGTCATGAAAGGGAAGGTGTGTGATGAGTAATTATGGTAAATCAGGCTTTTCATTATGTCCTTCTAATTATTGCAGGTGGTCACTTTGTGTGCAAGACCTTTGACCTCTTCACACCATTCAGCATAGGTCTGATTTACATACTATACCGATCGTTTGACCAGGTGTCTTTATTCAAGCCAGTTACCAGCCGTCCGGCCAACTCAGAGAGGTAGGTTCAAACTGGTGTCTCTTGTTTCGGTGATCTGAGTTTGATCATCAAAGCCGACACTTGGATCACATGTAGTCAAGAGATCCATCCATTGATAGGAAAGTTGCTCCAATGGAAACCCTCTCTGAAAATAACTGAATAAAATAAAGACAATAGATCTACAACAAATGAAAGAAATAATCAGCAAGTGGATGAAGGAAATTGGCCAAGATGGCAGCATATGGGCAGAAGGAAGAGGATGAAGAGGAAGACAAGATAAAAAGAGGGGAGAGGAATGATGAAATGCTTTGGAGAGCTAGCCGGGGATATTTATACACCTTATTGAATTGTTTGCCGTAGACACCATGTAGAATAGAAGCTGGAGTGTATTGGTCTTGGGGAGCTAAATCTCAGGTCAACATTGCAAAACAATTTGCATTTGGCTGAATGGATTAGACCCCGGACTGCCAATCACAGGGTCCCTGGTTCAAGTCCCCTGGCTGCATGCCCCTTGGCAAGGCACGTTGTCCTCCTTGCCTAATCCTATAATGGGGGCTAACAGTCATTGATCTGACGGTAGCTTTGCATGCAAGCATTCCATGCATGTTGAAAAAAAAAATCAATTCAATTCAACTGAAAGTTCATCAAAAGAAACACCAAAGGACTATACTTGCATAAAAGCAAACTGCTGGCTGAAGGAGACAAATTTAGTTCTTCTTTTCAAAGTTAGTATATTTCTTTACTTATGTCTTTGAACTTTCCCAGGTACGTGATCTGCAAAGGTCGTCGAGCCAACACAGACCAAACACATGACTTCCTGTTTGACCTCAATGTGACCTTGAATGACCTGAAGTCGTCAAAGCTTGATGTCCTGGAGAGTGTCCCACTGGCAGTCATTTTGGAGGACCAAGAGTTTGTGGACTACATCATAGAACAGAATGAGAGGTTTGTGTGAGCAAGCAATGTGTGCATCCAAGCCAGAGCTAGATATCTGTTTCAAAAGAGGGAAATGATATCTCTCTCTTATGAAACAAAAATGTACAATTATATTGATCAGGCATGTTATGGCATTATGAATATGTAGCTATGAAGTTTTTCATCTAGTATTTTCTGGAATGAGCTGAGAGAAGCAGAGGAGGGTAGGGACCTACCAGGTATGGGCTGGTAGTCTGTGCTACTGGTAAATAATGATGTACAGACGTTTTGGAAAAATATTTCATGTTAATGAATAAGGTTACATCTTTGAATTATAATTATATGTTCATATTTTTGTGGGTGGGCGGGGAGGGTGGGGGGAGGGCTTGTTTGTTTTTCATGCTAGTAGCACTTTGTTAGCATTGATGCTGCCTCGTGATTTAGGTGTTTAACCCTAAAAAGACTGGGGGGGGCCTAAAAGGCCCCCCCCTCGACATTTCGCGCGATTACACTGCAACACGCAATGCTCTCGCCGCGATGCTGTATGACTTTTTTCTTTCGAGTTTCCCGCACATTTTGACACCAAATTTGTGACGCCCGGGGGTACGGTTCTGAAGTTACATAACTTTTTGTACATGCATGTGAGACCGAAAATGGCTCAAAAATGTGATTTTGTGTACAAAGTCAATACAAATTGAGTTTTATCACATGGTTCATATAAATATGCTTATTTTTACTCTCAATGGCTAAAATCAATTTGTTTTAGTAGTATTATGCTTCAAAAAGGGTCTGCCACAAATTTTGCTGAAAAAAACAACAAAAACAAAAGGTCGAAAAAACAAAGAAATACATAAGAAATTCATAAAACAATAAAATAAATAAGAAATCAATTTTGATACTGAATTTTTTTTCAAGTACATTTGCTAAGAATGCTACAAAGAATATCTAGACCAAAAATGAGCACTTTTGGAGCTTTATTTACTGATTTAGATAAAAAAGTCTGATTTCTCGCATAAATTAGTATAATTAATCAAAATAAAATAAAAAAAGACTATTTTGGAAAATTTAAATATACGATCTTGTAGATTACATCGCACACTATCATTGTGCAAATTTCCGCGGCGATCGCGCGATCGACGGCCGAGATCTTAAGGGGGGGGCCCTTTAGGCCCCCCCCCCAGTCTTTCGAGCTACCAAAATAGCCCAGTCTTTTTAGGGTTAAGGAAACTTTTCTTGACAAGGTCTCACAAGCCTTTTTTCACATACTCTTTCTGACATTTTTTAAGTATGAATAGGAGGTTGGTTTTTTTTTTTTTAATTCATGGCCTTTTTGTCTATTTTGCCATTTGACTTGATCGTGTGTATATTTTGGTCTTATGACAATGGAAATGATATTACCATACATACCTGCCATGAGATGTTTGTCTTTGTAAGCATAGATCTCAGTTGTAACTTCACAGGACTGCGGTGGTTTTGTCTCCCATCTTTCAGACAGGCCCAGACGCAGACTCAGGCCCTGGCCAAGATCCAGGCCTATGTCCGCAACACAGACCTGATTGAGATGGAGCAGAAGCGAATGAGAGACGAGTGCCTCCAACTCTGGGGTGTAAGTGATAACAGCTTGAGGTCAGATCATATAGGGCTCATCTAATCATTTATCACATATAATGAATACTTCACCTATTTATTTAATTGCTTTACCATGTTTCATTGCAGCTGCTGTTGGTGACAGTGAGCCCACAACCACTTGGGTTTAAGCATTGAATGAGAAACATACATGGCAGGATGTTAGCATTGGTTATGAATAATCATAATTATATTCAAAACCTTGTGAGATATATTACAAACTTTTTTAAGGAATGTGTCTCCTTGGTTTCTTCAGAACCCACGTTTTACAGAAAAATCTTTATCTGCCTGTCATTTGTTCATCATGTACCAGATCAAAATGTCTTTAGCCATTGTCACATTATGCGAAACTATGCATAGTTTACTTCATGATAACTTCCAGAAGTTTGAACTTGCAATCACACTACAGACAAAATGTTTAGTTTGATTGATGTGAAATTGCCCATAGTTTGGTAGCTAAACATGCATGTGAGCAAAAATCATGTGCCCTCCTTGATAAGAACATGCATCAGTGTTGAAATTAGTATGTGTGCATAAACAATGTGAAATGGATAATAATGTGATAAACTTCTTGAAGTTGCAGCTGTAAGTGGTCACACAACACAAAACTACACATAGTTTTGCGAGAAGTGAGAAACTCTTTCAAGTGCATGCAGGAAGTTTCGCTGGTATACCGTCTCAAGAAGTTTGCCCTCACACTGCCCAAATTATACGAAACGAAATGCCAGGTAGTGAAACTTCATGCAGTTTTGCATAGTGTGAGTGCTGCCGTGGGATTGCTAGAAGTGAGATGTGAGTGAAGTCTTGGCAATGAGAGGGTTAAGGTAGTTGACTTGCCACTCTTGCTTGGTAGCTTAAAAATTGTCTTCACTCAGAATCAATATCTGTCACTCTTCTGTCCTTCCTTGTATCCAGATTCCTGGGCGGTCAAGAGCAGCACCAAAGACCACTTATGCTGAAACAAAGTTCTCTGAGCTTTGCGAGGTAATAATGGCATCTGCTGTCAACATCAGAAGCCATGGTGTTTACACATTTTCTCCCAGTGTCATCTAATTGTTATAGTGTAGTACTCCTCTCTACTTTCTGAAATAGAAACCTTTTTCTCTTTTAAGTTACCTCATAATTTCTATCAGGTTGAGTATTAAAGATCATCTGCTGTAAACATATGGACATATGGAATACCTCCCGGAGGAAGTATAGTTTGTGCTGAAGAGCCTCAAAGTTCAAAAAAAGTTTTTACCTGTTTTCTATCAAAATCATTCAGAATATGATATAGAATGTCAGGTTAAGGATTGTTAACTCTAAAACATGCTGTAGTTCCCCTTGTGTATTCATCATGACAAACCATCAAAATGTATGTTACTCTTCATATTTTATTCTTTTTAGCAGTGATAAAAGAAAAAATAAGAACATGAAAAGAGGTCAGAATAAGTCAAACTGACATGAAAGTCAGTTCTGCTATGATCAGTCTTCTTTGGGGCACTTGTTTAGTAACTTCTTGAATTTGTTTTCCAATTAAGGATGACCACGGCGACTATGGATACTTCTGTCGCAACGCCATGCCGCTGGACAGGGAGAAATTGTCTCAGAAGGTCAAGAGTGTGTTCAACTATCGCTGCACGGTGTCTGCAGGGGAAAGATTCTTTGTGCTCAGCACCGGGGTAAACCTCCCATGATGATCATCCAGTACTCCATGACATACTGGCACTCTTAGGCAGAATTATGATAGGCTGAAGGTGTTTTCACGTTTGCTTAATGCCTCTGTCCATTGCTTAGCATCTCCAGTGAGGATGTAGATATAGATTATCAACCAGTTGGCAGATGTGGCAAGGGTGGAAGGTGAAAGGTCAAGGTCAAAGGTCAAAATTATTTACTACTAACAAGATATTTATCTACTTCTACTAGGTATAAGTCCAATGGTAATGTTACTGTATAAGCCGTTATTTTTTGCAAGGATTGAATTTTCGCGAATTTCGTGAATCGCAGTTGGATCACAAATTTTACAACACATGAAAATGTTGCCATGCGCTATTAGGTAATAGCGCATTTACGATAGCGTTTTTGTCAATTCATGAAAACACCATCTCGTGAAAATGTCTGTGACCTTATTCACGAAAATATCTGTACACAAAAATAACAGCTTATATAGTATGTGATGTAATGGATAGAAATAGATTTGACAATACGCATGTTTCCTTTATGCAGAGGGTTAAAGGTGAATCTGTGGTTGTTGGTCAAGATCAGTTGCCTTCATCAAAATGTAAATGAACTCACGTGGCAGATATAGTGATTGCATACAAAGCAGAGTAGACATCCCAGTCAACTGAGCAAAAGTCAAAATGCTCCAATTTTTCAAAAAACTTACATTGGTTGGCTTTTCAGACAGGATATGATTGTTAGGCTATTGCTAAAATCTTGTAAACAAATACTAGAATAAACAAACAAGCAATCTTATGAATTATGAGTGGAGGTCATGCAAGCCCGTGGCTGCGAAGTCTTGACTTCATTGTAGGCTTCTTTGAATATAGATAAAAAGAAGATACTGTAAAAGTGGTTTCTTTCACGTACAGATAATTTCGCGGTTTCCATCGGCGCCGACTTTTTTGAGTCTTTTTCGCGTGTGTTTAAATTTGCGGTCGGCAAAATCTGTGAATTCACAGTCGGCAAAAACTGTTTTATTTTGCACATGAAAACCCAAAGTATAATCCAATTATTCTTTTATTTATTAAATAGAAATTAAGATTGAATACAGGCTTACCTGAAATCCCGTCTCTCAAGTACTTTATAACATGCTTGTACCTACATTGCGCGGTATCGCTGTGTGTGTGTTGACCATCAATGTACACTCAATGCACGGAATCTTCGTGTGTGCATGTGCGCCATAGCGTTGTAACAAGCGGCGAGTTCAAAACATTTCCTTGCGTGGTTAATTTCGCACGACTTTTCAAAACATTTTCGTGTGATGTTAAATTCGCGGTTCAACCTCAAAGCGCGGAAAGCGCGAAAATAAAACCACCGTGAAAGAAACCACTTTTACAGTATTTGGTTTCTGTGCCAGAAAAGTCACGCAGGAGTGAAAAAAATTACGATCCTTGCTTACAGTACTTACAAAATTTTACAGTATCAGAAACTCTCATGTAATCAAGTCTGCGTGACCCTGGTGCTGTAAGATAGTCATGTTGATATTGAATGCGCTGTCCATCTTCTCACAGAGATCCCATGTGTCATTCTGGGATGGGAGGTCATCTACCCCAAAGTGGAGAAAGTTGGACAGGTGCAAGCTGCAGCTGCCAGGCGACACCCTGTTTGAGGCGGAGCTGATTGAAGAGCTGAGAGGAGAGGTGAGGGCGAGAACCCCGATTGGGTCATGGAGAGATCAGAAATGATTTGGGCGCAAGTGGATGTTCCATGCCTGTGCCAGCATCTTGATCTCATTTTCTGTTTGTTTGTTTGTATTTATTTCCGAATTAAAAAAAACAAACAAACAAACAAATACAAAAATAGGTAAAATATCAAAATCATGTACATCAAAGTAAGATATGGAGGATGGCCCAATTTCAGTGATATTATTAGAATATCACTATTCTTCTTCATCAAATGGAAAATATGCTGTGTGTGAAGAGTGTGCTGTTTTTGTTGTACATGCATGCCTTCACATTTGATTCAATACTTTATAGAGATGTTCTTGCAAGAGGTTCACGAACAGGTCACTTTTTGATTTCAGAGAGCCTTTCTCGAGGTCAGAGACAAAATGTGACCGTGTGATGGCTGTGAATCATTATGGTTCAGAAACTTTTAAGGTCACTGGAGATCATTTGTGATCTCTCACTTTCATTTTATTGTCTCACAGGGTCAGGGTCAAAGGAGGATGCAAACAGTCCACATTCTGGATGCACTCTGGTTAGCTGGTCAGGACATCAGACATTTGCCCTACTCAGAAAGGTTAGAAATTTTCAAAGTCATCACTCAATTCTGCTTTCATTTGATTCTCTATAATTATGATACTGTTTCATAAAGGTTTCTCACTTAGGTGTATGTTTACATTTGTAGTTTTAATATGCAGACAAATAAGCAAAGAAGTGGGTGATGCCATGGTGACGTGTATGATTGATTATATGGATATCAAATATTATATGAACACATGAAATCCTTTCCATATACAGTGGAAACTCGATATAACGAGATGGTCGGGACCGAGTCATTTTCCTCGTAATAGCCGATATCTCGTTATATCAGTAGGCATAAAAGAAGGCATAACATAAAGACATTAATTTGCACATGTGGGACTACCCATCATATTTCAATCAATACTGATAACTTGATATTGTGTGTGAGGGAATTACTCACCTTTATGGGTAAGAAGATGTTTTTCGCCAAGGAAATCCAATATCAAGGATGTGTTTCTTATTAACTGTAGATGTTTGAAATTGTAAATTTATATAGCTTGCGATTGTATCAAGATCGTCTGTGTGGATTGGTACCAGTATGTGGTTATCGTATGGGTGTGTGTTGTGTGGAAAGCTTGAATAATAAATTATGGTCTGCACAATGCTGTGTGTGTATGTGACACATTCTGTATGTACATTATTATGACTGCGTGTGTGTGAAGATGGGGAATTCCCTACGTAGAAGGCCAATCACAGCATCAGATTGCCTCACATCTGCTAAACGTCATGATGATGTCATGTATACGGCCGTCCCACCGCATTTTCTGCATGTATCAGTGTGCACGCACACACACACTTACACGTACAACATGCAGTGCTAGCTGGAGTGCACTGAAGGAAATGATTATGTGTGTACACGACAGTTTTTGGCGCATCAAGCTTTACAATCTCGGAAGATGATAGCACAGGCGAAGTAAAGCTTTACCGAAGGCATTTTGCTTTACCTCGCTATAGCAGCTTTGATTGACTATGTTTTTCTTTGTTTGGAAGTCACAAAATTTATCTCGTTATAGCCGATCTCGCTATAAGAGTAGCATTTTACATAGACTTGTGTGGAAGGAAATTTGGGACCGGGAAAATTTCCTCGTTATAACCGATATCTCGTTATAGCAGTGTTCGTTATACCGAGTTTCCCCTGTAGCTCCTAGGAAATTCAAAGTGAGCATTGTGAGTGTGTGTGCAATGAACAGTGACCACTGTTTACAACAAATTCCTCAGGACCAGTGAAATCATGTAGTTATATCACAATCTGTTTTATATCTGGCTCTGAAAACAATGAAGTAGATATTTATTAATGATAATTCATAGATGAATTAATTGTAATTATGTGTATCTGTATAATATATGCTGTACTATGTAGTAGTCCAAAAAGTAGTAACGTGGTGTACATTTAATCATACAGGACATGGACAATATCTCTCACACAGACTGCCCCACTGAACCTGTTCACAGCAGCCACCTGCCTATAATGACTTCATTTGAAGTTCCCTTTGAGTGGCCACTGCACATAGGTTTGACTGTATATGGTATTCATGTATGTATATGAATATTGCACCCATCTATCCAATCTGTCCACAGAGTTCAGAAGATCGGTCTGTTTGTGAAGGCTGTGGACAGACCCACCCGGACGGACTTGACCCCACTCAGGTCCAAGGATATCGTCAGGTGTCATGACTTCCATGAAATCTTTGATAGGTATGGCACGGGGGTATATGGTCTGTCAGGAAAATTTAACTTTCAATAGGTACGACTCATATTATATACAATAGCATCAAGTGAAAATAAAGTATAAAGTTTGTGCAGTGCTTTTCGCGTTAAAATGAACACAGACATTACAAAATTTTGGATCCTTCAATGAAGTAAAAATTTAGGTCCCAAAATTACGTCTGTACATCTTTTATACTTTACTTATTCGGATAGAACAAAATTTTGATAAAATGAAAGAAAACTGCCAGTCTTGCACACTCATTATGACAGGAGTTGCGTGTATAAAACAGAGTTCTAAATCATATTTTAATCTATTACTGAGAAATTGCAAATTTGCATACCCAATTACATCAAATCAATTTGTAATTGGATGTACAGTATTTTACATTTTCATATATTTCAATCTTCTACTTCAATATGTGCTCTAAAAAATAGGTTTTTAAAAAAAAATCTCAAAGTCCAATTATTACGAGAGGAAAATGTGTTCAGGTATTCATGTAGTATGGTCGTTATCATGTACTTTGCAAAAGGTGCCATTCCACAACACTACACAGTCACAATACAATGTAATATAAGACTACATATTAAAGACTGTTCAAAGATTGTAAACCTAAAATATGATTGACAGCTGGAATGCTTGTAACAACATATTTCCAAGGTATCAAATTTTTCTTCAAAATTTGAATGTGAGATGTGTCTGTGAATGCCAAACCATATTCTGGCTGTCACTGATCACAAGTTTCATGGAATATATTTTTAGCAGGGTCACTCTTCTCACCTATCCCATACAAAGTCATCATGATGTCTAAATTATGTGTGTGGTCCTTTCATAGACTCACCATGTTGCAGGGAAAGGGAGGGGGTAGACACCGGAGACTTTGCTACCGAGCCGCCAACAACAGACATTTCGTTCCCACTGGTGTCTTCTTCATCAAGATATATAATGGTAAGAATTATTCGGTGTGAATATTGTAGTTGTGAGTTTCGAGAGTCTAAATGTTGATAAAGCAGCAGCCATATGATCTCCTGTGAAGATATCAAAGTACCCAGTTTTGGTCGCATGACTTTTGACATAATGCTTTACCCTCCATCTCCTTTGCACACAATTCCAAAAACATTAACTTCTCTTGAATCTCTTAAAATCTGGCATTCATACATCTGCTTTCGTAGCCGCCTTATTTTTCTTTATTTTGATTTCATTTCTGGGCATGACAGTTATGAGAAACCCATTTAAACTAAAAACTTTTACATTTCTGTGATGTCCATCAGATTTAATTTTTTATTTGGCATTTTTGTGTGTGTTTAGCTCCCTGGACAGTGCAGTGGAGTAGATCCAATCAGAAGCTCTACTACTACAACCTAGATAATGGCACTTCTACCTTTGACTGTCCACCAGATTGCATCTCTTCATTCAAGTAAGATTCTTAAGACTGTTTGAATTAATGTCAGAAATAAGTTATGAGAAACTGATGTAGAAAAATATGACTGAACTCCATGCTGGGACTACAGCTGATGAACCCTCTTTCAGTGAGAAAGTGAAGTCATACTGGTTCTAAATTTTTTCACGTAGATATACGATACAGTCATTCCTTTTTATGTCATACCAACGTATATCTACTGCAACTATCCCAAGAGTGTGGTTGAAGTTTTGTGTCCTTGTGATAGGCGAAATGAATATACAGCCTAGCCTGACTTCTATGCTGTGACTGTGTTCAGCACATCTCAGTATTTCTCCAACTTCATACAGTTCTTATGATATTTTGCCCAGGTACAAGTTAGTGTCTAAAGGTGATTTCATGTTTGTGTAGCTACCCAGCTGCATTTAGTTTAGTGTCACGTTAAAACGAGTACACATATCTACTGTCAGTGTAGACATATTCAGTTTCGTAACTTCTCTCGAAATGTGATGTACCATAACATGGTGTCTAGTTTTACTTTGCACACCTGTTACTATTCATGTGCATAGATTTAATTTGGTACCCAGTGTAAAGAATTCACCTCAGGGAGATGATATATGAACATGTTTCAAATTCTGTGATCATGTGAAATAGCTAAATCCACAGGGATTACTGCGTGGAAACTGGAGCTAACATTAATCAGTTCTCTATAAATTAAGGAACATCAAAAGTAATGGAAATGTTTATATTGCTCATTCTCTTTTAGAGTGGTGAGTAAACATTTATGAGTGTATGGGCAAAAACCTACACATAATATGAGAAGAAGTGAGTTATTTTCTTTTTTTATACGATTGACAGAATGAGTTGATAACCTTGAACAATCTGTTCATTGCAATTAATATTTTCTGATCAGTTGTGTACACATGAAATGTCAGAGGTCTGCCAACATCCTCACTACCGGGATCTGATCTCTATTGCAGGGCCTGTCGAAGCAATCGACTCCTGTGGGCGTGGGAGGATGGGGTCAAAGTTCATGACGAGCAGGATATGAGGGAGGATCCGGAGAAATTGTCCAAGGAGGAGGTTCTCGCCCACATCACGAGGCAAAGAGTGGTGTGATCGTCGCGGGCTGTCCCTGCCAGACATATAGGCAGGTGCAGAGGAAGGAAGGAAAGGACCCAGGGAGGAGAGAATCTGCAGTGAGGGGGAGAAGTCAAATCCTTGCCAGGATGGAGACCGGACGGACGAGAGCAACGTCGAGATTAAATGGTGACGCAGCAGGGAAAACGTCACAAAAGCTGCAGATCACAGAATCAAACCAGGTGCATGGATTGAAAAGTGGATTACTTAGATCGAAAGAATGATTATAAGGAAATGTAACCAGTGGAATAGTGCAGAAGAAGAGTGCCGGATTCTCCAGCCGTGTTGGAGGATGAAGGAAGTGGAACCAGTCAGATGTCAAGGGTTAGCAGCTTCATTGCTGTAAAAGCAGAAATTTTTGTGTGCATGAAATTTTCGCAAATTTCACGAGGAGCCAAGATTTTGCGAAGGTAAAATGTGACCCGCTACAACAAAATGATCCTAAAGTCGGGCGAGGTCGATTATTTGAAAATTGCATGACACAATTCCCTAATCTTTCTGCTTTAAATTGATATATAACACATCTTACGAAAATAATCGGCTGCGGAGATATCAATGTTTAAAAAAGAGCATGTCGAGACGTCTGGGAAATCACTGTTTGGAGAAAAGCGCCCTAAAAGTTCTCCTTGCGACGCAATCACGATCAAGGGACACGCAAGTCAGTATTCACCTCCGGACAATAGAAGGTAAGCCCTAGCAACCCCCGAAATGTTCATTCAAACACAGCGTCGACGGTCTCCTCACTGACCAATCAGTGACCATGAGGCCAGGAGAAGTGGCTGGGCATAGCGCACCCCGCCAGCACGCACCAGTCGACTGGGCAGTGTGCGAGCATCACGCTTCGGTTAGCGGCAAGCAGCAAACTGACCAATGAGATCACTCTGGTCATTGTTAGGGGCGGAGCCTATGTGTGGCGCTCAATCCAAATGTTCGAACCAGTTTCTGCTTCGTTGAAACGCCAAAAAAACATGGCCCAGAAAACGCTGTTTTTAAGTCTTTCCTTCCATCATTTTGCTTCAAAATTTCGACAGATGATAGAAGACATGTCAGACTCTAATAATATGTCAAATTCAGAAAATCGTAAGTTTTGACCAATTTTGATGCTCTGACTTCAAACTCGATTTTCGCGGCTTCGACTGTGCGCGACTTTAGGACCATTTTGTTGTAGCGGGTCACAAATGCATCCGAAAGTTCTCGTCTACGCAATACACTGAATGCCAGTGGCAATTCACAAAAGTTTCATGTCACGAAAAAGGGCGTCGGCTCCAATTTGCGAAAGTTTCATGCTGCGAATGTTTCTTGTTTTACAGTAATATGTGAATATGCATGGTATGATATGAAAGGGGTAAATGTTGTTCATAGCGACAGCATGTGGATAAATAAAGGGATTTGGGGATATTTGGTTTTTTTTTCAATGATCTTCGGTGTACTTCATGTGTATGCTTAGCATATTGACAGTAGATAGCTTCGCTGTTCTCTCATTACTTTGACAAATCGAATAATGGCACAGTTGATGCAAATGTGGATGAACACTTATCATACTCAAAATATCTTATGTTCTTCCACACAGTAATAAGTGCAGCCCAGCATCAAAAATTCTTGGAGAATATTCTGTTCCATGAAGAACGCAAAATATTCATAACGCAGCAAGGGATGATGCCATTCCTGTCATTGTGTCTTTATTTTCTATACTTTGTACATTACAAACAAAAATAAATATATACAAAATATACAATAGTACACGTATACTCCATCACATGCTGTGGAGCTGTCAATAATGATGCCAGAGATTTCCCGAGTTCATTTGTTGAGGTTAGTGAATCATATTTACATCCAAGTGTCAACACTGAGCTTTTATGCTACATGTGCATAATCATCTTTTCCATTCAGAAAAGAATTGCTTGCTCAATTAATGAGCTGACTCACAAATACATGTAGCATTAATGAAATAACAGCATTAGCACAAAACATTGCTATAAGAGTTCTTGAAAAAGATTTATGCAATAATTCCATTTCTCTATTTATGAGACAAACAAGCAAGTTGAATGGATGGTACTGAATTAATCACTCTGTTATCAGTTACTTCAGATTCTGAACTTAAGGTGGAATACAGAAGTCATGAAAACTATTATCTCATTTTTGGCTGTGGTATATTCAAGAAACCTGTCTGAGCCCATTTTACAGAAAAGTCATTGCGGAACAATGAAATAAATACACATTTTATCCACAATAAGATCTTATTAGTTGAATGGAGGAAATATGTGAATTTTTGACTGAATAAAAATAATAGAAAGGGGCAATAATCAGGAATTCATAATGTGCATGAATCCTGCATGTGTCTTGAATACATTCATTTATCAAAGCTAGGAATCCATCACAATATATGCACAGAAATGCCAGGTTCATTTGAAGGATATCTAATGTCAAAGAGAACAAACCCTGTTTTATGTTGTTTTTTTTTGTTTGTTTTTTGTTTTTTGTTTTTTGTCTTCTACAGGGAAACTCTGTTAAAGTGAGCTTGCTTACGATGAGGTACTGCTTTTAACAAAGAGAATTCAATTCAAATTTTCCCACTTTTGCAATACTGTACATGTATTTGGCTGGTCTCTTTTTGGTGCATTTACAACAAGGTACTGTTTATAACGGGGTAAATCTGCATTCGCGGTTACCTCGTTACGACAGGTTTTCCTTGTATATGTTTTTTCATGTCATTGCCATGGCTTGCTGTCACAGGAAAAACACATTGATTTCACAATTCTCTACTCATCACTTGTCCTCCTGCTTCCACCTGTTCAATATGGACAGACAAATGTCAGGGATAGAAGGGAAACCACAGCAGGGAGCAAAGTATATACCAGTTGATTAAAATATTACCTGAACAGGCCCAGGAAACTCCCATTTTAACAAGTGCGCTTATAAGATTACACTTTCAGTGAGGGGAATTCGGCAGTCCTGGTTTTCCTTCATGTGCATCTCCCATTATGACAAAGTCCTTGGGACCAGTATGTGCAACTTCCATTATAATGAAGTGCTTGGGACTGGCAGTTTTCTTTAATTATATCAAAGTTTCATTATAACTGAACAGCAAAGTGTATAAAGATACATGATAATTTGGGGACTTGAATTTTAACTATGTTGTAACAAGAATTTTTATAAAATGGGAGTACACTGTACTGTATTTACTTAGCTTGTCTTTTTTAGTACCTTTACAACTAGATACCGGTCAAAACAAGTTAAATCGGCAGTCCTAGCGACCTCATTTTAACAGGGTTTCCCTGTACATACTTTACAACTCCTAGCATCAGCCTGCAGAATGCAATAGAAATTACAGAGCTCTTTTGACGGAATTTAGTGCATAGGTGCAGATAATGTATTCATTGAACCAAAGTGATTCCTTTATATGGTACATTTTGTATATCAATTAACCAGAGATAGGGAAATTCACAGCATTGTGCGATTTGTGGGGTTTGGTGTTTTTTGTTTCAAAGTCTTTCGTAACAAGTGAAAAAGGGATGGGTCTTGTCTTGTGCTTATTCAGAGCTGTATCTCACATGTTCACCACGCCAATACATTATTATGTGATTATGTTTGTATTGTGTTCCTTGTAGGAAAAAAAGGGGGGAAAAAAGCTGCTGAAAACTTCTTATCCAATAGTGGTAAGCCAATGTAGTCAAATGGGGTCAAATGGGGCCTGAGCTTTTGATCCAAGCAGAATCTTTGTCAGAGGCAAAATGGTTATTTTGCCTCTGACAAAGATTCTGCTAGGATCGAAAGCTCAGGCCCCTTGGATTAATTTTGACTCCATCTATTGTAATCCTTGCGTAAGTCAACAAACATGAGACTGGAGTGAATGTGGACTACTGTAAAAGTGGTTTCTTTCGCGTACAGAAACTTTCGCGGTTTCCATCGGTGCGGACTTTTTCGCGTGTGTTTAAATTCGCGGTTTGTAATAATAGCGTTGTAGAAGCTACGAGTTCAAAACATTTTCGCGTGATGTTAAATTCGCGGTTCAACCTCAAAGCGCGAAAATAAAACCACCGCGAAAGAAACCACTTTTACAGTAACATGTTCACATGGAGTTAGTATGACAGTGTAGCTTTAGTCATCTTTAGTTGTATAAACACATGAATACATAATCTTCAAATATTTAAACTCTTATTCACAACAGACAGGTGAAGGGTTAGTTCAGCCTTTAGGTCAGCACAGAAGATCTAATTCTTACCACATTCTTGTCACCATGTCCTCTGATTTTTATCCCAGCAAAAACATGTTGACTTATACGAGGCAAGTAACGTTAATTTATCAATTGGGACCATTAAATTATGTTGAAATTGGCAATTTGGGGACTTCTTCATGTTGACTATACAACAAATTTTAACAGATTGAATGAAGAAAAAAATTGGACTGTTTTAGCGTTGTCTTCTGCTATGTTGACTTAAGTGATGTTTACTGTAAATGAATTATGACAATCAAGAACGTAAATATCCCTGTGGACATCCCAGTCAGTTATCATATGATGCATAGTTTAGCCATTTGACTTTGATTTACATGGATTGGTTAATTTCTTTGCCTTTACACAATCATGTGTGAGCATATTGTTTCATATAAGCAATTTGCCAAGTTTACTCAACTGTGTCATGAGCTTGTTCAGCTGTTTGCATAGGTGGATGTATCTTTTACTATTTTAACTTGTGTTTTCCCTTCAGAAAATTCAGGGTGGTTTTCCTTTTATTTTTCCTGTCTCCATGTGTCAAAACTGAAATGCCAGCATAAAATTTTGCTTTTTGCATCAAATTTTGTATCATGTATTCTGGTGATGCCATTTGTGATGGGTTTTGTCTTTAGAGAAAGATGCAAATAAACTACTTCAGCAGATGAAGCTGTCATGACTAAAATTGAGTCCAGTGATGTCTTATGTCACAGAATCAAATGAATAGTTTATTTCTCCTCCACCACAGACGAATGACTTTGCATAGGAATGAACATCATGTCATGCTTGGCTACCATGCAATTCCCCAACACCCCTTGCAATTGACCACGCATGATAGAAAACACATGCATGTATCTCACACAGGACGGTCACCACTGTGAATTAATATTCAAAATACAAGGAATTCAATCTTCTTCTTTTTTTTACAAAAACGAATATTACCATAACTTGGAATGATTATCCATATTGTAAATGTATCACAATCTCTTAATTTCTGGGCCATCTACATTGCATGATTTATGTAACTCCTGGAACATCATTGAAGTTATTATGGGCAGGGGGGGGGGGGGGGATCAGATAACGGAGAGTAGAGCACCAAGACCCTTTTGGCTTGAACGGATGCCACGATCCAGACATCTTCCACTGTGTCGCTGGCCAAGAAATTTGGCTACTCAATGTCATCTCTGAGACCATCAGCACATCAAGAGTGGAATCATTGTTATACTGCGTCCATGAATCGGCCCATTCACACATCATCAGTGGGCCAAGGCGGAGAGCAATGCAGTGTGATGCAGATCTTTGCAGAGATCGATGTGGAAGGTCATTCAAGGTCGTCATCATATCCATCGTGGTAGTCATCATCATCTATTCATCCAAATATTGAAAAACAGAGGATTGCAAACATGGAATTTATGCTTTATCTTTCACCACTTGTGATAAGTGACATTTAACAATGACTTGATAATTGGCAACAGCATCATGGATTGCTTCCTAATACAGAACTACACTTGCATCTCTTCTTTTGGTGTAATAATAAGTTCAGACGAATGTAAGGCGCTTTAATTACAAAACAGCACATAATTGAGATCAACTGAGAATACACTTCTAACAGAACCAGTATAGATGTGTATAACGGTTTGTACACCACCTTACAGTCAGCAATGTAAATTCCTTTCAGTAGACACAGGGAAGTATCATACTGCTGGTTTGAAGATATTCACACACATTTCATATCTTCCAAGATTTCATGTTTATCTGAAGAATTTGAAATGTTCATTGGGTTGTAGCCAGGATCTGCTTACCAATACAATTGTTTTATATTTGTGATGATGCTCGGTACGTTGAAAGTAGGTAGTGTAGTATGGAGTTTAACTCTTTATGTGCCACGTTCGCACTTCCGACTCAGTCGACGGCGTGCCAACTTCACATATTCTGCTCAACAAACAAAGCCGCCAAAACCGATCGATAAATTGCTAATCCTGCGGTACAATGAAAGCGTTTCTTGTGCTTTTGTTTCTCTCACCTACGGCTTGCGTTCTACGTGGTGATTGACTATCAAGCGGTGCTCCCTGCAAGATTTGCATGTACATTGTAAGTTTCTATCACGGTTTTATGTGCAAAAGTCATGCCTTTACAGTGATGATGTAACTGGTCATTCAAAAGAAATATTGAAAATAGATTTGTCATACAATTTATAATTATTGAAGCAAAGTTTGGCATTCCTCTTTAACTTTGCTCACTAGTATGTCCACCTTAACAAAAATTTGTAGAAGTTATACAAATTAGAAAAACAGAATTCTTTCTCAAAGCATGACTACCTTCGTGTCTCAGAATAACGTGGCACACAGGGGGTTTCCACCATGGCACATAAAGAGTTAAGAATTGTAACTTGAATGTTGGAAACAAGCAGTGAAGATTGAAATGGTAGTCAAGGTAAAGCAAAATCCACCATGTTTATTTCTGCTGGAAATTTCTGAGATTATCACTGAATAATACTTATTCTACCGTCTGTCTGCAAATCTTTCACCCATCCTGTCACTAAATCCACATTTATGTTGTGGGTTATGTTTCTCTTCATTTTATTTTTGATATCTATCATTACCATTTGGTCAGGCGGAGGCTATTTTTTTTTTCTATAAGTTTTCATTTGGGCTCTCTATTGCTTATTTTGGTTGAATTTTCAAAACCCATTTATTGCTAAATTTGAAATCAATTCTATAATTGGTAATGTATTACAGAGGATTAAAACTCCTGTTTCTCTCTCAAATTACTCTCTGATTTGGTGTGAATTTGATGAATTTAGCCAGTTCCGTCTAATCCAATCCAGTCCAGTCCAGTGTATGATATCGAGTGCATTTTAATGATAGTAAGCTGATAATTCCTGCTGCAGATTTCCTCTCAGACTTGGTAAGTAATTAAAGGGATGGTATAGTACAGGTGGAGATGAGGATTGGGATTTTAACTTTTTGCGAGATACCAAGAAACCACTTATGAAATAGTGCAGAGCATACCATTCTAAGAGGAATTCAAAGTTTGTTTTATGAAAATTGGTGTTGGAATGGCTGAGATAACCAAAAACAAATTAAAACAAAGCGATCATAATAAAAGGTGGGTCCCAGCTTTTATTACAATCGCTCTGTTATGGATATCTTGGCCATTTAAAAACCAATTTTCATCAAACAAACATTGAATTCTTCTTGAAATTACATGCTCTTTCAAATTTCATAAGAGGTTTCCCATTATTTCACCAAAAAATAGAAGAAACCTGAAGTTTGGTCTCAACCAAAACTATATGATCCCTTTAATGCATTAAAAAAAAAGAAACAAGGCCTCTCACAAATTCAAAGGTCAACTCACTCCTGTGCCCTATAAGCTGAGCAGCACTCTGAAGATTATCTTCATCCTCATCATCATAGTACTCATCATCCCCGTCTTCCTCTTGGTTGAGTCCATCCTCTGCTGCATACTCCACTGGCCCAGACTCTACCACCACATCATCAGAGGGGAGGGTAGGTTGAGGGACGGTGAAGGGGTTGGCAGCTTCTTCAGCCTTCTTGGATTCCACTTTGGCCGTTTTCTTTTCTGGCTCCTGAAGAAGCACATGACAAGAAATCCACACCAGGCTGTCAAACTTTGATTTCATTTCAAGTCAATGCACACCAACACTTCCTCACGTTATTACCTCCGCCAAGGGAGGAGGTTATGTTTTCGTTACCGTTGGTTTGTTCATTAGTTAGTTTGTTCGTTTGTCCGTATGCAAAATAACTCAAAAAGTCTCGTAGTTGACGGATTGGGATGAAACTTGCAGGAAAGGTTGAGAATGTCACGAGTAACAAACGATTAACTTTTGGTAGTGATCCGAGAATTTTTGGGAAATTTATGAAGGATTTTGATATTTTGGCAGGTAGGGTCAATGAACTTGGAAGTTCAGGCAGCACGTATTTGAGGTTTGCATGCGCGCACTAAAGTGCGTGCTCTAGTTTCTGCATGCTGGGGAGAGGCGCGCCGCACATCTGAGGGTTTCTGACGTAACAAAGGCTTCTATATTGGGGAAATTCAGTGGGTGAAAATCACTTATCTCTATGGAAGAGCAAGATCATTAATGGAAAGTAACTGCTTGGCGGAGGTCTGTGCTCTCGGAGTGCTTTTCTAGTTAAAAATGTTCGAATTTGGAAAGTGATTGCTATTTAGACATACACTGAATACAATGAACAAAGCAGTTCCTTAGAAATTATGCACTTGAAACAGAGCATAATACACAGAGGTTGTACACTATATTTCTTGTAACTGGTGTAAGATGCAACAAGTCATTTTTACATTTCATCATGTTGATCATTAAGGAGATTCATATGCATACAATTCCAATGAAACAAGAGCAGACCATGTGCACAATGTGCAAACAAATGATTATTTTGTTGACCATTT
The DNA here is from genome assembly GCF_040938485.1 of Diadema antillarum. Taxonomy (NCBI): domain Eukaryota; kingdom Metazoa; phylum Echinodermata; class Echinoidea; order Diadematoida; family Diadematidae; genus Diadema; species Diadema antillarum. The sequence continues at coordinate 2,034,977 of NW_027271000.1, read as the reverse complement.
CATTCTAACTGTAAATAAGAATGATATGTAACATTGTTATTCAATGCATGACATCTAAGAACTAGAATTCCTAATTATCATCATCATCATCATCATTATCATTATCATCATCATCATCATCATCATCATCATCATCATCATCTACAGTCAGTTTCTTCTGATGCGGTTGTCATGACACTGTTAATGGTTTTCCATACCTCACTGGCAGCTGGTCTTGCAGGCACTACGGGCTGTCTGCCCCTCTTCAGGCCCCCAAGACCAACGGCCCTTGTGAGAGAGGATCCCTGTCCACCAGACCCCACCCTGAAAGGTGTTCCCATGTTGACAGGGGGTGGGGTCTCTGGTGGTGGTGGTATAGAAGGCCTCTTGGCAGCAGAGGGTTGTGTAAGGTCCCGCAGTACTTCATAGTTGATTTTACTCGAGATTTTCTTCTCAACAATTAACTTCTCAATGGCCTCGCCTGCAGTGTTTGCCTGAATTGGGGCCCTCTTGGGAATTTTCCTTTTCTTTGGGAGGAATAAGAGATACAAATTTCAGTTTCCTCATCAGATTTTGTGGCATGCATGAAATCTGTGAATATTCAGAATCTTCAGATAATTCGATTTTTCAGATAGAATTTTACAAGTCCAAGGCTATCTGAAGTACTTCAGACCAACAACAATTTTGCAATGCCTGGCACTTATATATTTCAAAAGTTGTTCTTAGTAATACTTTGTCAATAAATCGTCTTGGATTGTTTTTTTTAAATCTAAAAATATCATTGCACTACTTTATTTAGAGTCTTTCAATGCTGATAGGGCACATGAGTATATCAAACTGGTCAATAACTAACAATACTATAACACCGACAATAGTGCAGTGTAAATATTGTTATGACATTCAATGAAGTAATACCACAAAATAAGTTGAAATAACAATTGTCATACCTTCTTCGGTTGGTCTGGTTTTAGACCTTGTTCTTCTCTCTCCTTCTGCAGCCTCTGTTCTCTCTCTGCAAGCATTGGAGAAGAAAATTGTAAAAATAAAATACCCCTGAGCTGTGTGATTTGTCACATTTTTTTCTCTACAGTTATAGCACATGCAATGCATATTATATGACTTCTAAGATCATACCTGATTACTTTAGACATTTTCCATTATGTAGTGACTGCATGATCTCTTCTTTCACATCAGTATCAATGCAACACAATGCATCATTGGTACAATACCTGGAGACGAGACTTCTGGTAAAGTTTAGAATAACCCACATATTTGCAATACTAACAGCAAACATGATATGAACAAATGGTATTAACCTATTGACGGCAGGCTGATTTTGCTGCAACACATATTTCCCATAGACACCAGCCCGAGCATACTGGGGACTCATCTTCAACGGGTTAATGAGAAATTTTACAATGTCATCAAAGATGACAGCGATCATAAAACACTATCACCATTACCATCATCATCATCACCACCATCACCACCATCACCACCATCGTCATCACCACCATCATCATCATCACCACCATCACCATCATCATCACCATCGTCACCATCACTATCACCACCATCATCATCACTAATGTCATCATCACCATCATCATCACCATCATCATCACCATCATCACCATCATTATCATCATCATCACCATCATCACCACCATCATCATCATCACCACCATCATCATCATCACCACCATCACCACCATCACCACCATCGTCATCACCACCATCATCATCATCATGACTCACCTTCCAGGTACTTCATGTATTCTCCATTCTCCTTCATCCACAGGTTGGTTTTGATCATCACTTCCTTCTCACTCAGAATAAACTGCACCATAAAAGGTGAAAAAAGAGCATGAATCACTAAAAGACAAGAGTTAACATCAACTTTGGTTGACAGAGGTGTTCTCATCGCATTTCATGAAATCATGTTTGTACCCCTTGCTTGGCCACACATGTGCTGGGAATACCTGCTTCTCACATCATCTGATATCAGTTCCAGTCCTTGACTACATTCCACTTATTGTTTCCAAGCTTCCAATTTTCCTAGCATATCGCCAAATAAGTTCAGATATTTTGAACATATCTATTTGTACATGCTTGCTCATCTCTCATGAATTTGTAATGTATTTCATGTTCTGTTCAATAACTTTTAAATGCATTATATTAAGTAATTGAGTAATGTAGGTGACAGAGTTGATTATACAAACTAGTAGTATGTAGATTCTTCATTTTGTTTCAGCAGACATAAGCTTGTTTTCAATCATTTGGGTTTAAGATCCATAAGTCAATAGAGAAGCATTTGAACAGAAGCTGTGGGAAACTGATGAATTTGAAATCAGCATCAGTGATTGTGGATATGATCCAATAATCAATTCTCCTCCTTTGATTGTCCCTCATTGAACAGTGACATTGGAAGAGTTGATATATACACCTTACCACAATAGGACAGAGGAGACATTAGTCAAAATATATGAACCTATAAAATCATAACTTGGTACGAACAATTCAAATGAAGCCATGCACTTCCCATTATTCATGGTACAGGTCTCGACTTCTGTTATGCATTATACATGTATTAAGCAAAATGTATTTACATGTGAATTAGTTTTCTCATGAGACATACATTTTTGTGTTACTGTCAGAAAGTCTCTTACCGCATCAATTTCTCTGTCATCTATTCCTGTCAAGTCAAGCTCCCCATTCTTGTTGTCTGGATCTAAGGAATATCACATCATCAAAAGAGTGTCATAATTCTTATTTTTGTTCTGTTTTTAAATCATTCACGGTCCACTCTTGAATACAAATACCTGGTGATATAGAATGAAATAATGTCATACAAAACTGCCCTTCCTTTTAACATATATCTTGTCTGTGATAATGATGTGAATTATGTTACTTAAATATTTACATTATCAAATATGAAACATGTCAGATCATGAACAATGTGATATATTTCTTTATAATTTCATCTTGTATTAGTCAGCTTTGAGAAGGATTTATCGTGAATTATACAACACCTAGTTAGAATGTAGCTGTCCGATTGGTCGATTGTTAAGTGATATTTAGTGAAAAATTCCATCGCACAGTGCGGCTGTCAGCCGTGCAATTTTGTTTGAGCAAAAATGGATAGCGCATAACTGACATCACCCATTTCCATTCAATCCCGTGTCAAACTCACGATTGACCCCCAAGTTTTTGTTCCATAACACGGCTCTGATGTCACAATTTACAAACATTTGCCATGCGCACTCAACAATTACAAGTGTGCTTAAGCGCATACTTTTGTCACTCATTTTTGTAAACAACTTCAACCAATCAGCTTCGCGTACGTACGCACATGGTGACTGTGCTGTGCGGTTATTCATTCGTCTTTCACAGAAAATGATTGCATTTCTGTGCTAAATTCAAGAATCTGTGTGGACCACATCTGTTGATGTTTGAGGTGTTGTATAAAACAAATAGTGTACGGTCTGGTCTTTACTCGTGCAATGGAACAAGATTTTGCACTTGGTGAAAGATGAGGCCCACTATTCAACGAGGCCAAGCCTCGTTGAATAGAGCGCCTCTACCTATCACCTCGTGCGAAATCTTGTACCATCGCACTCGTGACCATTCACTATTTGTATAATAATGCATCTTGGCAAAGTCTAATTATGCACTCACAACACCAGCTCTTACATGTAGTGCTGAATAATACCATGGCTGACTAAATGCAGACTGAACACATAAAGGGGTTTTGAAGAATCCTCAGGGCCTTATCTATTTTCATAAATTGAAAAGACCACTTACCTAATGTGGTGTCATATGTAACTCTTTTGGCAAATTGAAAACAACACTATTAAAGAAAAACTGGTGTTTTCCTCTGATTCATCTCTTTATAAATTGAAAACGCCACATACCTTATTCGGCATTCTTTCTGAATTCAACTTCTTCGTTTGTTTGTTTTTTGTAAGGGTAAAAAAATACCCCTTACCTATCAGAGTACTTGCATTTCATGCACACTTAATCAATAACGCTCTACAACTGGTTACGGCTTTGCATAAGGCTTGCCTGACACAGGAACAGCCACAATTTATCCAACAATCCAAATCGATTTGATATTGACAGTAGCTGGTGAAATCAACAAATGCAATAGTGTGTCCTCTGATTAGAAGTCATCAATTCATTTGGGTAATTTTCAAAATTAGTATTTAAAACAGTAGAAAAAAATAAAGATATGGATTAATCTGTGGCAAAATAGAAACAAAGAGAATTTATTGCTGGTTATGTCAGGTTCTTACTCTTCTCTTCTGGAATGGCAGCCTCCTCAATGATCTTCTCCAGTCCCAGGGACAGGGCGGACGGTCTCATTCCTCCCTCCTTTACTCCATCTTCCCATACCCGCGGTCCAATCAATGTGTCGATCACGTCGGACGATGCTGTCAACGATGATGATGCTGACTTAGCATCCATCGACAATTTCTCTTCCTTCTCAACAACACTGTCATTTTCTTCAATTTTTGACGAGGGCTCTGCCGATTTACTAGTCTCTCCGCAAGGCTGCCCTTCTTGCTTGTCTGATTGTCTGTGAGCTGGATTGATCTCTTCATCAATGAGCGTCCTTACACTTTCATTATGCAGCTGATGGACTATGGAAGTTGGGTCATCTGACTTACTCCCATCACCACTGTCCTTCTCCTTGACTTTTTCCTTGCTGTGTTTGAGTGAACTCCCAGCAGCTGGGACATCATCTAAAACACATGGGGCAATGTGATGGTTATGGAACATACCGTTAATTCATACACGGAAACTTTCCAACTTGAAACCTTAATTGATCGAACCTCACATAGGACGCAGATATACTCTCTGGTCTCCAAACCTTACACGATTCTTTTGACTGTTTAAAGCTCTTGCAATACCATGCACGGGTACAGATAAAGAAATCCTACATTTAATGGCTCTTTATATGTGAGATTTTGTGAGGGTTAATCCACCTGTTTTGATATGACATTTTCACAGTTCATTTCATACATGCCTAACTAACAAGGTAGAAGGAACAGAGTGCATCTATAACACATGGGGCAATATGACACATTATGGAACATACCACTAATTACACAGAAACTTTCCAATCTGAAATATCATTTGATCAAACTTCACATCCCGGTCATGAAACTTTACACGATTCTTTGAACTGTTTGAAGCTCTAGCAATACCATGCAAGAGTACAGAAAAGAAAACCTACACTAAATGACTCTATACATATGAGGAAAAAATAGATACATTTGTTAGAATCATTCATTCTGTTTTGATATAAAATCTTTACATTCATTTCAGGCATGCCTAGCAAGGATGGAACAGACTACAGATGGTTTTATAATGATTACGCTTCCTTCTTCTTCTTCCATACTTCCTTCCTTTTGAATAGTCCACTTACAGTGGAGGCCCATACCTGATCTGAAGAGATAATGAAAGTACAGAGTACTTCACTGAAGAACAAAACCTAGATGCATCTGACAACAGCTTTATTTAGATTCATGATTTTATTAATGATGTGAAATGTGAAATCAACCATAGCACCCACTCATCACTTGCAGTAGAGACTGGGCAAGGTCTTTGACTTTATAGTGACCATGGCAATCCATTGTGTCCCGAAATGGAGCAGATTTCTGACCCATGACTTGTAGTTGGGATCAAGTGCCGATTGCACTGATTAATGAATTTACAATAACAACGGCAGTCTACACAATTATTTGGCAGTCTGTCGTGTGATAAACCACAAGCAACGTCTCTGACTGATATATACTTCTCTTTTTTCTTTTCTTTTTCTAATGCACAAGAAATAGGATTATTTCATTTTATTTCATTTATTTCATGGCCATTTCATGGCCAAATCTAGATAATTAAGAGTGTATGCAGGAAGCCTACCCTTCCTAAAACAAGAAAGTTCTATAATAATAATATCATAGAGAGGTTCTACATCATGCAATTTGTTGACTGCCACATACACAACACCAGCATGTTTATGCCTATGATGACAATGTATCAGGGTAGTTACCATGACAACACAGCTGCTCACCTGCTACGCCCCGTTTCCGGCTTAGAGCCATTTCTATCTCCTGCTGGACTGTCAAAATCTCTCCTTCAAGCTCTTGCACCTCCTTCTTACTCAACTCCTCCAGCTATGTTGCAGGGAGAAGCAGAGACAGAGAGAAAGATGCACAGATATATACACAGATAAATAGGTAGATGGGTAGATAAATAAGTAGATGGGTAGATGAATAGGTAAATGGGTAGATAGATAGACAGATAGATAGAGAGATAGATAGATACATCCATCCATACATAAATTGATGATAAATTAAATGGACAGATAAACAGATACTGTATTATGCCAAATATTTTGCAAGGTTTTTATTTTCATGAATTTCGCGAGTCAGGTGCCATTAAAAAACAAGAGAAAATATTAACTGATCACGACAAGAATGTGACTTGCACACAAGCATTTCTCTATTCAGTACTGCACTCCACAACCATGAATTTAAGCAAAATTGCCAGGAAGTCCCGATTTGCAAAAAATTAGACTCGCCAAATATATGCCGTATATAGTAAATAGCTAAATATATAGATAGAGAGAGAGAAAGAAAGATAGTGTAGATAAACAGACAGAGAGATAGAGAAGATAATGACATCTAGACACAGATATAAAGTATAGTTTCATATACTCTATCTCACATATCTATCATTAAGGACTGTAAAGAAGAGGCAGAGAGTATGGCATTAAGCTTTCAGACTAGTTTAGATGTCACTGATAGATATCATGGAATGAGCCTTGTTTCATATCATCAGGAAGTATACACCATATCATTGACTACGGTGATGTATTTGTGACACCTACTTTTGTGCCTGAGTACACATTATAGCCAGTTGCCAGGGGGGCCTAGTTTTTTGTTTTTGTTTTCAAGGCTGGGATGAAAATAACTTTAGTTTACTATTCCGGTAATCACAACAAAACTTTACTGTTCTCTGCTGTTCTCTAGTTTGCCACTTTGCTTCTGGATTAAAATACATCAAATGGCATTATCTATTATTTTGCTGCCTTTAAGGAAATGGCTTGATATTTTATGTGACAAACACTACAAAAAGAAATGACATCACATGATTCAGTGCCATGGCATTAAAATTTATGAGTGTTTTGTAATTGATGTGTTGCAATTTTAAAGTATTCAAGCAGTGATATGAATGATTAGAAAGTAGGAAATGAAACTGAGAGGCAGTTTGTTTGCTTTTTATTTCAGTTCAAGTTTAGTGTCTGTATCAGAATATGACCTAGTATCAACAAGTATATCAGAGGATATGAACTTCATGGGAACTTCTTGGATTTGCCATCGAGTGCAACTTCCTACATTCAATATGATAAGCAGACAAGGACATGCAACTTTATGAATGTATTGTTGACATCACAGATTAACACAAACAAATATGCCCCTTTGCCTGGGGAAATGAAAACTTGGCAAGAGGCAAAAACATAACCACCGCAAAGCATAATATTTTCATACCTAGGCACTTGAGGAGCTACTTTGTAAACTTTGCCCTGCAGGGCAGGGAAAAGATGATGTCGCCTCATCATGCATGAAATTAAAGAGTCATCCTGGCAGCTGTCAATTTAATAGAATTCATTCTTACAATAATAATAATAATAATAATTATAATGACAACAATAATAATAATAATGATAAATAGCTCCCTTTGAACAGGACGTGCAAATTCAACCTTAAGTACACTTTCTGTATTAGTTGACTGTGGATAGAGCTCCAAATATACATGCTGTGGTCTTGAGTGTGACAAAGGGAAAACTATTTCTACTTTAAAGCTAAAGCCCAGCTTTAGTGATCAGAAAAAAAAAATGCCAAGAGTTTTTTTAGTTCTTTCATAATCATATGAAAGGAGACATCCTTCAAAATGAGCCAGGTCCAGCATTCTGATGATCAATGATGTTAATTTAACATTCTCCTCAATAAGTAAAAAATGCAAACACAACAAATGTTTTCCACTCTCTCATATTGCCATCCCAATACAGGCAACTCGGTGGCATGTAGAATCTTTAAAAAGTTTTTGATTAAGCATGTCAAGGTGATGTAATGTGCAGGGGAATTTGATCATCGGCCATTTGGAACACAGCATATGAAATTGTCCCTGATTCTGTACACTAAACTGATTTACCGATGAATTGTTTCTTAAATTAAAGTGCAGTTTAGTGGTTTCTCTCATACAGTATGTCCCAAAAAAAATTACAATCAGATTTTTACATTGATAACACCCAATATGATTAAATTGTCTAAATGCTACTTCAGGGTCTTAAAATATAACATCTTAGCTCTATTTTGCAGAAAAACCCATTCAATTTGGTTGAGCGGTCACAGAGAAATGAGGATTGCTGTAAAGCATGTAATGAGTCTGATTCTTCCAAGTTTAGCACTTGGATGCTCTTGTGTATGAACACAATAGACAGAACTTGGAGGAAAGAGATTCCTGACATGCTCTACAAAATTCCTCATTTCTCTTTGACCACTGAAGCAAATCGAATGGGGTTTTCTGTAAGATGTGGGCAATGAGTTATAGTTTCGTACCCTGAAATTGTATTTGGATTGATTCACTATTTTTAAAGTTATCATTGCGGAGGGTCACGTTGTAATTTTTTTTGGGACATATGGTATATATCAAAGATGGGTTCTACAAGGAATGTCAGACTGTCTGCTAGGAAAATACATAGTATGTCTGCTAACCTTGACATGATCTCATAGACGTAAAATTTAAAAACATAAAAAAATAAAGACACTTGGATAGTGGTTTCTATGGTCAACAACTGAAAGGGACTTCAATTGCTAATCCTCCTTTAAGTTTGAATATCTCTTCTGAGAATTCATCTCACAAGTTTCTTATGCAAGTAACACAATAAAGTAGAATTAAAGTGCTCTATCTCCATGGAAATGTCTGAAGTGAAAGCAATACCAGAAGGATCATTGGCTCACAATGATATAATTACTCAAGCAATATATTCTTACTGACTGAATAACTTATATCATATATAACATATATACACATCTGTCATATCAATATCATTCAAAAGGACTTTGCAATTATTTTTCGAGACCTCTGGGTAACTGATTTTGTCTTTAAAATTCTCACAGCACAATTTCCTTTCACTACTGCCTATCCCTACCTCATACTGAAACTAAGATACACTCATCTGCTCAACTACAGTCATGTCTGCCCCTAAAAAAGTACTTCCTCTAAAAGATCCCGGCACTGGCTCGCACTGAGTGCAGTGACCTCTTCTCACACGGGTGTATCCCTCAAAGCGGGAGATCAAGGCCACAAACAAAAATACTGCCCTCACGTCATATCAACCTGTAAATCCCAGCCGCATGGAGTTGACTCCCTGCCGCAGTTTGATTGTGGGCTATTCATTTCGTTTGTATGCGTTCAAAGAGATAATAATGTGTCGCCCCAGATCCAACAATACCCCCAACATCTGCTGCAATCCCAGGGAGGTATATTTACAGATGAACAATTCTTGTCGTGAGGTGGCGAGAGACTTCTGATGAAAAGATCTCTTTGTTACAGTTTTCATTGTTGTCTAATAGGGCTCACAGTTGACAAGATTTCGCTCCATATGACTGACTTCAAACTTCACACTGTAGGCTCTGTACATATGCACAATCATCGCACAAGGCATCTGTTTAAAGGGCAGACTTCCCAACCTTTCTGATTGAAAAAACAGGTATTATTTGGCTCAAAGGCAGGAAAGAAAGAGCAGATCCCATAGGAGTGTGTAGTAAAATCATCAAGGAAAATAGGAAACTGGTCAAAATTCAGATTCTTTCCTCCAAATTTAGAATGGTTGGGAGGTGTGAAAGGGATATGTTACAATATTATGCCTACAAATTCATTGTAAAATGTTAACTTAATCTGCTGAAATGATAACAACGTGCTCACAATATCAGAAAATCATTTTTTTGCTTGTCTGGTTCCTTGCAATATACATTATTGTACGTACAATTTTGCCTGTATGGTATAGAGTAATTTCAAGGAAACACATTTTCCCCTCTGTATTGAATTTTGGACATGTATGGAGAACTAAATCATGCTACATCTAGTTTGAATATGACCTGACATATGTCTTTGAGTAGAAATTACAAGCACATTTCTTTTCACACTCTAATGCACGTGTGATATACCTGCAGTAATGAGAATACATAATCATGAAAATGGTATCTTTACTCAAATTAACAAGAACAACAGTGGTGCAATCCACACACGTAAGATGATATTTCCTCAAGGCATTCCTGCAAACTGATTGAACACACTGATCATAAGTCTCTGTATCTTTCACTGTATCAGAGAGGCAGCTCTTTACCAGTAATGCATGTGTGTAATCCCATGGAGGAGACAATCTGTTTAAAGGGATGGACATTTTCGGTTGAGATATGGGGCTACAGGTTTCCCATCGTTTTTTTATGATGATTTTCTGAGATAAGGAGAAACCTCTTATGAAACCACAATGAGTTTTTCCTGTGCTTAAAGGGATGGTATAAATGGCTGAGGTGAGAATATAAGCCTGTAACTTTTTGCAAGATACTTAGAAATGACTTTGTGAAATGTTAAAGAGCATATAATTCTAAGAGGAATTCAAAGTTTATTTGATGAAAATTGATTTTGAAATGGCTGAGACATCCAAAACAAAGCAATCCTAATAAAAGGCGTGACCCACCTACTCCTAGGATCGCTTTGTTTTACTTTGTTTCTGGATATCTCAGCCACTTCAAAACCGATTTTCATCAAATAAACTTAAGATTCCTCTGAGAAATGTATGCTCTTTAACATTTCATAAAGTCATTTCTAAGTATCTTGCAGGTTACAGGCTGAAATTCTAACCCCAGCCAATACTATATACCATCCCTTTAAGAACAGGAAAAACTCATTGTAGTCTCTGGTTGTGTGTCAGTGACCGTCAGGCTAACTAACCTGAGCCAGTTTGGCCTTTCTCCGCCCTTTGGTGAAGGAGGGCGGGTCTTGCTCTTCTTCCAGATCAATCTTGTGGAACTCATCGATGGTCAGTTTACCGGACGGCGTCTCTTCAAACTCTGTCAATCTGTTGTCAATACCACAGAATTAGACAGAGAGATTCGTCCCACATTGTCTATGTCTGCGATTCGCCCCCATGAGTAAGGGTCACAATTGAGATGGCTATAAATAGAGACAATAATATTACAGCCTGTGTTTTGTTCACATTGCCAATAAAAGACATCAATATACGCTGGGGTGGAGTACAATCAATGCAGACATTGAGAGATTTTGGCTCTTTTTCAAGTTATGGGTAATATTCCCACGAGAACCAATTTAATGCTCATTTATTCATGACCATTGTTCTGATCCAATTCTCCAATTTTCAAATTTATCAAATTGGTTCTACTTCTCATGAATGTCAACAGCACTTATACCTAGTCAATACAGTTGACCCCAAGGTGAACAGACATTTCCTACATGATTAAACATCCTAGTGGCTGATGACTGTCAATGAAAAAAATAAAGAACTGAATAACAATGCCCCTGGGAACTAACCAGAATAGCTTTCATGGCTTTTTGAATTGAATAAGATATTGGAATGAAGAAAGAGTCATGGCTTCTGGCACAATGACAGAATGCCTAATACTACACTAGAGATACCCAGTTCTCTTCAAAGGTCAAGTATTTATCTATGGAGGGTTTCATTTGAAATATAGAAATATGATCTTAATTTCAACAGTTACACATGTGTGCCCATGCTTGAGTTGCTTACCTCTTCCTGAGCGTTGCATCGCACACCTTCACAACTTTAATGACATCTTTCTGTGTCCTGCTGAAGTTATGCAGTCTGGCTGCCACCAGCAGGGCTACAACAACAACAACAACAACGCAAAGGAAGTCAACTAAGACTGAGGCATAACAATCTGAAAGAGGTTGATTTTATCATGTCGTTATGTAGTGAAATGATGGTGATATCTAGCAGCAGTGTTGAACGAGATGTAAATGTATGAGATTTAAATGTCTACTCTTCTTTGTTGCCTTATTTAATGCAAGATGCATGGACCTCCTAGAACTTTATACTGAACATGATTTTCATTCAATTCAAATAATCTGCAAAGAATGATGTAGCACTGGAGGACACCCCCTCCCACAAAAGTTAATCATGAAATCAGTCACAAAATTCAGAGGTGGACAGTTTCTCCTGGATTTATAACAGCAATTAACTTAATTGTAATGGAACAGCAGCATAAATCAGATATATTAGGAAGGCTACCTTTTTACAGAGAGCAAGTTTATACACTCAGCATGACTTTCACATTGTTTGTGATAAGTACTGTAAAACCAGAAGTTTTTGCTGGCATGAAACTTTAGTGCATTTAGCGAGGAGCCAAGATTCGCAAAAGTAAAATGCATTTGAAAGTTTTTTGTCTACACGATGCGTTGAATGCCTGTGGCAGTTCAAGAAAGTTTCATGCCATGCAAAAGGCTGTCGGCTCCAATTTGCGAAAGTTTCATGCCGCTTATGTTTCAGGTTTCACAGTATGTCACCAATCATTACAGCACTGAATTTTCCACCCAATTTAACAACTTAGACCTAATTCACCCCCTGCGCCCTTGGACACATTCTCACCTAGTGCAATTATGCTCATATATCATGGAAATAAAAGGCCATGGGCAGTAAGAGGTGGAATACTAAGCAGCACCAAGCAATCAACAGAGACTCCAACTCTCCTACGTTCCATAGGAGATCTCCCGCTTTGAGGCCATTTTTTTCAAAATCTCCTGCTATCCTGGTTTAATTTGAATTTCTCCCACTCTGGTTGTGTGTCTCCCGCTTGAAATTCAGCCTTTTCCCATCCAACTTCAGTTTTGTCATGTATGTATTCAACAACAACAACAACAACAAAGACAAAGACAACACCAAAGAGAATCTACTAGTATAACCTTTTCAATACGCCCTGATACCCCCTCCCTCTCCCCTCCCCCATCCCCCCCCCCCCCCCCAAAAAAAAGGGGACATTGTGCTTCATCCTTGTGATTTGTGCTACACGCACATGATATTGTGTGCATGTTCAGTCTCCAGTGTGCTAGGGGGTCCAGGCAGGAGAATCTCGGGTACTCCTAGATAACTAGGGCAGGTGCCAATGGGAAAAGTATGTTCCGATAGCAAAATCAGCTCATCCTCAATTGGGTTACGAGATGCTTGTGGTTGGATTCTCTGAATCAAGGCATTCACAGAATGTTTGGCTATATGCCCTACTACCTACTCAACAAAGACCATTATGAATAGAGAAAATGCACCAAAAAAAAAAAAATGCTAAAACCTCAAGGTAAATGGCAAACATCAATCTCTACACATTGGTCTGATGGATTACACTGAGTCACTGGCATGTAAGATGTCTGAAACCACATGAACTGCTTAAACTGGGGCCAGTGAGAAGCTCCATAAGATACCATTATCATAAGCTGATTTCATGAATCAGAGAAGACAAGACGGAAAGGGAGGGTGTATTCAAACCAAACAAACACTTATTGAGGCAGAGAGACACTTGAATTAGCAGTAAGGAGGACATTCTCTGTGTGGTCCAAAGGTCATTGTGAAATTAGTGTAAGCGCCATTAAGCTCTGTAAAGCACAGAAATAATTAAAATAAGAAAAATATCATGTGATTGTCACACTATACTCTCAAAGCCACATGATGTTATGAAAAGGATGTGCTGCTTTTCTAGTTTTTACTGAGTGAATATAGGGCACTTTTATTCTCCTCAAGTAATGAAAAAAAAAAAAAACCTGTAGTGGAAAATAATAAATCATCACAAAACAAGTAACTGAAAGAGATGGATAATAGTTTAATACAGGGTTCCAGGGTGGTCCACAACTTGAAATTTTAGCATGTTGCAGGGAAAAAAAAGTGATCTTGTGCGTGAAAGTACGTGTGCGCAAAGCACACATCACGAGGGGGAAGTCCCTTGCGGCCGGGATCCAGGGAAGCTCTAGGGTTCTAGATGCTCTCTGGTGCTATCTTAGCCTTATTTTGAACACTTTGATCACCACGATCACTCTGCAATGCCAGGATAAAAATCATTGATATATATGAAAAATTATTATGGTTGATTATGACATAAAATTTCAAATTGTTCTTGAAATGTTAATATATCATCCTTACTCCTAATACCTTTTGAATATATTTTTAATATGATATACTCCTCAATGGGGATGCTATGAAAAATGACAAGGACATCTTGAACTTGTACTACAGTACAGTACACTGACTGTTTCAGGGCTGCTAACTCTCACTCATTGAGAGTGAGACTCACTCATTTTGGTCCTTTCTCACTCTAAAACTTTATTTCATTTGTATGCATTTCTATTGATCTCACTCATTTTGACTCCTAAATTATAGCATTGGCCTATGGGAGTCTCACTCTCAACTACATGTAGTTTCCAATGTTGGCAGCCCTGCTGTTTTTAATAACTCATTCTGCTGTCCAGAATATGCCATATTTCAACATCCAATGCCAACCGCCCTATTAAGCGTGGTTTTTGTTGTTGTTGTTGTTTTTTAATCATAGTCCTGGAATAACGGGGGTGTCCGGAGAAATTTATGACTGAGAGTGACCACCTGGTTGTGTTCAGGGAGTATGTGATGGGGTGAATGCATGCTGTGTGGTGTGGTAAAAAATGAAATAAAAAGAAAAGAAAAATGAAGAAGAAGAAGAAAAAAAAAGTGCTAATGTGTCTCGTGTTCATGAGGGTGACTGAGGGGAATGTCGCACGTGTTCAAGGATGTCGTGCAAACATGTCGCAGCGACATGCATAAACCCCTTGTGGACCACCCTGCCGTTCTCTGTTCTGTGTTGGCTTTATTTTTCTTTGGTCATAGTTTCAAGTAATCAATGAGAAAATATAATGCAATACTACCATTAGATTAAAACACACACACACACACAAAACAAAAACAAAAACAAACAAAAACAAAAACAAAAAACAACCATGATGACGGGAAGTATTGAAGAAAAGGACAAAATGCATACTGTAAAACATGATATATTCGCGGCATGAAATTTTCGCGAATTGCTACTGGCATTCAATGTATGTAGTGTAGACAAAAGCTTTCGCGTGCATTTTAATTTCGCAAATTTTGGCGCTCGCGAAATTCGCGAAAGTAAAATGCACGCGAAAATTCCTCGTTTTACGGTAATGGAGGCAAGGATGAATATGTTGTGATAACTGTGTGAATTGAAGTGTTTGACCCCAATAGTACAGTATTTTGATTTCATCCTAACTCATTATGGCAGTGATTTCTCTCTTCCAACTTTGACTCAAGGACATGGGTAATTCTCCTTTTGAAATGTCATTTATATTTCAAAACTTCCAACCATGCAATCTGGCAGAGATTTTGTCTCACTTAAATTGTTTTGTACAAAAGCGGGAATGAATGCAGGATGCATTTCCTTCAAAAGACAGATATTATCCCATTACATGAGGTAAAGCATGTTAATAGAGACGATTTTGGCAATATTTGACAGAACCATGTTTATTTTGTTTTTTATTCCTTTACAAAAATTGCTTGAAAATTTGAAGGAAATATCGCCTTCAGTGCAGATTTTCCCAAAAAGGTTGGTTACAAGACACAACAGATCAATGAAAAGTTTGAGCCACACAAAGAGAGAAAAAAAAATCTGATGCTTTGAGTTGCACCTTGTGGGACAATTAACTTCTGTCTTCAAGTAACCCCATGTCATCAAGGTTGCAATCCAGTTATTTGCTTTGTATAAAAAAAATAAATGATAATTTATTTACTCTTTTCTAAGTTATCAATTCTTCCATTCTGGGAAATAATTGAAAAAATACCACTTTTAATTCCATGAAGAAAATGAACTGAAAGTGTGATGTAAGTCATATGACCAACAAAACTATTGTGATGTGAACACTTATCACCACTTTGCTGACTTACTGACATTCATGGTCAACCCCTCCACCTCTTTCTCTCTCTCTCTCAGCACTGCACAATAATGCTCAATTTTCTGCTGATCTCTTTTAATAATTTTCCCACGGAATAGAGTTTACCCTGAAGGAAACTTCAGTCAATATTGTGTTGCAAGCACACACACACACACACACACACACACACACACACACACAGAACATCAACAAACATACACACTTCATCACACTTATCAATTAATCAAACACACACACACGCTCTCCCTCCCTCTCTGCAGTTTCATATCACAATCAGCCAAAGCAACACATAGACAGTGCATCTCAAACAAATGTGAGTAGAGAATTCACATAAAAGCACCTCACAAAGAAAAAAAAAAGAATCAAAACAGCTCATCAGATAAACAGTAACACACAGTCATACCAACATGCACACATATGAACACAAAGACTCAAAATCAATAAAATGTCATAACATGAATAGAACAGGCAGGTGCATAACAAGTCATCCCCGGAGACTGATGGGAGATGCTGAGATGTCTCACCTGCTCCACAGAGACCAGAGGGTCTTCTCCCAGTGTGCATCCAGTCTCTCTTCATCCTGGATACCAGACGCAGAGCGGTGGAGCACACCTCATCCGTCTTCTCCTCAAACTCCAACTTGTGAGCAAACCTCTGGATGAACAGACATGGATCTGAAACAAAAAATAATAATACAGAAGGAAAATGGTGATATTTTCATTGCTATCACACAGGAGCATTTTTTCACATTTTACCATCATAAAATCAAGAGTACCCAGAGTAAAGAAAGAACTTTTGAGTTTGGTTCCACAGACATGCAAAATACTAATCTCTGTTATTTATGTTCAACCATTAGAATTTTATCAAGACTATCAACAAAATATTCATCTATATGCATTCATTAAGTCATTACAAAACTGATCTACAATTTCTTTTAAAAAATATGAAGAAATCTGGCATATTGTTGCTTATCCTAGAAGAATTAAACCAGAAACAAGAAAAGTGCTTAAAAACTTCAATGACATGTTGGTCAACTTGAATGAAAAAAGTGAAAACCAATACAACATTTACAATTTTATTACAAGCAGATTAACAAAAAAACATTAAGAGTTGGAATGAAAAAATGTCATATGTTTAATGCAACAGAACGGTGATATCGGTAATTTTACACATGCAAATTAAGTGAAAATTACATCACTACAGTCTCTCAATGACGTGCACACAGATACATCATACCATTCTAAAGTTGTGCGACTTTGTGGTTATCAGGATAGAAAACTGATTCTTCTGTTTGCGTTAACACTAAAGTGAGAGTAGAGTGGTCAGATAACGCCACTGACTTATCTGTAAGTTCTGTTTTGCATAAAAATGACAGCCACCAATTATCATGTCGTGAAAGAAAGATGAACATGAGAAAGAAAGATTTCATAACATTCATTATTCTTTGTACAATTCTAAAGGGCTTTCCCTGTCGTGTCAGACTTTATTCCTCTTATATAATTTGAAAAGATGATTTCGATATATTTTTGAGAAAAGTAACAATTAAGGCTTCGCTGAATAATCAACTAATCTGAATTATTTTCTTTACACCACGGTTTTACATTGTTTTAATGTGTTTCACTGTGTAATAGGCATTGTTGAACACAGGCCTACCAATTACGTCAAGGATGGGGAAATCTTCCATGAATACATTCTTCCACGAAATGATTAACGCGATTCATTCGCACTCTGAGAAGCATTTTTCATCCCGAGGCAAAATGCACCATCGGTAATTACCGTCTGATTACGAACACGTTCGTATCGTGATTTTAATCGCCGAGCTATGAACAGTCTGCACCTCTCACGTCTGGATCTCTGTCCTCCCTTGCCGTGTTATGATTTGCAGCATTTTGGGTTCAACTAATTTTCTACGACCCATAGTTCGTGTTTTTGATGACGGCATGTCTATCTCATTTCAGGCGGAAGGATGTAGGGTCTGTTGCCCTCCAATTAAAAATCGTATTTTTCTCATGACAGCACGCCGGATGTCAGTCTATATGCACGAAACACACATCGTGTACAGTTAAAACCAGGGAGGTTAAACCTAGGTGCAGCAATGATTGGGTAGATTTCTTTTTCATTTCCTTTCTTTTGGAGTTGTGTCAATTTATACTCATGTGGACGGCAGACAACTGCATGGTTTCAACAGCGCAAGTGGGAAAAATATTTGCTGGATGTTCAGTCTTGAAGTATGCTGTACCTAGAAAGACACTCGGAAAAACGAATGGTTTTCAAAATAATCACAATAATCACTCGCAACGGTAACGAACGATATTACATTTTACACAAATGTGAGGCCTATTCACCTTTCCAATGTAGAATTGTAGCGTGTCAACAGAAATCACCGCCGTTAACACATGGTTTAAACTTGTTTTTCAGCCGACGACAAACGGATTTTCGTATTGAGTGGATTTTGTTTCGCATCGCTGAATATGTTACAAACAGCTTCTTTGAACCTTCAATCAAAGCTGCAAGGGCTATACTCTTTCGTGCCAGGGTTAGCTTGCACGATACACTCATGAAAGCTGCTTAAAGACGGTTTTCTCCTAATATTCTATCCCCCAAATCGTCAGGCTTTTGTACTTGTAAACCGCAATACTCTTCCTTTAGAGGACGAATAATGGTCTTAAAAAATGCGCGAGACAATCGTGACAATTGCCAATAAGATCAGAGATCATCTGAGATTTGCGTCGTCCGACCCCTCGCTCCTAAGCGGCGAGCAGGGCTGGACACGACGTTAGAGTATACTCCCAAGGTTTTTAGAGGCACTTGACACTGACCCACGACAGGTGGAAACGGAAATGATGGGAGGGAGCGTGACGTTCAAGGGAGAAAATTACGATGTCATTGTACAACAACGGATCTGTGTCGGGAGGGAGATGGGGATGAAATTATCATGCACAGCCGCTATTTTGTTTTCTTTTTGTTGTTGTTTCAAGTCCAGTACAATGGGTGAGAATCATCCTGATGTTTACTTGGATTCACAGTCACTCAAAAGGGCGAATGCACCTTCCTGATCTAAACATCACTAGACCCCGATCATCAGAGAACTATATAGCTATAGACCCTCAGATAAAAAGGGGACACAAAGAGTGAATGACTATTATGCGTAAAAAGTCACCACTTGTGACGTGAGAAACGCTCCTGACATTCCGTTATAGTATATACGGAAAGGGTCTTGCTATGGTTCAATGAAGGGCCATATATATATTTATTCGCAAGTCATTTTTCCTCGTTTTAGCGCACCCTTGTATATAAAAATACAATGTAATATGTCTTGATAACGCGATAATTGTGTATGAATTAATTTTGATTCTTGATTCGGTAATTTTCACATTTTTCTAAAATCACTGTATGAATACACAACAAATTACATGAACAGTTTTATTGATATTTCGTGATAAGCTAAATAGCCCTTTGAAGATTAAAGAAAAAGAAGAAGGTAAGAATGCGGGCGCATGTATAAGAGTGAGGCGCATGGATAAAAAGCACTGAACGATGCCTCGGGCGCACGATAGTCTGACGAAAATAATATAGTTATCGTATGTCGAAATTTAAGGTTTACAATTTAATCATGACGAGAATGAATCAACCTGTAGTGGGTGAATCGCGAAAACTGTTAGATGAAACATGGATAGGGGTCCTAAAACGGACTTATACAAAGAAACAAAATACAAAACAAAATAAATCTATATATGACATTATTAAATACAGCCTTTTCGATGTCATGGACATTGTCTTTTTCATTTTTAAAGCATTTTTAAACAGGAGGTAGCCATATACATGCAATTATTTATGTTTACGATTCAAAGAATGAATAATTCAGTTACACATCCTTATTCCGCAGATTCGCTTTTCCGAAGGTTCTTGTCGAGCATGTCGAGGTTCGTAATTCCGAAAATTCGTGAATCCGAAAATGAAATAGGTTCGTTACTCCGAAGGTTCTTGCCGAAGGTTCGTCATCCCGAAGATTCTCCGATTCGAAAATGAAACAAGGTTCGTTCTGCCGATGGTTAGTTTATACAAAAATGAAATAAGATTCTGAATGTCAGTAAGTCACAAACATAGCGAGCAGAGGGCAACTTATCGTACTCTCTAAAAAAAATCGAGTGAAAATTTTCACTCTTGAAGGAGTGAATACAAAAAAAGAGTGAATTTAGAGTGAAATTGGAGTGAATTGTTTTAGAGTGACGTAAGGGATCACTTCAAAATCTTCGAGTGATCCCTGAGGTCATTCCAAAATGAGTGAAAATGAACATTTTCACTCAAAATTTACTCCAATTTCACTCTAAATTCACTCTTTTTTGTATTTACTCCTTCAAGAGTGAAAATTTTCACTCGATTTTTTTTTTAGAGAGTACATTGTATAACTGATAGGAATAATACGTTAGGAGTTACGCCCTAATTGTCTTGGTATAAAGACAGTGACTGTGATCGAATGTGCGTAGAACCGCCTTGCTTTGCCCACATGACAGTAAACTATTGTTGCGTTTGTTGATTGCGTTCATGCATGTTCATGACAGCAGTCGACTTGATCCTCCAGAGGTTCTCCATTCGGTTCTCCGGGTAAAGGGGACTCTATACTTATACACGGGGTATTGTTTTCCAATAAACAGATCAACACGGCATTGACTGATAGGATTACAATATTCTTTCATCTTATTCTATTAAAGACTACCATGCAACTCTCTTCTCTCGGGACAATAGCCAACGTCCTTACAACGTCTCGATGCGCTGGTTGTCAAGTTTCTTCGCTCGGATGATGTCCAGGACATTCCTCAACACGTAACAATAAATCATGCATGCATCATAGCATATCCCATCATAACATATCTGCGGTCATGGGATGGGTTGAGATATTTCAAGGTTAGTCATCTTTGCAAGATTGACTGTTTGACTTTGAATAGGACAAGGGAACTCTGTTCGAATCCAGACAGTTTAGTCGCATGTGTGGTTGATCTAGACCCCCCCCCCCCTCCGCCCCATTACACACACTGTGTCCTTTAACTCCGAAGTATATAAGTTGCCCAAAATGTATATATTACATCAATTTTGCCCAACAGGCTTACTGTATGAGAATATGAACTTCTATGGACCCATGCACTGTACTGCAATATCCCGGATCATCTCAAAGACTTGGACGCTGGTGTTTATGTATGTAATTATCTAAATGATATGATGCAATATTATTCGTTCATAACTAGCAGAATTCCACTAGTTCATTTCGTGTTCGTTTGTTTTGTTTTGAGACGTTAATTCACTCGTAATCCTGTGTCCATTCTCAACGAAAGACTCAATGCCAGGACGTTTACAAAGATTTCCTATAGCGTATAATTACGTTAAGGTCTCAAATATGCAAGATGCCATTTTGGAAGACAATAATTATAGCCAACATTCACACCGCGGGACGTTGTTAGAAACTGACCTCTCGCTCTTGAATCCTTGCTCGCAAACTATCTGTTGACTTAATACAATTCTCTCTCAAAAACTTTCCATCTCAGGTATGACGGCAAATCAATTATACTGCAACTATACTCGCCATTATTTCATTTTTGCTTTCTTGAAATTTTACACAGCAACGCGAGCTGACTGGCGGTACAAGAACTGGTTATTACACGTCCTGGAGAGTGGGTGCGGTATTATTGGTGAGAAGGTTGATAAAATCAGTATACATCATGGAAGAATACACTGTATTATTTTCTCCATTCTGTCATTATCAGATCTGAATCGGCTTTTATATGGGAGATTTTTGTCTCTCTATGACGACCAAAAAAATTTGAAATCACCATTGGCTAAATAATAGCGGGCCCACGTTCTGGACGACTATAAACGAATGGTGGCAGATGTTTATTTCAAATACGCTATAAGGTTTTATACTGCGTTGACGCGAAGTGAGGTATAGGAAAACGCCGTCTTTAGTCACTGCGCATTCATAAAATCGAATCGAATCGAACAGTAATATATGTGTGTATTATATCTTAGATTTGAATTGTAAGACAGTATAAGAAATATCTAAACATAATCGATGGATAAAAATAAACTTTGTGAACTGGTTCGAAAGGGCACTCCTCCGCGAAAAAGTAGGCCTATAAAGGTTGAGGAACCTATACTTCGAGGAATCTGCATGTGACGGATGCAGTTCGCGCGCCTGATGGGAATGTTAGCACATTATAATACAGCACCAGGAGGGTCACTTGTAGTGTGATGTGTCGAAGTTAAAAATAGCATTACGGAAGTGGACTATACAAAGATATATATGCAGGCACCTGTATTATGTATGCCTATTCAACGCTAATCATTTTCTATTTCCTTCTCTAAGTGATACATTACTTGCAGTACGTAAGTTTGTTGCATACAGAATTTACCACTACAATTATTTGCACCTCCTCTCTTATCCAAAATAAGGAGATGCTTCAAGAATGGGAGTGATGGCGGAGAATGAAATACGAATATAGTATAAAATTTGTCCAAAATACATAAAAATATAAACAATGTTGCTCAGCAATTAATGGAGAGTTTAATGAAAAAGAAGATGTTTCAATTTTTGTAAGTATACGATATCTGTCGTTACCGCTAAAATGATATTTATCGATATACAACATCTGTATATAATTCTTTTCTCCTTTTTTTTTTTTTGTGGAACAGGGACTACGGCTTTGAGTGGAACAAAATCTCACTGAGTAAACAAGAAGTCAGAGGGTCGTTTTGGATGGTGTTAAATCTTCTCCAATAGCGGTGGGATCTGGAGTGCCTCAAGGGTCGGTTCTTGGGCCTTGCCTCTTTCTGCTTTACATCAATGACTTGCCTGATGGTCTGGCGTCAAAGGTTCGCCTTTTTGCCGATGATGCAATTTCTGACCTTCGACAATCAACATCATACGCAAAATCTTCAAGAGGACTTAAACAAAATTGGTGACTGGGCGAAAAAATGGATGATGGATTTGAACACAGATAAGCATAAGGTTTTGACAATATCCAGGAAAAGAAGAAAGGTGCAACACGTGTATCATCTAAATAACGCCCCTCTTGAATCTGTTGAATCCGTGAAGTACTTGGGTGTAACCATCACTTCTGATTTGAAGTGGACCCAACACATCAACAATACTGTCAATAAAGCCAATAACGTGCTTGCATTTCTAAGACGCAATCTTCGCATAAAATCTTCTGATGTTAAAGCCACAGCTTACAAAACGTTGGTTCGACCAATTGTTGAGTATGCTTCCACAGTTTGGGATCCATCTACCAAGAACCTAATCCACCAAGTGGAAATGGTCCAGAGAAGACTGAGCTGCGCGATTCACTTTAAATCGCTATCATAACACCTCGAGTGTCACCAAAATGCTACAAGAACTTAATTGGACCACTCTGGAACAGCGCAGAGAAAATGACAGGCTAATTATGATGTACAAAATACACAATAATCTTACACCTTTTTCAGCACAGGACTATATTATCAAACAGGCTACTCAGTTGACGAGAGCCTCGCAACCACACTCCTATCAGGTACCATTCGATCGAGAACTGAATCGCATCGCCATTCGTTCTTCCCAAGAACTGTAAGGAACTGGAATTCCCTGTCGTCAGAAATTGTTTCAGTGCCATCTGTGGGATCATTTCGAAACTGTCTAACGGTTGATCACAGTGGCTAGTTATTTTCGTCATATTTTCTATGTGCTTGTAAATATCTGTAAATAAATTGTATCATAATGTAAATAGCACCAGTCTGCAAGAATCTTCAGTCTATTGAAGGAGGCAGACTTAATCAGAAGAAGAACAAAAACAAAAACATAGTTTTTGATTGACAACCAATTGTAACGTTTCTCGATTATGCAAAGCCAGAACTATGAAATAATCTTACGACATAGTTCCCCATCTTGGTTAGTACATCTGTACTGCTCATGAGCAGGGTTTTGACGTGTTTATAATAATTGTTAACTATCGAGTGTTGTCGATCCGCTTCCACTTCACGAAATATAAACTAAATGTTATGACTATTGTATCAAACCCATCCGTAAATCTTCATCTTTCCGTTCCGTGGGAGGGGAGAAGAAGAGCGTGATACTGTCACTTTCGCTCAAACTTTCAGTAATATGTTTCAGTGGCTCACCGACAAAGACCGTTTTTCAATATCAGATTAAAGGAGTCAAAACTCCTCTTTTGGGGATCTTCTCTGAGTCATTCATTCTCGGTCACTCGCGTCCCAGGGCTTCGCGCTTTGTTCACTCGAGCCTAAGAGCAGCGAAGCTTGCCTCTTGTTGATTGCGCTCACAGCTGTGTTGTTTTCCTAAGCTCACCTCAAGCGGTACCGCGACCGAGCGGCTTCCATTACACCGTCCAGTGTGTGCAAGACCCTATGTTTGTGTACAGCAGTGTATTGCATAGGCCCATTCTACATTGCGCACATACAACAGCAGCAGGGGATACAGCCCGCGCGTCGCGCGGTACTACTCAACACATGACACGGTCCGTACCGGTACGATCGCGCCGCACATACAGTACATCACACTATACACACTGCAGTTTTACTGTGCTGTACTGAAGTGTGGTACTAAAGTTTGGTGGTGTATGAATGAGCTGTATCAGGAATGTTGCCTTGTAGGAGGGTCTTGCAGATTGTACATGTTTTCTGTTGAAATATTATCAGTCTGTATGATTGATAAAATCGAGGCGAAGGGACTACAAAAGATTTCCACCTGCTCTGCCGCAGCGGCTGCTGACACCATCCTATTGCCAGTATTTGCCTTATTGCCATATTGGTATAGTCACTCAGACACACAGACTGACTGGTTATCATTCATACAGACCACCTAGCCTGGATTGATATTCTTATATCGGTGCGGTGATGCCTCCCTGGATCCATTGCCTTGCGTTGTGATGGTGAATGAAGAAACCTAAAAAAAGGTGACTATTATGTGACATATCATCTAGTCTACGCTTCGCTGCACGGTATTATCAGCAGGAGAACCTCGGCAATAAATGCTGCTGTCAACAACAACAGACACTCAGAAATTCTCTCATCCGCACTCGGTGGTAAACATAAATAACAGTCAGAGGTAGTGCACACAACTCCATTATCACTCTATCAGCGTCTAACTTCTCTGTGTTTATTTACTGATTTCAACGTCATGATGGCCAAGAAGCGGAACTGAACTCATTGAACTGGATCGGATGCCGCGGGTGGCTGTGTAACGTTACATTTTTCTAGACAAGCTATCTCGGACCTGTATCTCCGTGATCATACTGGTAAGCGTAGCACTCATGCTATTTTAGTAAATTTTATAATTGTACACACAAAAATACGAACTTTGTTACAGGGATCATTTCTAGCATTTCTAACTGCAATCTGTGCATTTTTTTTTTTTTGTACAAGTATTAAGGTAGGCCTACATGAAAATCTAACAGAATATGTATGCATGTCTGAGCTAGTCACAATCATCACACCCAGGAAAAATTGCGGGAGTTGAGACAATGGCAAATTTTACTGGTTAATTAAGTTTCCTGGATTCGCCGAGTATAACCTGGTAATGGTAGTGGTATTGTAATCTGCAGAAGATAGAGATGGTCTAATCCGTCTAATCGAGGTACATGTGTAAGTTTACGTCTACCCAGATACATATAATGTACCAATTAGTACTTCACCTTGTCCATGGCACTGTTTCATGAAAGTTGTCACCTCTGACAAATTGTCAGTCTCAGACAATTTCATTAAAATCCTTGGTTTTTGTTGGCTGAGAAGCTCTGGTCACTGACTGTTAATACTAATACGTACATACTATGGTATTAAATTGTCAGAAACTGACAACTTGTCGGGGCTGACAAGTTTCATGAAACAGTGTGAGGTCTTCATGTCAGTCACTGCCCATGAGTGGCAAGTTCAATTCAAATTTCTACTGTGACCTTTGTTAACACTGCCACTGGTCAATATTGTGCAAGGTTCCACAATGAACAGTGATGAAAGGCATACCGGTAATTGTTATCAGCATTTCGAAAGGTGAATTTATGGAGGGTTCAGCATACATTGTTCATAATCAGTACCCCAATGTTTTTAAAAGTAGAATGTAAAGATGGCAAAGTTTGTCTCTTTTTCTAGCTTTTGTCAATTGCCATGGCTACATGGTTTCAAAATTAAGATAGGGTGATAGGTAACTATACATGTGACTACAGAGAAGCATCCCTACTAAAATAAAAATGAAAATCCCACGTAGTACATGTGACATAATTGCAATATTGAAGATCCGTACAATGTTGAGTGATAAAATGTGGCTCATTATGTTCTTTCTTTTCTCTTTGCCTGTAGGAGACCTGCGTGATCTTCCACACATTTGCTGGATAATGATGATCAAAACCAATGTTGGCATATCCTACACAGAGCCAAGTGTGACAAATAGGTGCCAATAAGTTACAAACTGCTGCACCATGTGCTGAAATTAGTGTGATTAAGTGCATAAATGCCAAGGTTTATCAAGAAAAAGAGTTTGAAGCTCTGCCTTAGTAGTTTGTCACGACTGAAACAAAAAGTTATCAAGAAAATGGAAATGAACAATCAAAACCCTGGTGCGGAGAAGCATGATGTAGACCAACGCACCTGCAGGAGATCAAGCTTCCTCACCAATCAAGTCTCCAACTCAGTGGAGCTGTGTCAGAATATGCAGGATGGCAGAGTCAGTAGTCCAATGAACAGTGAGACTGTGGACATCATTCAGCCAGACAGCCCCACACTCACTACCTCATCTTCTCTTTGGTCATGTGACAACTGGCATCGTGGTGCCACGGTCCGTGATCGAAACGCTGTAATGTTCAACAATGAGCTGATGAGCGATGTGACTTTCCTTGTTGGACCCAAGAATGCAGCACAGAGGATACCAGCTCACAAGTATGTGCTGGCAACTGGAAGCTCTGTTTTCTTCGCCATGTTTTATGGAGAGTTGGCTGAAAATACCTCAGAGATTGTGACTCCTGATGTGGAACCAGAAGCTTTCTTGACCCTCTTGAAGTAAGTAGCACTTCTCTCTTTATAGCATTGCTGTTCATATTGTGTCCCTTTGAATGTACACTGTATGTCCATGTATTTATACTATTGCTGGAAAACATGTTAATCAGAGACTTTCAGTGCCTGTTGTCATATCAACATTCCCACATACATGTATGTGGGAACTTAGATCTTTCACCTGGAATTTCATTTGACCATGCCTTTTGAATGGTGAAGTTGTGAATGTGTTTGAATGATTTGTGTGCAGCTTAACTTTGTAAGATCAGATTGGTGATAGTTATGGACCGATGGTCACATTGCGTGACCCGGTATCACAATGTCAATTTCATAATCCCATACTCAAAAGAATATGTATACATGTACATGTATGCTTGTTGACCTTTGGACTCTTGCACTCTTCAAAGAAGCTTAACTGAAATTTGTGCTAATATGTCAACAATCACTTTGATTACATGCCATATGATTGAAAGGGGTTGAGAGCATAGTGCTGTACAAGTGCACTGTCATGAGAAAAGGCATAAGCGAAATTTAAGTGTTTTTGCTTTCACAATTTGCCAAGAATAGTATCATAAGCATTCGTTTGCCATTGGCTTAAACTTTAAGATTTGTCTCTTTTGATAAGCATGAAGGATAAGCAAATATTCAGTAAGGAAAATACACTATATCATTGCACAGTGTACCAGCATAAGCCTTTCAAATGTGTTATTTGTTCCTTTTGTTTTCCTTCAGGTACATGTACTGTGATGAAATAGACTTGACTCCAGACAATGTCCTTGACACACTATATGCAGCCAAGAAGTATTTGGTTCCTCACTTGGCTCGGTCTTGTGTGGAGTACTTGGAGCGTAGTCTTAGTGCTCGCAATGCTTGTGTTCTGTTGAGCCAGAGCCATCTATTTGAGGAGCCCGACTTGATGCAGCGCTGCTGGGAAGTAATTGATGCCCAAGCTGAAGTAGCTCTAAGCTCTGAAAGCTTTGTGGATGTGGACCAGAAAACCCTGGAGTGTATCCTTAAAAGGGAGACACTCAATGTGAAAGAACTTGTGCTTTTCCATGCAGCCATGCAATGGGCAGAAGCAGAATGTCGAAGGAAGGGACTTATGGCAAGTCCAGACAATTTCCGAAAGGTGTTGGGACAAGCCCTCTATCTCATACGTATACCCACCATGCCTCTTAAGGAATTTGCAAATAATGTGGCTCGCAGTGGTGTTATCACCTTAGAAGAAACTACAGACATTTTTCTGCACTATACTGCAGACTGCAAGCCGCAGCTCAGCTTCCCATGCAAACAACGTACAGGATTACGCACTTGCACTGTTCATCGCTTTCAGTCATCTGCATACCGGAGTAATCAGTGGCGATACAGGGGCAGGTGTGACAGCATCCAATTTGCAGTGGACCGTCGGATCTTTATCGCAGGTTTTGGGCTTTACGGGTCAAGTTCAGGTGGAGCAGAGTACAAGGTCAAGATTGAGTTGAAGAGAGCTGGCAAATGCCTTGCAGAGAACCACACTAAATTCTTCTCTGATGGATCCAGTAAAACGTTTGCGGTCACCTTCCCACATCCTGTCCAGGTTGAGCCACATGTGTACTATACAGCCAGTGCCACGCTCATTGGTGGTGAGCTGAGTTTCTTTGGACAGGAAGGGCTCACAGAGAGCACCAGTAATGATGTGACATTTCAGTTTCAGTGTTCTCCAGAAAGCACCAATGGAACAGGAGTGCAGGGAGGCCAAATTCCAGAACTCATATTCTATGCTTAACATATCACTTGAGTAGCTGACAGACTGTGTGGTTGATAAAGTTTGCTTCAGACCAGTTACTATTTGCTGTATCTAATTTACCGTGTATCATTCACATCATGTAGACCTGGAGTCTCAGTGAAACTAGAACTTATAGTTGATCTTGTATATGGACTTATATATGACTACAGGTTACTGAATTAGGTGCAGGTGATAGATGCTTCTAAGGACTGATGATAACAGATGTCTTCTACAAACTTGCTGTTGGTTAAAACTTCCCAGAGTTTTTGTGTTATTATGAAATACTCCAAGGCAATTGATTTCATCATTTTTTAGGAGTATTACATCTCACAGCTTACATAGCATCATTTTGTGTGATCGCTCCTAGATCAATATCATTTTTTTTCCCTGATTACATGTATCTACTCTTAAAATTGATTCTGAACAGAACACTTTCCCCCTTACCTTTAAGTCTAAATTTGGCACCCTAAGTTCACTTTGTATTATGACAAGTATCTGTAGATCATATGAAATGAGTCAGTATTGTAACCTTATTTTCCCTTACGTGGATATTAATATTCTGTTACTGTATGTTTTGTGAGCAGTGTTAAAGCAGATGATGCCTTACCTCATACTTCCACTATTGAGATGAAAGCATGTGATAGCAAGTGCACACACAGTATCTATGTCACTTTTTAAATTGAGCTTTCAAGTGTACTACCATGTATTTATATAGAAATAAAGGCAATAAAACTTTTTATCAAGATGTAGATGCTCTTATTAGAGGGAATTTGCTCCAAAAAGAAATTTATTTGGAATGAAAGTAGCGCATCTACAATGGTAGCAACTGCTGGAATTGAGGCAAAATAAGGCTAATATAAGTATGGTAAACCATTTAATGTCAGAATTTCAAGTAATTTTTGGAAATCATTCAAATGTGACTTTGCTTGCATTGTACAGTGTACTCCTCAACTGTTTCAAGTGGTGTTGTCACTTATTTCACCATTTTGATGGAAGAATGCACTGATCTGTCACTGCACTACAGTATATCGGCATACAGGAAATCAGTTTGAAATACATACCAGTTACCAGTACATTTTTATGGGAATGAAATCAATATTTCCAGAATACAAAATCAGGACACATGTTTACAAATAAATTGGTTGGCTTGAATACAAGCCAAAAGAGAAGCACAGGAGAAGAGAGACTCAGAGTAACATACATCCTAGAAACATCTACAGACTTGTAATTGGTATGGCTTGCAAGGCACTGTGATAAGAGACCTACTGACTTCTGGATGTTTTAACCACATGTCCTTCCTTTCTATATGTCTGATAGTGATTTGACCTATGCAACTTACCTAGTAGCTCTTTCATTCCAAATAAGTTTTTGTCTTGGATGATTCTGTTGTATTTATAACACCACGAATGCATTATTCCATCCATTTTTTGAAAAGAGGAAGAATCATTCTGACACCCTCTTAAAAAATCTGATTGTAGAAGGAGTAATGAATTCTGAAATGAATTTATTCCTAGTATTGCATCAAATGTCAAAATGATTTCATTGATGAGTTACATAATGTATTTAGTCACTTATCTTCAAAATACACAGATATTGTGGCACATTTGAAGTGGAGAAAAAACATTTCATTTAGAGTGTCTATACAAATCTAATTTCAGCGCAGAATATGCGCCATTAATGTGAACTAAAGCTGAGAATGCTTCTATAGGGAGATACAATTTGTATGAATGTATCAAAGGATTACTAATAGTGTTCAGTTATACACAATTTTTGAGGTATCCTCAAAATCCAGGAGCCTTAAGCGCTACCAGTGTGCATTTTGTACATCATATATGTAGCAAGCAGGGACCTGTCCAGCACTATTGGTATATTGCATTTCTTTGCAGATTTGGTTATGGTTTGCATCAGACAGCAGGGCTATTTATATTTATAGCCCCTTTCCAATATCTTGGATATCATGGCTTGTCAAGGAGAGCCAGTTTGCCGGGTAAGCTAGATAACACATGATTGCAGGTTTCCCTGCAGTGCATTGGAGATATTACACCACGGATGTTTATTGCACCACCTTACCCAGGAGGAGGAAGTTGCATGTTGAAGATATTTTGAGGACTTCAATATGGACAGGCTGTATATTAGCATCTTGAAATACCATCAAACTGTAGTTACCACATGCCAAACTCTTTCTCTCATGAAGCATGCATTTAAAGTATCATGATTCACAGTCCAGATGTTGGGAGTAATGAGGCATTAGGAACAGTCTGTTCAGGAATAAAGTATGGATCTTTTTTTAATGCCCTGCATACATGTACACCTTATAAGCAAGTTTATTTTTAGTAATTGTGAAAGGAACTGAATACTGATAAGCACTGAATGAATACAAGATGTGCCTAGATGGTTAAACCTTGTTGTCAAACCTTGTTGAAATCGTGCAGTATTGTAATGTTGCCATTTCACTTTGAAGTCAAGAAAACTCTAGAGAATATTTCAGTGATCACTGATTACAAACCCAAACGTCTACCGGTAAATAAACTCATACAAAGCAGAGGAGACAGCCCTCTGTTGTTTTGTATGTATACATGTAATACATGTACTAGACTCCCGGAAAATTTGGTATTAACCTTCTCTTAAATGCAGAGGACATACAGCTGTACATTCAAATCTCACCTTTAATATACCTGATACACTTCAATCTATCAAAGCCAATGAAGGGATTGTTTTGTTGTTGCTGTTGTTTAGTGCACTTTGCGATCTTGTCATGAAGAATGGATGGACTCATAATAAACATCCATACTTACATGTACATGGTATAGCACACTGTCACAGACAGCCTTTGATCTCAAGAAAAGTATACACTAGTAGTCCAACTGCAATATATTTTATGAACTTTGACTTCGAATCAACTGGGATAAAGAGAGTACATCACATTATTCTCCTGACTTCTACTTTCAATTAGACTTTGTTAGCTTGATTTCCTTCCATCTCTGAGCAAGCATCAACTTAATTCGTTTCCAACGTAAGCCTACTGACCAGGGAGGAGGTATATCTCCAACTTCCCTGGACAAACATATACAGTGTACTGTATAATGCTAAACCTTTCTAGGAAGTTTGTCAGACTGTTTCATGACCTTGGGCTATGTCTCAAAGTGCAGTGAGATTTTAAGAGAACCACACCACAGCTTTGGTTGTTTATGAACTGAGCCAAACATCTGTGTATAAAAGACAGGCATTTGTTCCAATACACTTTGTTACATTGGAATTAATTCATAAACGCAGAAAGACTTAACCCACTGAAATTTTAGTATACAAAGTAGTAGTATTGTCATGTGTGCATTATATGCTGTTGCAAGCTTGAATCAGTGTGTGTGTGTGTGTGTGTGTGTGTGTGTGATTACAGAGCCACTCCTTGTGAATTTTCAACATGGTCACCCCATAATGCCCCCCCCCCCATCAATCCTTTGCATTAAAGTCGATCATTTTAATGAAAGGAAACTGACAACATAAATTTCTCATGACTTCTATACCTGATTCAGAAAGATTGATCACACATCCTAACAGGTTTACATTGGACTGTGGATAACATTTACACTAAATAAAAAACTAAACCCATCATCATTTCATTTCACTATTTCTTGCGCTTCATTTGGTCATTAGGTGGTTCATATTGCACACACATTAGTACCCACTCTATTCATACTAAAAGTGACATATTTTTCTACCACTGAAGAGCTCTCTAGGAACTACAACTGATGGACATTTGCATTTCAAAACATCTTACCCAGTATCTGCCATGTTAACGTGCTCCTGTTTTCCAATGGAGAACTTTTTTATGCCTCCGCAACGAAGTGGCCGGAGGCATTATGTTTTCGGGTCGTCCGTCCGTACGTCCGTCCGTCCCGTTTTGTTTTTGTCGATATCTCAAGAACCATGTGGTGGTTTTACATCAAACTTGGTATGAGGGTATATCCTTAGGGGATAATACTTTGTGTGGATTTTAGGGTCACAGGGTCAAAGGTCAAAGGTCACAGGTTATTTTGTGAAAAAGAAAATTGAAATTTCATGTTTTTCTCCATATCTTACAAATGGTTCAAGGTATCTTCATGGAACTTAGTATATGTGACCGTGCACCTCAAAACGAACATAAAGTCGCACACACTGATTTTGCGTGAGGACTGAAAATAAGTGAATAGGGTCAACCTAGCCGAACTTGACTTTTCCATACTTTCTGAAAGAGCGGGCCTTCTTTTACATTATGCTAAAATTTTGTAATGTAAAACGGGCAGGAAAGTGTGTTTTTTAGCAGTTTGTCTCGAACATTTTTGGTAGAATAGTGTGATTAGGTGTGTCTTTAGAATCCCTTTTTCATTTCTGAAAAACTTTGTCCACACTCTTCACTTTCAACTCTAATAACTTTTGAAAAGATAGTGCTACTGCTTTGAAAGTTGGCGTTAATTATGGACAGAATGTGTTGATGAGGCATGCTTAATTTCAGTTTAATCTAATAATCCCTTCATTGTTGTCACTCTAGTGGTTTACTTCCTGTTTTTTTTGTCCCATTCATCGCACAGCCAGCACGGTTTGTAAAGATTAAGCGCTTGAATAGACACTGTACTTCAGAGCCTCTTTTCTCAGTTCACACTTTTCCTGAGTGTGTGTTTTCTTTCCAATATTTAGATAGGTTAAAAGAGTCCATTTGATTTGAGTTATACATCATTTTAAAGCTTAAAGTCTGCTCTTT
Source organism: Diadema antillarum (assembly GCF_040938485.1). Classification (NCBI taxonomy): domain Eukaryota; kingdom Metazoa; phylum Echinodermata; class Echinoidea; order Diadematoida; family Diadematidae; genus Diadema; species Diadema antillarum. The sequence continues at coordinate 2,001,444 of NW_027271000.1, read as the reverse complement.
CAGAATATGGTCTTAACTAAAAATTCATGTCTGGCGACTTTTTGTTTGTTTTGAGGTGCAGGGTCACATATATGCTTGTACCGATGGGCAGTGATTATCTAGGGAAGTTGGGGGTCATGGGTCAAAGGTCAGGGGTCAAAGGTCAGGGGTCAAAGGTCAAGGTCAGCTCCTCAAAATATCACCACTTTCCTTAAAATGCAATATGCCTGAAGGTTTTTTGTTTTGTTTTTTTAACTTGATGTATGGCATGTATTACCCAATATATATTTTGGGGGAAGTTTCTTGCCAAAAGGTCAAAGGTCAAAAGGTAAAAGGTCAAGTGGAAATGCTAAATTGCACTTTTTCCTCCATATCTTGAAAGTAACTCAAGGTATCATCATGAAACTTACATATTTATGCATGTTCAACCTAACAGTGATTCTCTTTGGATCTGTGAGGTCAAAGGTCAAAGGCCAGGTTTAGATAATGCTATTTTCCCATTTGATACTGAAATTATACTTTTTCTCAATACATTCAAAATTACTCAATGCATAGACTTATAAAAGGGTCAAAAGTCAAGTAAAAATCATCAGTTCCCCAAATACCTGCACTCTGACATTTTAATCATTCATCCAATTGAACCTAGTTCTAGGAAAGTGAACATTCAGCACATTTGTGTCAAACCTGTCATTTTAATATTTTGCCAATTGTGTGAAACTGTCATCACACATTGTCAAGACATTGTACTATAGACCTATTAGGAGAACCATGCATTATGGCGGAGGCATATCAGTAGCCGTAGCGATATATCTAGTTTTTTCATTCTGCTGAAGACATGTTCAAGTTACTTCTATATTTTTTCACAATATTGTGAGAATGAACTAATTTACAGATAAACAATACAATGCAGTTTATTTTCATCTTGCTTCACTGTGGTATCCTTTGTGTTTCAGTAATGCAATTGAGAAACCATACAAACTACATTTCAGTCAGTAGCACCAGACACTGATTGTGACTGACAAGGTTGTAATCTTATCTTTGATAACTGGTTGTGTAGAGTGTAGTTTTGATATCTATCCAAGGGTTGGCATACAATAGCCATGTATTGAGTAATCAGAAAGTGATTCTGGAGTGGATGCATTCTTCTTCAACTTGATATGAAACTGAATGCAATAAATCCTTTTGTGCATCATGTCCCTTCTCCATCGTGAAACCTGATCCAAATTCACATGCCTGAAGTGAATCATAGCCCTGCTCGCTGGAATACAGAGCCCTTTCAAAATCAAGCCCATCCCTCTGCAGCCAGCTCTCAAAAAGTGACGCCATGCAAACCAAGATTCATAGATCTGTCAAAATATTGACCCCTCACAGAGACGATATGCATGGCAGTTATACAACCTACATCCTCTCGTTTCCATGGGGAGCGTGGAGGAATGAAGGAAAGAATTGGGAGGTTTGGTGTGTGGAGTCAGAATGAGTCATACCTACAGCTTGGGGGGGCGAGACCCCATTGCTGTTTGTGCAACCAATATAGCTAGTCTACTCATCCAGACCCTTTGACTATATTCCCCCATCTGCTCTAAACAGCTGCAGTTGCATGTGTAGTGCAGTCTTTGTTCCCGTTATGTGCTGTATCGCGAAACGAAAATATGCATTAACTATCCACTTAATTTCCCAACCAGCCTACATCGTACAATGTAGAACATAAACGCCTGTAACAAAGCTGTCTTTTGTCAACTAATATTGTCTCTTTATTCAGACAGTTGGGGAAAAGTCTGTAAGAGTATAGACTGCAGTGCCCCTGCGGCTGTCCCTTCTCCAGTGATCGGCACTGACAAAGGTCTGGTGTGCTCAGCATGGTAAATTTAATGGCCAGGATTAATGATCATGAAGCTAGCAAACTCTCCTCAATTGGCAGAATGACCTGAGTGTGAGAGCACTTTCACACCCAGCTCATCATATCATTTACGTGACAAGACGAGGATCAAGAGGAATTATATCACCTATGCAACAGAACCAGGATTTAGGAGAGAGTGACTGAAGCTTATGTGTAATTTCATTGAGACTTTGGAAAAAGAAAAGGAACAAAATTTTCATCTCTTGTCATGCTTGTTGCAGGCATCACATAAAACTAAAAAATGAAGATGGGCATGACTATCACAGATGTGGCATAGTGAACTGGACCTTTAAAGTTTATGACATCCCTTTGTGTTGCGAGCACCAATGACTGGCGAACATGCGTCTACAGCAGAGCTATCCCTTTGTCATCTTCTATTGGGTGTTCACCAAGCCAATAAAAATCTCATTTTTCATTAGAATTTGACAAAATTGAGTCTGAAGAAGAAAAAAAAAGGGGAAAAAATCCCTGGAGAGAGTAAAAAGTGATAACATTAGATATATGCCTGTGAAACACAGTCTGGTGATGTGATGGTGTGGTTTCTGAGTCATGTGCCTTTTGCAATGAAAGTAGAAGTGGCTGGGCAAGATCCTATCATCAGAGAGGTTATCATCAGAGAGGTTTGCATCATGCGCCACGTTTTGGAAATCTGCATCACTCTCTTTTTGGAAATGCTCCTATCCCTCCCTGTGGTGTCTGTGGTCAACAGATCTAGATCTATCTATATACAAACAAAACAGTGTATGCTTCATGAAAGAACAGGCCAGAGACTTGCAAATACATGAGTCATGGGTTCATAAACAAAAGAGTATGCTTACTGTACTCAAATACAACTTCATTGTTGAATACAAAGAAAGAAGGTGACCACCAATTACCTTTTTTTTGACCAATTTTTTTTTTTTTTTTTTTTTTTTTTTTGGGGGGGGGGGATGTTTATACCAGCAGCAGTATATGCAACAGTAGCAACAGAATTACGCCTTTGTCGAATGACATTGGACAAATTTATGACAATGTACATTCATTTGAAGGTCAACAAGCCATTTAAATTGGCTTATTAGGGTATTGTGAGATAGCTTATTTGGCTGTGATATTGTTTTACGGTACAAAAATGGTCCTCAATCAAAAGTTTTCTCTCCAAAGACACAGAGGGACTTGAGTCCTGTTTGCAACTTATTCATCAAAACTTACATGAATAAAATGATGATGATAATGATAATAATAATAATAATAATAATAATAATAATGATAATAATAATAAAAATCAAGACCGAAGGGGCATACCACGAGTGGCCATGACAAATAAGAGCAACTTAGGGATGCCCCTGGATGATGATTAAAACCTATATGATGAATAGATCAACCACACTCACAAAGGCAATGTGACTAGTTTCTTGACAACAGAGGGCGCAATGGCTACTAGATTCCTGGTACCACATAAAGGGCAATTAGAATACAGCTTTGAAAAGCTCACACATCAGAGGTACAATTTTTCCCCATGATTGTGTGCTAAACCACAACACTGCTATATTCATCAGGTACGTGTCAGTAAATAGCCAGCAGTACAATTGCGTCCATAATTATCGGCGTTTCTTTTCTCAGCACCGAGAATGTTTCATTCATTCATAACAATGAATGTTCACTATGTTCACAAGTTAACATTCCGTCTGCTTCACTGCTCTCAAATAGCATGCAGTAGTTTCCTACAGTGTATGTAATTTGCAGACTTTGGGAACAGCAGAATTATTTTGATGTTCGAGCTTTGTTGAATTGGTTGAGTTAACATCTAAAGTAAAAAGCAATTTCATGTTCAAGTTCACTTTAATAATCAAACAAACAAAATGCTAGCAATTTCAATATCACTGCACTTTACATAAAATTTCATATTTTCATGAAATACTGAAATTTGACAAAATCACATAATACATGAAAATCAGATTAAGTCCTTGCCAAACACGTCATGGTACATTTTATTTCATCTTATTGCTGTATTTCTATAACATGTACTAAAGTGAGAGAGGTTACGAAGACCTTGAAATCATGTTTCTTCAATGAAGTTCATTCTTAAACTCATCATTAATAACTCATCAAAACCATCAATGTGGTTTTAGTTATAGTCCTCTTTTACAAACCCTACAGCATTCAGTGTAACATGTAACAAAGTAGGATCAAACAGTATCTGGCATTATAAAAAGGAAATGGACATATTCTACAAGTATCTTACACTTTTGTTTAAAATAATGTTAAAGTGCTTAAAGAATGGCTTAGAATAAAGCAACTATGTCATACAACCATGATATTATCATATTATGCCATATATTCAAAATAAGCCAAATTTTTGGAATATAGTGGCTGATTTGTATCAACTTCCCCCACCCCCTCCTTCACTTACGGCATACATAGCACTGCTCCTGGTGAAAAAATTAGAACCAAGGAAAGTAACCCTATTATGCAAGTTATTGAATTTACATACAACAATTTTTCCTTAAGGGACTACAACCCATCATTTGCAATTCTCATCTCCATGTTGTGCACCCTGAGGAAATGGGGTACGAATTGTCATTTTACTGTTTTCCATTATTCAATTTTCTGGTAGAACAGCATTGATAATAATAAGCCAGTTTACTGATTACTGTTTTCCATTATTCAATTTTCTGGTAGAACAGTATTGATAATATTTAAAGGACAAGTTCACCTTCATAGACATGTGGGTTGAGTGAATGCAGCAATATTAGTAGAACACATCAGTGAGAGTTTGAGCAAAATCGGACAATCCGTTCAAAAGTTATGAATTTTTGAAGTTTCTGCTCAGTCATGGCTGGATGAAAAGACTAAGTAAGCTTGTGATGTCACATGAGTACAACGATATAAAGAAAGAATAAAGAAAATTCAACATATTTCCATTTTTCTCGCATGACAAAAGAACACTCGACTTCTCTCTTTCAGAAGGCAGGGGGAATAATATTACCCTTAACATACGTCAGTAGTAAGTCGAAGAAATGTGCACTTTATTCAGAAAGTAAAGTTTTGTGAAATTCTCTTTTTATTTTCCTTATAAAGTTGTACGCATGTGACATCATACACTGTAGTAGTCTTCTCATCCAGCAGTGACTGCGCAGATACTTAAAATATTCATAACTTTTGAACGGATTGTCAGATTTTCTTCAAACTTTCACTGATGTGATCTACTAATATTGCTGCATTCTCTCAATCTTAATGTTTATGAGGGTGAACTTGTCCTTTAATAAGCCAGTTTACTGATGCAGTCATATTTATTAGTAGGTTTTCCCCTTTGGAATACTTGTGAATTTCATAATGATCCAATTGAATATTTTTCAAAACGCTAACATTGGTTGTTGACGGTAAACATTTTTGATAAGTTCTCAGCCTTGTAAATCAATGCATAATCACCTGTAAAATAATAATAATAATAACAACAATAATAATAATAATAATAATAACAATAATAATAATAATAATAATAATAATAATAATGATAATAATAAAAATGATGATGATAATAATAATGATAATAATAACAATTAAAAAATATATAACAATAATAATAACAAACAAATAGTGACAAGCCATTGGGACTGAGTGGAAAGGACTACAGACTTGAGGTCTGAGGTTCAGCTCCATTGACAGCAGTAGTGATTTCCTTACTACCAGTACATTGCCTCTTAGCTTTGGAAGACACTGACAAGTTGTCAGTGGTGACAACTCTTGATTTCATGGTTCTTACTGAAAAATATTTTAATTTTTTTTTCTTTTTTTGGTTTTTGGTTTTTGGTTTTTTATGGCAGTGTAATATTAATCTAAGTTATGGAAAATATGTTACTGAAGGGTCTATGAACTAATTTCAATGTAAAACTTGGAACTTTGCCAGGCATTTTTGATAAACCGAAGCAAGCATGTCTGTCAACCAAATATATGGTCTTAGTCGGGTTTATAGTTAGACATGCATCATACATTTATGGTTGCAATGCAGGGTCTTCAGAAGCACTCACAGACTGATAGCAATTATGCAATCTCTCACTTCACAACATACACAGCAAAATCAATGTGCGACAAGTATACATTCATTTAGCATAATGTCAGAGACTCCAGCTCTCCTGTTTTCGACGGGAGATCTCCCGCCGAAAACCCATTTTTTGCAAAATCTCCCGTTCTCCCGCTTATGATTTAATTTCTCCCGCCCTGGCTCTGTGTCTCCCGTTGGAAAGGATTTCTTACTTATTGCTATCGTATGTTGAAAAAAAACAACCTTAGATAGCACCAGAGAGCATCTAGAACCCTGGGAATTTCGCACTTTGCACACATCAACTTGGAATCTCCCGTTTGCTAGGGGTTTCAGGCAGGAGAATCTCCAGATCAGAAGGTGCTTTGGGTTGGAGTCTCTGTAATGTGTCATGATTCTCAATCAGCATTAATCAAATTTATCTATTTATCAATTTTCTTAGCAAACAACAAAGTAAAATTGAACACTGGGATTAAATTCGATGACTTCAACCCTTTATGTGCCAAGACACTCAGCTCCATGTGTTAAGCTTTCAAGAGCATTCAGTAATCCCTCAAAATTTGACCTAGCTGTAAGGTTAGCATACCAATTCAGGTGTAGTAGCCTGCCTCAGTCCTACAGGAAGGCCATTGTGACCAGATAGGGATTAAGGGGATTAAGTAATCTCTATACAATAACAATTCAATTTTAGACATAAGCCAATTGGTGAAGAAAGCACTCCAACGTGTGCGTGCCAATCAGTGACCAGAGCACAGTAAGTGTTACCCCGTTGAGGATGGACTGATTTTGCTACAACACGCATTTCCCATAGACACCTGCCCGAGTATACTCGGGATTCATCCTCAACGGGTTAAGTGACAATTAGACAGCAGATAAGCAGAATGGTAGGAGTCTCCAACTTGGACCTGACATAAGAAACTTATGGCATTTTAAAGTTCATAAAGTTTTGCTGAATACTGATCTTGTTTGAAACCACATAGGGCAATTAGCTATGGTGTCGATGTCATCAACTTGCTAACTCTCCTATTGCTTTATGCACAAAAATACCACAGATGTAGTGTTTTTGGTCAATGATTTATCAACCACCCTGAAAGTCATCATTGCAAAGTTATTGCAGCACACACAAACACACACACAATTACGTCAAGGATATACATTGTCAAAAAGGACATTTTTATTAAAATTTGAGTGTAGGTTAATGCGAAACCATGACATCAATCCTTAAACTTATCTAACAAAATCTACTTGCTGATGTGGTTGCTACCAATAAATCAGTATTAAAAAAAAAAAAATATGTGAAACATATCAAATTCTATAACCCTTTCTCATTTCAGATCCATTTTTGATGAAATCTCCATTCTCTTTGTTTGAGTTAACCCATTACTTAAGGACTTAACACGCATTTCCCAAAAACACCAGCCTGAGTATACTCGAGACTCGGCTTCCAACAGGTTAACTAAATTGCTTTAAAGCAAACTTGAACATCGTGTTGAATTGTGCTTTACAGGGCATGTAAATCAAGGAACTCAAACCTGGCACCCAAACGAGACCTGGGGTAAAAAGAACTGCCCACCATTATCTCTTTCTTTTCTAAAGCCCCCTCTCATAGCTATATGGTCAAAATATTGGTATGTTATGTATGGTCAGATTGCACAAGTGCATTCTTGCCATCAATATACTTGCGCCTCTAATTCAATTCTGCCAGCATCACACATCAATTTTCATTTCATTATGTAAATAAAATGTAACACAATAAAAATTCCTGGTAACACTGTAGCTCAACATGATAAAGACAAATGTAAGTAAAATTTGTGAATTTAGGAATTTTCATCAATCTCCCATACTTCACTTCTCTGTTAATTTATTGTCATAAAAATAGGAACAGAAAGTTTGATATAAAGGTTTCCCTTTCCAAGAAATATAGAAATAGGAACAGCTGGCAGTTATTGGTGGCATATTTCATTTCTTTTACTGCAATATAACTGCAATCATTCACTGTCATTTAAATCAAATTATGCAACACCCGCACACCTGTCTTTCACACCTGAAAGATGTCACGTATCAGTGGATTCGCATTTTCATTTTGTTTTAGTAGATTATCATCTGAATGAAAAAGAGAGTAAGTAGTCAACTGAACATTTTTGTTGTTGTTGTTGTTGTTGTTGTTGTTGTTGTTGTTGTTGTTGTTGTTGTTGTTGTTGTTGTTGTTGTTGTTGTTGTTGTTGTTGCCAACACATCACGGTGTGTTTTTTTTTTTTGTAATATTCCACAAACATAATAGTATACCGGGTAATTGAATAAGTTCACATGTGTATTTTGTTATGGGAAAGTTGCAAAGCAGGACTTTTACAGAAAAAAAATTAAATGAAAACTTACCAATAGCGGGAACATTGATGAGAAGTTCTTGGCACAGCTTGAGGTAGGTCTTACCCAGGACATATACATTCACCTGACAATATAATAAGGGCAAAATGATCAGTGACTACAATTACTAAGGCCAGTTCAACCAGGCAAAATGATCAGTGACAATAATTAAAGAGCCCAGTTCAAAGCACAAAATCCCAATTGCAAATGTTACTTTTCTTGTGTTTTCGCATAAATACCAACTTTAAAGGAATGTGATATGATTGTCAATAAGATACAAGGATTGAAGTAAAAATGAGTAATTTGTAAATGGAAATGTCAATTCTATTGTTTGAATACACAACCCTAAAGAAGTACAGAAACTACATATGGGGATAACTTTAATTTCTTAACGGGAATTTATAAATCAGCGTCTTTGTAACAACTAACAAAGTTGCCTGTTATCGTAAATATTCACCTCATTTTGTGAAGATGTGAAATCAATCTACACTATTCATTAACTCCAACAGAATAAAAAATTTAAATGATAAAACCTGACTAAGCCCTTGATGCTGATCTTATGCCTTATATACACAGCCAGCCAGCCCTGTACAACCAGGTGAACAGATCTGAAAGCATTTGATAATTCCAGATCCTGACGTCAATTCCATTTCAAACTAAATTTTTAAGTCTAAATTGATTAGGCCTTTTTAAAAATTAGGCACTTAATTGATAAAGCAAAGCAGTTGATTGCTCATCTTTAAAACTACAAGCCAAAGTGCTAAGTCTCTTGCTACTTTACCAGCCAGTATTTGCCAATGATTGAGCTAACCATGACATTCACTTCACATTGCGTCATGACGTCTAAATTGGAAACACAAACAAGCTGGGTTTCATATAAGTCCCAAGATAAACTGAAAGGTCAAACTCATCTCATGTAATTGGCAGGGAGTACGGCAGCAGTTCTACATAATGGGATTTATATATCCCCTAAATCAATGGAATGCATTGTTGGGCAGGTTGCAGAACAGCGCTGTGGTATTCAACACTGTTTTATGCTGCTCCCTCACAGACATACACTTTGAGAAACTGAAATACTGAATACTTGACAGTCACATTCAACACTCTCTTCATGTCTACTGAATGTCCCTTTTTCAGCTGCTTGGTTTCACTGGATGTGGTTTAGCTTTTGTCTCCACTGCTTTAGACTGGATTACAAATCTGACCATTGATTGTTTTCCACTACACAATCACATGACATTAATTGAAGTCTACATCATGTGATTTTAAAAAAATGATGAAAATCATAAGAAAGGTACAAAATAATTTCAGATGACGAAAGTAGAAATCATAAATACAAATAGCTGTCAATTTGGATAAGTATGAGCAATGTTTTCTCATCAGAGTAACTGGAACAATTAATACATAAAGTTCTCTTCAAATGGTATGAAAATCATGACAAAAAGTAGAAGCTCATATTAGACCATACAATATTCAATCAAATGTGTGAACTGCATATGAAATTGCATGGCAATCTTGATCACTAGATCTTTATTATACAAAGCAAGGTAATTCATAAAATAAATTAGCTTAGTACAATTGACAAAATGATTGGAACCTTTTACACCGAATCAATACTTTGAATAATGTACATATGACACAACTCTAAAATGCACAGTGTGGATAGAACTATGGGATACAACACACTAGTACTATGTACTTGTTTCTGTGCAGAAAACAGAGTCATGAAATATTCTCAGCAGTGCCATGGCGCAGTCATTCATTGATTTGTGGATAAAATATTTGCTTGATGAATGGAAGCTAGGCATGTACATACATACAGTATTGACATTTTTAGGCTCTGAGTACCTTAATAGAATCAATGAAATGAATGTGACATTTGTCCAAGTAATTGACCCTGGGGTTCTGCAAATGACATTACGAACATTTTTATCATAAAAAGTCAGAACATAGCTTACCTGCAACAAGTCACTAAGATCAAGCAACATGTCTGCATTGATTTACTGTCTAAGGAAAATAATCAACATATATACATAACAGTCACATGAATATTAATGATGGTTTATGAATTAACGGCATTTTCTCTTTTTTTTTCCAATCAATTTCTGAGATGATTTATCATAGCGAAACCACTGCTGGAAAGTGTGTTGACATCTCCACATGATAAGGAAATGAAAAATGGGATGTGAGCTGCGTGGCAAAGAACTAACAGTAATTTTCGTCTGCGAAAAAAGACATTTGGCTGTATTACCTTTTTCTGTTTGTGCTGCATTTACACTGCATTTCAAATGAATTAATTTAGAACACTATGCAAATCCCTATTTCCTCCTAGAGATGATGCACACCTATGTTGCAGTGATTTTTTACTGTAACTACAGTAAATTGAGAAGATAATGAATTCACACAAAACACTACAATATGCTGAATAATAGATCTTTCAAATTTAATTTGAAAGACTTCTTATTTCACCTTTTCAAGTCATAAAACCTTCACAATACATTATGATCAGGACTACAAAGCAGGGCTGGTATTCTGAAATCCTTCCTAGGAAGAAATGTCTTCCTAAGTCTGTTCCTAAGGGTTTTTTTTCCTAAACTTAGAAAGAAACTTAGGAAGGGGGCAGGAGTATGCAAATTTCTGACTTAGGAAGAAGTTGGTATTCTAGAATGCACTTAGGAAAAAATTCTAGGAAGATATTTAGGAAAGCTCCACCCCTGTCCTAAGTACGTTGTTAAGAATAGCAAGCTGCAAACATCATGATAGGCACGCTTGTCATTCACTGCGCGCACATGTACTTTGATGCGCGAAACCCTATGTCATAGTAATATGCGATTGTCATTGGTTGGTTCCTTATGATACGGCAGTTCGTATTGCCGTAGTTCAAAAAGATGTGGGCGGGGATAAGGATGGCCTAATTTGCATTAAGAAGTTCCTAGGAAGAAATTTAAGAATAGCAATTCTGTCTTTCCCTGGCACTTCCCAAGTTTCTGACTTAGGAAGAAACTTGGGAAGAAACTTAGGAAGATTTTCAGAATACCACCCCAGGTCTCTACTTTTATTCACTCATGTTCATACACTCCAACGATACATTAGTAAATAGGTCTACAAAGCAGGCCTGTCTTACAAATTTTGTGCTTGAGACTAAAACACAGTGTACACTCCCCATCAGTTTATGCCTGTAAGCTTTGCTTACAGTATATCTACACTGTTCATGCCCTTCAACCCTTCAACACTGCAGCTGTATTTCATGAATTTTGAAATAAGATCGTACAATTGTAATTTTTATATTAAATTGTAACTAAAACTGCTGACAAAGTTGTCCCATAAGTAGCACTATTGAAGTACTCTGTAATGTTAGTTCCACATTTTATATATAAAATTTTGATGACGAGTCTAAAAAACTAAAATGATTCTCAACTCTGACCTTTTGACCGCAACAGATTTTTGACCCATATTTGATAAAGTACTTGCCCTATCATACTTCACCTTACACAATCAAATAAATCTATATAATTCCTAAGTGTACTACTTTTGCTCCCAAAATAGAACCCGACATTGACCTTTGACACATACTTTTTTTCATATTGTACATGATATGTACCCAAAGAGGCAGTGACTAAAAGATGTCTGAAAGAAAAATAATTAAGACGAAACTTAGCGACTGATATATCGAAGGCAAGGATACGAGGAGTGCCTTCCACTCGGCAGACAAGGTAGAGGCATGCTGCGACTATGTGCATGGTCTTCCTGCCACGGGTTAGCTTCTTCTGCACCGCCATCTTGAAAAAGTTGTATGCCATGTCGGTGCGCTGCTGGTTCAGTTTCAGCTGCCCCCCAAGATGGAGAATGTTCCTCTTTCCTATAAATGTATCGTGAGAAAGATAATGATATCAGAGTCCATTTAACCATGGTAGCCTAATCACTGCCCCCACGGTGGAGCTTGCTGTCATTCTCACCCCATCTATTAAAACAGGAAAACACCCTGCCTACGGATGGACCCGCTAAGGATAGGTTGAACTAGCTGAGTCTTGTTAAGGAGTCCACAGGACTTTTTGCTACACCACCCTGTTCTCAAAATAAACATAGCAATAACAAATGACCACTTATGTGTTTACTTTGCTCATGCCTTCTTTCCCCAATCTCAATAAGAGTATTAGTAACTTCAACTGCTGATTGAGATGAATTCCTCAAAAATCCTCAAAGTTCAGAAGTGGGTCATAATAATGCAGAGTTGATTGCGGTTCTCTCCTGAATAATTTGAACAACCATTGAACTCATCAATTTTAGGGATTAAGATTCTGCATTGAACTTGTGCAAACAATTTGATCAATACCACAGCTAGTAATACAATTTAAATGTACGTGTAAGTTTGTATTTCTGAATGTAGTTTTAGTAAACATGAAACCTGAGGGTATGGCCTCATGAGAGACTATGCTAAACTGCCATTTCATTTTTTCTTTCTTTCTTTCTCTCTTCTATAATGACATTTGGAGAAAGAGAATGTATGTTGACAATGATTCCAGCAATATCATAAGCTTTCCATGTCACACTGTCGACATACTGTATATATTTGCCAAAATAAGGCATCTTATATGAGAGATAAATATGAACTTTAGAACAAAAAAAAATCTGTCATACCTGCTTGCAATGTGACTGTTCGTGATTCCTTTCCAAAGCCATGCCGGAAGTTGTTGCCCAGAGTATTAGCCTTGTCACCTGCAAAGTCACAATAATGACAAAATCAAGTGTTTAGTACATGAAAACTTTGTGTTTGTTGTTGTTGTTGTTGTTGATAATGTACTTTTAGATGCACAGCAGGGTTCTTGATTACTGAATAAATTTGACTGCAATGATAACAGGAATTTCTGTTTGTGTAATATGTGCTCAGGAAGTCAAGGATTCAAAAGTATTGATAAACTGAATGCACTGAACAGAACAAGAAATTGTTCTACAACAAGAATCTTCTGTTTAGTGTCTATACGGCTATGGGTGATACATTGCAAACTTCCATTTAAAGCATGGGAGAAGTCTGAAATACACAGACTGCATGAATATTTCTTCCAATTTTTTAGTCACGATTCTTTCTATTTCTCAATGCATTTGCATGATGACAATAGAACATGACATAAGGATTCATTGTCTCATATTGAATTTTCAGCAAATCTGTCAAAAATACCAAAGTCACCATGTACTTTAAAAGTTCTGAAATGTATGAAATGAGAAATACAAAGGAACACACAAGACAACATCCCACAGAGAGGAACACTGCCAAAGCAAACTGTATATTAAACAAACATTCATACTGAGAGTTAATTAGCACTATGCCACTGATATTTCAGTACCATTTATGCAGCAATTTCCTTAAGCAATTGATTGCACAGCATAAATTGTGATGGATCTGTGATATAAATTGCTTCAGGGTCACATCACCCCACATAATCATTATTACCAGTAAGAGATCAACTGTGGAGTGACAAATAAATTCATAAAGCCTACACGATGGTGACCATTTGATGTGCTTTAAACAACCTTACTTTAAATTACTGTTAAAGGAAAAATATGTGTAAATGGGTACCTTCAGAAGACACAAACTGGCCTATCACGGATGACCCTCCAAGAGTATTCTCTGCAAAGCTGACTTCAGAGACGATGAAGTTGTCCTCGATGACCGCTCCACATGTTACGCAGACCGCGTTGCCCCTGGCCTGATCTGTGTCTATGTCACTCCCTCCACAATTACTACAGACGCTAGCCTTGGACATCCTCCTCTTCTTCACACAGTGATATCAGCTGTCCACATCTGAGGAGTCACTCTCCCTGGAGTGACGAGATCTGGATTTAAAAAAAACAAAACACACACACACACACATTTTACAAGAGATTTAGGATTCTGAACACCTTTACATCTGATTGGCATGGTCATCTCCACGTACAATGTATATGCCCCTAAAAGATGGTATTAAAATTTTAGAGACAATCAAAATCTGCATGAAACTTCATGCAGATTATATATATCTGAAAATACTTTTCAGATAGATTACAGATATTCTTACAGTATGAGAGCCAGGAATTTTCTTGCACAATATTTCTTTTCTAAGTTCCTGAGACCTCAGTGGAGGAATGTATGTGTAATGTTACGTAAATAGCCAAATTAATTCTTACCTACATAAGAGATAACTATGTCTGTCAAAATTTAGGTGTGAGACAAAGTAATTCCGCGCTCCTTGCAGAATCAACAGAAAACTAGAAATATCACTTAAGGTGATTAATACCCCCGCCCCGTGACGACAGTCTTACCCAAGGAATGATCTTTCCTTGATCTTCTGCCATTTAAATGCCGTTACCATGGCAACGCAGCTTCCGACACGTCCGAAAAATATATCTTGCACATCTTCCCACCAAGACTATTGTGTGTGCCACATTTCATAAGCTTTTGTCAAAAACTGAGGAAGTAGTTCAATCCACAAGATCTTTCCTTGACCTTCCACCATTAATATGCCGTTACCATGGCAACGCAGCTTCCGACACGTCCAAAAAATATGTCTTGCACATCTTCCCACCAAGACCAATGTGTGTGCCACATTTCATGAGCTTCAGTCGAATACAGAGGAAGTAGTTCAATCCGCAAGATCTTTCCTTGATCTTCTGCCATTTATATGCCGTTACCATGGCAACGCAGCTTCCGACACGTCCGAAAAATATGTCTTCCACATCTTCCCACCAAGATCAAGGTGTGTGCCACATTTCATAAGCTTTGGTCAAAAAACTGAGGAAGTAGTTAAATCCGCAAGATCTTTCCTTGATCTTCTGCCATTAATATGCCGTTACCATGGCAACGTACTTTCGGGTACTGTCAAAAAATGCGTCTTGCACATCTACAACCAAAGGCACACATCTGTACCAAGTTTCATGGAAATTGGGCAAAAACTGAGGAAGTAGTTTGCAACACAAAATTTTCCATCATTTTGGCTCATAATATGTGAGCTGTTACCATGGCAACATACTTTTTGTCACTGTCAAGAAATGTGTCATGGTGACCTATATCCTAAGACAAACATTCAATACGAATTCCATGAGAATTGGAAGAACACTGATGAAGCAGTTTTGCCATGAAGCATTTTGCCCTATATTTTACCAATAACATGCCGTTACCATGGCAACGCACTTTTTGCCACTGCGGAAATATGTGTCTTGCACATTAACATATTCAGACGAACATCTGTACCTAATTTCATAAAAATTGATCAAAAACTGTGGGAGGAGTTCGCGACGCAAGATTTGTACCCATTTTTGCCCATAATATGCCGTTACCATGGCAACGTACTTTTGGGTACTGTCAAAAAATACGTCTTGCACATCTACAACCCAAGGCACACATCTGTGCCAAGTTTTATGGGAATCGGTTGAAAACTGAGGAAGTAGTTCGCGACGCAAGATTTGCAACGGACCGACCGCCCGACCGCCCGACCGCCCGACCGACCGCCCGACCGACCGCCCGACCGCCCGACCGCCCGACCGTCCGCTGATTCCTATATACCCCCTTCAAACTTTGTTTGGCGGGGGTATAAAAAAGTGAGCATTAATCACTTTGATGTTTTTGGTACACAATTTTGAAACTTGCTCTGGACTACAACATATCAGAAATTCAGTTTTCTTATCTTGAAGTGATAGATTGTTGGATAACACTCATTGTGAAGATGAAGAATACACTGCTCTATAATGGCCATAGAATGATTCTTATCTGCTACAATAGGTGAAGAGGATAGACGGTTGTGTATTTCATGGTATCATCCGAGTACATGGAGGTATGACACATGTTGAATTCGGTGAACAGCCTACATGTATTCCCATTCAAAGTAAAAAGAAGGGGACTCGAGCAGGAGCCTTGGAGTACACCCCACAGTATCTCAAACTCCTTGGACACAATATGATTAACCTCAACACTCTGTCTTCTACCATCTATGACCTGAATCATAACAATGCCAGAAAAGTTATTCTGTGCATATTTGAGGTGCGCATATGCAGACTGAGCACACTTGAGGTGCAGCAGAAAGCTAACGCAGAGACACTAGAAAGGCCTCTTTACAATTGGGCAACAGGGCTATTTTCAGCATAAGTGTATATTGGGGGAAATGTGCTGCTTGGCAGAGGTCTGCACTCTTTGAATGCTTCTAGTTATGTCTGCGTTTTGCTAGAGGCATTATCATTTCAAGGAGCAACAATTCCCGTGACCCGTGGATATACGTACACTATTATATTGCCTTCAATGGAAACATGACATGTGATTGCGTCAAAGCAGTAATGGCTCTCTTTGTCACCTTCAGCAACACAGGTAGTGCCTACATTATTTGCCACAAGTTAACGCTGGTGGAGATTGATATGAGTGAATTTCAAAGTCACATATTTCAGTAATCTTTACTGGTCACCAATTCCAAACTCTGTATAAACAGCTCCACAAATGTGGATGTTGTGAGATAAACAGTTTAGGAGTTCACTTAGTGAATAACTAGAGGAGAGTGGTGACACCATGTAGCATTTGCATAAGACATAATGGTAGATCTTTCTATGATCTAAGTGCCTTATATGAACTTATTGAACAGAAACTACAACTACATTCAATGTGCCAGTATTTATAAATCATCTGTGATTATGAGTGCAATGTCAATAAATCACAGTGGTGTACAACCAACCACAAAACTGCTTTATTTTCAGCCTCAACAGACTTTATATCGAGAATATGTAAGTACTTGATATAAAAAAAAAAAAAAAATGAATTAATAATGCATTTTTTTAAGTTGATACTGTGTTGCAGTTACTATGCTTTTAATGAAAAGTTTATGAAGTTATCAGGTTATATATTCTACACAATAATGATGATCATAATTTCAGGGGGAAAAAATCCCATTCCATGACAATGGCAAAACACATGTGCATGGATCATTCTTTGAAAACCTTTGAAACATAGTACTTCATTTTGTCAACAAAAGAAAAATAATCTTGATAAAATACACTGAAGTTTTACATGAATGTGAGTTGTTATTAAGTAAATATTGCATCTTCCTTTCTCATTTATCTGTTCTTACATGTTTTGTTTACTTAGCATACACCATGAGCAATGCAGCGCTACATTACTCAAACTGACTTTTTCAAAACACATTCCAATATTCTCAATGAAGATACAATAAATAGCAAATTGAAGGTCTAATCAGAATATAAAAATTTTTGTTTTAGGCAACATCTTAACCTTAACCCTATCCCAACCATAGAACTTGGAATCACTTTTACTATTGATAAACCCCCAAATCCAACCCTAATCCCATCTCAAACATTGTAGGGCATGGACTACTAACTTTGTTTGTTTGTTTGTTCATTTTCCATCTGCGAAGATGGCTGGATAGCCCATATTCAGCTATGCTAAGCTGGTCTTCCATGGGGTCCAGTTGGATGTGAGGCAGAACCGCTTCACTGGGTTGAACACCCTGCTCTTTGCGATGAATGAATGAAGCGGGATCTTTTACGTGCATGAGTTGTGACTCTCTCACACACAGGACCTCCATTTTATGTCCTATCCTACTTGTAGGGACAGAGTGTTTTGCCTCTTGCTAGAGGAAATGGTATGATTACGCACAGCATTGCTCAGTCCAGACTTGGATTCAAACACGGGTCGCTTGGGTAAGAGGCAGACGCACTACTAATTTTTTATTTTTTTAATTAACTTGCATGTACATACAAACTTATGTGACCCGTTACAACAAAAGGATCCGAAAGTCGAGGGAAGTCATTTTTCTGAAAATGGCATGACATTATTCCCTTACTATTTCACTTAAATTTAATATACTGTAAAAGTGGAAATTTTCGCGGTGTTGAAATTTTTGCATATTTCACGCAACCAGAAAGTAGCGTGAAAATAAAAGCACACAAATATTTTAGTTTGACGTATGTTCCAGGAGGTGATGTCTTGATTAAAAATTAAAAATACGCAAAACACTTCTTGCCCAGCTGAGCACGAAAAATTAGTCGCACAAAAATATCCACTTTTACAGTATAACACGACTCATAAAAGTACCGGTACTTGGTTGCTGAGATATTGATGATGTTATGAGACCATGTTGAGTGGTCTAAGAAATCAGCATTTCAAGAGAACCGCCTTCAAAGTTCTCTTTCCAACCCAATCGTGATCAAGGTGAGGTAAGACAGTTTCACCTCCTGACAATAGGTCCACTTATAGCAACCTCCGCAATATTCATTCAAGCTTAGTGCCAGCAGTCTACGCACGACCAATCAGTAACCAGGATGCCACCCACTGACCAATAGGATCACTCCCTCGTTGCTAAGAGCAAAGTCTATCTGCTGAGGCCCTAAATCTAAATCTTTGAACATGTTTCTGTTCCGTTGAAAGTCAGAAAATCATGGCCCAGAAAAATGCTAATTTCTTGCCTTTCCTTTCATCATTTAGCTGCGAAAATTCAGCAGATGATAAATGAAACATTACACTACAACATCATGCCAACAACAGAAATTCAATGGTTTTGACCAATTTTTATGATCTGATTTCAACTTCAAACTCAATTTTCTCGCCTCAGCCATCAGCAGCGACTTTCTGAACCTTTTGTTGTGGCAGGTCAATTACTTTTGTTGTGGCAGGTCATACTGTAAAAGTGGATATTTTTGCACGACTAATATACAATGTAGCTTGCATTTTCCTCTGAATGTGCACTGTATTTCAAGTGTGCACTGTATTCCAAGTGTATCCCGACATATTGAGAACTAGTAATATTATGTAACAAATGTACATGTATATTCTACACTTGTTGCCTTTCGTCAAGCGTCAGAGAGCATTTCGATTTAGCTACCAATACTGTTTACATAGCCATAGGCCTACTGCACAAATATGAACGAATGGGACTAAACACCAATACCAACTGGCACATCGCCTAAAAATATTGTAAGTTTACGTGAAATACTGAAAAGAGAGGTGCCCTGTACATTCCGAGGCTATTTTTACGTTGCATAAACTCCAAGATCAAGGTAATACATACCTAATGAAGAGGGTCAATAGAATATACACCGTCAAAGGCTAGTGATTTGAAACGGTCATCTTTGGAATACACACAAACTGTAGGCCTATCTTGTTTGCGGTGCTTTATGGAACGCCATTAAGGAAACAATACAAAATTCATTTCACTCCAGCCAATATTCATTTCACTTTTAACAAATACATTTCTCTCACAAACATTGATTTTACTTTTTATAAAAATACATTTCACTTTTCACAATAATACATTTCACTTTTAAATTAAAATTCATTTCACTTTTCACAAAAATACATTTCACTTTTACATTAAACTTCATCTCACTTTTCACAAAAATACATTTCACTTTTGAATTAAAATTCATTTCACTTTTCACAAAAATACATTTCACTTTTACATAAAGATTCATTTCACTTTTCATAAAAATACATTTCACTTTTAGATACAAATTCATTTCATTCTTCACAAAAATACATTTCACTTTGGCGTACCATATCACTCAGACGAAACCATTTCACTGCGCTAAAACCATTTCACTCTGATAAAACCATTTCACTCTGATAAAACCATTTCACTCTGATACAAAAAAATACGTTCCTCTTTTTTCCCGGCCAAAAGGTGGCGCCAGTCTGAGAGGAGTTACAGTGCCATGGCACTTTGTTAGCACTGAGCTGAGGTGAGTAGCCGGCCAGCTGGCCGGCTGGCTATGCATGCAGTACCTAGATTTACTGAGTAGCCAGTCAGTCGGCAAGACCGAAAAAACCCGTCTAGAATATCCAAGTCCTCGCACGCGAGTTGACCCCGCAAGTCATAGAGAGCGCGATTGGAGAATCGTTTTGAAATGCTCATATCTTGGTCACTGAATTACGTTTTCACATGATTTTTCTTTTATTTGATAGGTAAAGGTTAAAACTTGGATGCTATCTTGTTGATTTTTCCAAGAACGACATGAAAGATTATCAACTTCGTGGCTAACTAATTGCAGATGTTCCGGAAATAATGGATACAGATATTCTTCTAAAATTCTCCTAAAAGTCTTCTTTTTCATCGTGGGCACCAACAAAAGTTATATCATGTAAAAGGAAATTTATTCAGCTTTAAGATGATACCTAAAAGTGTAATGTGATGATTTGTAGATGGGTCAGCAGCCAGCTGATATCATAGGGATGTCATTCCTTTTTTTCTCGGCACGAAATCGCGAAGTACTGTACTGTCCCACATATAGAAATTGACGTGTGTCCTCGATGCCTTTGTACGTGTGTGTTACTGTATGAGCGACCCCAGCGTAAATACACGTGGTCAGTTTCGAGCGTCTAGCTGTGATATACTGTACTTGTGTTTGTCATTAGACATTACGTACTAATAGTCTACAGCCTCTTGCTGGGCCTCCCTCTCTCTCTCTCTCTCCCTCTCTTTTTTTGATTATATGTCTTGTTCTTGTTATTCATAATACAATGTATGTTTGTTTTGTTTGCTTTTGTCCACCCTTCTGATTCCGTCAACAGGAAGTGTTTGATTCTCAGTTTCATTCTGCCATCAATCATTCACATCACTCTCTCTCTCAATTCAAAGCATCCTAAGCATCCACTCAAATACATTACTGTATAACCACTACTTATCCCGTTCACTCCGCTAAAGTGAACACAGTTACATTATATCGAAATTCCGCTTACATTATCCACTTTTTTTTACATGCTTGGTTATAACAACATTTTGATATAACAAAAGAAAGCTGTTGATCCCAAGGACTTCACTACATTACTTCACTCTATTACTATAGGCCTACCTAACTAGGCAGAGAAATTTACATACATTATTGCACGTGCCATTCTCATCAATTAATAAAATACCTTTTTTTTTCATTAATAACAACAGAGAAAGGAGCACAATCCACAAGTTTTTTTTTCTTTATAAATGTATATACATCTCCATATATATATATATATATATATACATTTATTTATTACATGTAAGTGTTGAAAGAACTACATTGCAGTTAAGTTTCAAGGTATCCACCAATCTTCATGACAATGTATCACACACATAACAAAAAAAATAATACCTAAAGTAAGAGCTGCATAAGCAGTCTACAGTTTTATCTACTTTTTTTAGCAGTATAGTCAAATGCAGTTTTAGATCATTTTATTTTTTTTTATTTATAACTCTCATTTATTTATTCATCCATTTATTAATCATTTTTAATTTATTTTTTGGTGGTGGTATTGGACTCAGTCTCCAGCCAAGTGGCATGTAAGAGACCTGCGAAAGGTACAACTGTCAGCGGTCTTGTGAGTACATGTAGGAACGCGAGTAGGATCAGTCTGTCTTGACTACAACAGTGATGTACAGTGAACATTTCAACAAAAAAATCTTCTGGTGAAGCTCAGTAATAAGACAAGAGCAAATGAAAGTACCAAGTAGTTTGAACAATTGCAGAGCTACATTGTATTGAGCAGATCTGTACAAATAAAATGCCGGCAAATTTTGACACTGGCAATAAACAAACTATACTGATACCGATGTTGCACAAACATGAAACAGTTGTGAATATGGCTTGAATGTTATGTAAGTGAATAAAATCAAGCAAGAATACCACAAATGTTTTGAGGCAATACTCTGTAAATTACATGCCATCTACACTTTTGGCAAGGTTTCACTCAAATGATACATGTACAGAGATAACTTCATTAATAGTTCAAACTGCATGAATGTTTGAGGGTGTACAAATGCCCTTGAGTACTCTGAAGGCAGGTACACATACGTGTATCTACTATAGTATTCACATCACCAAGGTTTCACACACATGAATAGAGGGTGACAGTAAACTGGCAGCTGCAAGAGCGATTTGAAGGTGTACATGTATACATATGAAGTGTACTTACTGGAAACAAAATGAAACATGTACAAAATATATAAACTTCATCGACAGTCCAAACAGCAGAGAATGTTTTGAAGGTGTACATATGCCCTTAAATACTTTGAAGGCAAGTACAATGTATCTATTGGTCACACTGCCAATGTTTCAAACACATGAACTGGCAGCTGCATCAACAATTCAGAAGTGTACATACTACATATGAAGCAGGGGCGGATCCAGGAATTCCGTAAAGAGGGGACGCGTTTACAAAATTAAAGGGGGGCGCATGCACCCCTCCCCCCATTTTTTTCTTTTAATTTCTTTTGTTTAAACAAAAAATAAAGGGGGGCGTGCACCAGTTGCGGTCCTAACTGGATCCGCCAATGTATGAAGTACACTTACTGGAAACTAAACAGATAAAAAATTTAAAGTAACTTTAAAACATCAATATTACTGGAAATTGAAGCAGACAGATTAGATTTGGCCTTATAGCATCTTGCAAAACATCTATGTGAAGAAATCTTTCATTCCCAACTTTAGCATTGACTGTATATAATTTTATCTGAAATGTCAAAAGGCAAACTAATCATCCCAACATCTCTGTCAACTGAATACACATGTATCAGTACATGTACACAAGCAGTATCATACACATTTAAAATATCTGTGTGTCACTCTCTTCATGGTTATGACTGAGTGAATGATACAAATGTGTATTCGAACCCCTTACCAGTAACAACACTCGACAACCCTGGGGGAGACTACAGGCCAACATGAAACCCCCCAGGTGTTATAAAAATCTGCTCATCTTACCTTTCACAAGGTCCACAATTTTTCTTTATAGGTATCTAATAAGAGCATGCCCGTTCAATGCGAACATGTTCAAAATTTTGGTTGATTTGGGGGAAGTACTAATGTAATGTATCATCTATCTAACTGTTGTGTCAAAATCTTCATCTTCCTTATCCCTTCTTGACCGTTCAATTCCTTTTGATGACATACCTTGTGTATCTTCCTGATCGAACAGAATTCTTACATCTTTGAAACCTCTTCTGAAATGGGTCACAACCAAAATATTAGCAATAAAACATGCATACATGTACTAACTAAACCTCCTATAGTGCTTCAGTGATGATGTACAAATTAAATTCATACCTTCAGCAACAAGACATGCCCCTGTCGAGTAATGGATGTACGTCCAGATACTACTTCATACTGTACAATGTACTTGCTTCCATAACATTTATCAAGAATATCATGAAGGATAATATTTAGTTTAATCAGGGCTCATAATTCTGCCATCTGTACAAACTCCAAAGTAATTTAAATGCACATAATTTAACATATACTATCTTGCATAGTTCCACACATTGATGTATCTGTAATGGTCGAACTTCACATTTACTACAACAACCGTGCTTTTCAAAGAATATACATGTACATCCTCTTTACTAAAAATGTTACCGTAAAGATGAATGAACTTGATATACAGTAACATACTGTAATATGTTACAATTGTATATCAACTTCATTCTTCCTATTGTATCATATCACATATTTAGCACCTTTCTGAGGTAGGTTATCATGATCACATACTGCTCTAGGTTTTTCAATGAAATGAAAAAGTTGACAGGTGTACTAATCAGTTGTTTCTATTCTTGTGAGGAAGTCACTCAGCGCTTGCAAAACAGCAGTGCTCTCCTTGATAAAAATCTGTCAGAGATTGAATGGTACGTGTGCATCCAAGAAAACAAAATACACTACAGAACTGACAGTGTAGATCTTCTCGTTTATGTCATGCAGATTTTCCTGGAGGCCACAGAGAAGAGAATCACCTTAAATATGCATGTTCCATCGGTGTGATGTCAGGTACTGGGGATACCTACACATACAATGTGACACAAATAGAGAAAATTAATCATAGATGATATTATAAACCATTATTCACAATAACATGTCCGAAAACATTATGTTGGAGTAAACCCCAATTCAAGCAGAGAGAAACTACAGACATGCACTGTACTATGGTAAACATATGAAGAGTCTGTTCGCAAAAACCGATAAGTCCATTTTTGAAGATTTTCAAGTACGGTCTCTGTCAAAGTACAAAATAACACCTTTTAAATGAGATATTGGTCACTACATATAAAAGGGCATTTTTGAAGTTATGGTCAAAAGAAGCAAAAATTTTCTTAGTATTCTCTTTATTTTTCCTGACCTTTAATCGCAAATATCTCCATTTGGCAAATATGGACTTATCGGTTTTTGCGAACAAACTCTTCATATTATTCTGAGAATAATTGCATTCATTCAGACATCCTCGTAAACTTTATTGTTACAAATTGTAGATGCGGAAGACTAATAATACATCTCTATATTTACTGACAACCTGTATACCAACTTGAAAAATTCAAATAGCCTGGTACTCTATTAGTGTTAACATTGCAGCCGGGTCAACTCTCAAACATGTCATGAAAATTATGTTTACATCAAATACTAGAATCGCTCTTGTGCCTTCTTTCTCCATGCGAAAGAAAAAAACTAATAATAATAATAATATTGAATCTATACTGTTCTTGTTTGTATTAAGTGATGAGTAGGTGCCTAAATCATATAATAATTAACTACTAAGAGATGAAGACTAAGACCCTGTTTATTATAGACAGCATACACATTGTACACTGTACAATTTTTGTGAATAAGTTGTAAATTCAAATTTACAAATTGCCATCGCCACATACAATTGTAGGCCTACCGCCACCGGCCTACACTGACTCACTGTACACAACACACGATATCACGAAGTTCCAATTGAGCGAATGAACAACGCTAATTTCAATATATGGGACTGACCCTGCACCTCCGCAGAGATCGTTAACAACGGTGCATTTACAGTCCGAAAAAGTCCCCTTCCGCACTAGATGCGGTCACGTGACCTTCCGGAGGACTAGAATACATTATTTGGCCTCTAAAGATGCAATCTTCAGGCCTAATTTTTAACAAGTTATGCTTCTAGGGCACCGTCGATGTTGGTATCTGCGTAAAGCACGAAGTATTGCCGACCTGATGAACAAAAAGTCACATCAATCCTCTTTTTAGATGGGTCAGCAGCCAGCTATAAACACGGGAATGTTTTGAAAGAGGAAAAATACTATGTCAACTTCGAGATACTATTTAAACGGCAAAAAAATACTCATTTTGAACCGGAAAAATAGCATGTCGATCACAAGAAGTCAGACATCAAACTTACCCCACAACATCGCTGTTGAAAAGCGTTGTAAAACACACGTTAATTATTCAGCAAGTCAGGCGTAGATTCAATTCTCGATGTAGTATGCATGTAACGGCACGAGCGTGCATGTGAGTGAGGCCGAGGCGAGGACCGTCGACTGCTAGCTCGCCTCGCGTCGCTTCCACGCCAGCGTAGCGCGCTAAATCTAGGTACTGCATAGCCAGCCGGCCAGCTGGCCGGCCACTCACCTCAGCTCAGTGCTAAGTGCCATGGCACTGTGACTCCTCTCAGACTGGCGCCACCTTATGGCCGGGAAAAAAGAGGAACGTATTTTTTTTTTATCGGAGTGAAATGGTTTTATCAGAGTGAAATGGTTTTAGCGCAGTGAAATGGTTTCGTC
This sequence comes from Diadema antillarum, assembly GCF_040938485.1. Lineage (NCBI taxonomy): Eukaryota > Metazoa > Echinodermata > Echinoidea > Diadematoida > Diadematidae > Diadema > Diadema antillarum. Next base: position 1,975,664 of record NW_027271000.1, on the reverse strand, counting down.
TGAGTGATATGGTACGCCAAAGTGAAATGTATTTTTGTGAAGAGTGAAATGAATTTGTATTTAAAAGTGAAATGTATTTTTGTGAAAAGTGAAATGAATCTTTATGTAAAAGTGAAATGTATTTTTGTGAAAAGTGAAATGAATCTTTTTGTAAAAGTGAAATGTATTTTTGTGAAAAGTGAAATGAATTTTAATTCAAAAGTGAAATGTATTTTTGTGAAAAGTGAGATGAAGTTTAATTCAAAAGTGAAATGTATTTTTGTGAAAAGTGAAATGAATTTTAATTTAAAAGTGAAATGTATTATTGTGAAAAGTGAAATGTATTTTTATAAAAAGTAAAATCAATGTTTGTGAGTGAAATGTATTTGTTAAAAGTGAAATGAATATTGGCTGGAGTGAAATGAATTTTGTATTGTTTCCTTAATGGCGTTCCATAGTGCTTGACTGTATACACCACCCACACATCTATATACCACCCGAACTCTACGGAGAGTTCTGTGCCATATACCCGTACCCATGCGCTGACATGCAATGCGAAAAGCTGCAAGCAAATGACGTAAGAGGGCAGCAATGGAGTCTGCTTCAGCTATTGAGCTGTGTATCATGATGACTGTATTCCTCAAATACTGTAGTTGCCATTGAGCCAGTAGCCATGAGATCCTTTGCTTATCTTCCTGAGTCATTCGTGTTCACTTTTAAGAAAACATGTTGCAAGAAATTTCATTAAACTAAGTGTTCTTAAACAGATAGTTCATCAAGAGTACCTACACTACAGATTTTGAAAGAGTTACATGTACCTTTCGAATCCAAATTGTCTGAACAACTTCAAATCTAAATCTTTAGGCCTAACCACTGATCTCTCTCGAGATCAGTGCCCCGCAAATGGAATGACCAATAAAGAAACGTTGATAGAGGAGAAGTATCACCTGGAGCTAAAGGAAATAAGCCTACATGTACCTGCATATAAAAATGGTTGTTTATTCAAATTGTCTTCCCGATCTTGTCAACTAACGGGCGTCTTTACATGATTCTGATGCAGTCTTTTGTACTGCGGGGGGTATCAAAATATAAATCCGACATTGTGTTGAATTATTAGTTGTGTTGTTTTTTGTGCGTGTGTGTGTGTGGGGGGGGGGGGGTTCCCGCCTGACCCTTGGTTGAAAAGGTAAGTAAAAGTAAGAAGAAAATGTTGCTGCAACAATGAGCTCAGTAGTGAATCTCTGCAGCTGCGTCATAACATGAGCCCTCATCACACACTTCATGGGTGATTTTAGTGTCATACACAGCCAGCAGCACCGCGCCACACATTACGAGACAAGGAAGACGTAAAATAAGTTTTCACTAGTATCCTGAAAAGTTTGATAAAGACATCCTCATTTAGAGATGAAAATCTGTCACTTACGAACCAAAACAATGTAAACCCGCCAAAATAGTATCCAAAAATGTCCGCCACACTATAGAAGATATCCCAATATGTCTCATAGCAGGGGTCGAGGAACGTTTTCTGGAGTGGTATGGTCCATAGGGTGTGGTGGTGGTGGGGGGGGGGGGATCAGGGATTCAGGAGTCAATGGCAAATGGTTCTTTTTGTCATGATTAAGTTATTAGTCATACTTTCTCGACTGAAATGTAAATAAAGATACGAAGTATTGGTTTTCACCATGAGTTCAACTTCCTGAATCACTTAAAACACATTTTCACCAAAAATTTATATAAGGAAATATATTGGAATGTCAGATTTGGCCAAACCTGGACTCAAAACCCTCAATGATTTAGTTTTTGGTTTGGTTTGATTTATTTCCGCATTGATTATTTGATTGACTGACTTTATTTCATCACAGATAAAAGCCTGTTTTCAGCTATTAGCTGGTTTTCAGCAAGGCCGTGAACATTAATACAAAGCGTGTGTTTACAGATTAACAATGAATATAGAATATAATCAGAAACGTGTAACATGAAAAATATATACAATGAACAAAAGAAATCAAAATGAGAACTGAAGAAAATAATAACATACAGAAACGAATAAAGGTTTGGAAAATGGGCAATCATTACGTCACAATACAAATAGATTAAGAGACTTAAAATTGTGGACGACCGTTTAACAAGGCACAGTGGTGGACAAATGAAATGACTAACCTGTCTGTGAGTAAATATTTGAATAATACAAAAATTAGCACTTGCAATCATACAAGTCTTTTTTTAAATTTGTGTTCTAAATAATGTGATTTCTATATATTATTGTCCTATCATTCAATCCAGTACAAATTCAATATAAATTTCAAAGACACAGAGACAGAGGAAAAATGCAATGAAATAAAATGATACCAAAATATCACACAAATAGATAAACATACGCAATATATACGCCTATTGTGCAGTAAGCAGATATTATCGTACAAACCATTATTATATACATAACGCAGGTATTTTCCAGTAAATATGAGGGATAATTGAACGCAGGAGACTATCATCATGAGTGGTTAGCTTGAAATGGATAGGGCCTCTTAAAAAGAACATTCGGTGACACAATTCTCTTGGGGGTAATTGAGTGATCAGGTGGGTGCAGTGGGAGTTGCAGTGATGAAAAATAAAGATAAGACAAATGATGATTATGCACCTGTATGTACATCTTTTTTATATCATACTATCTTATATTATACATTGAGTTTTATCATTAAGTTTCGAGAAAAATATGCATGCTGTGAAAGTAGGCTATATGAAAAGTGTAACTGTGTGTGTGATTTGCTGTATCGACTCGTTATAATAGGGCGAAAGACACAACCACAACCACATGTTGGGTGATGGCTATAGTGTACACGACTTGCGCGTGGAGACCAAACCCGTTATTGTCCGGATTAATATTGCCCACAATGTAGGTATAAATTTGATTTGATTTTGATTTAATTTGATTTTACTGGTTCCTGCATTATATCATTGCTCATGCAGATGTTTATACATACGCATATATTATATACATAGATGGTGTCGTACATATTTATACATAAACATTAATTGCTAACAAAGTAAGTTTCTTGATTACCTTCAGATTATATACAGCAATACATTTTCTTCATTGCCTTTACAATACAACAGAACATATCAGCGATGCAATGAATAACGCAGAAGGGCTACAGCTTAAGCATTGCTTGATTTGCATGCAGCCCTAGCTCGTACATAATACATAACATATAGGAAAATAGGAGGGAGGGATGACTTGCATAGAGATAGGATAGAAGAAAGGAGAGAGGAGAGGTCTGTCTGCTTTCGCTTATACACAAAGTTAGATCACCTGGATCACTGAATAGTAAAGCATGGCAAAGTATTTTCTCACCGAGGTACAGGTGAACAGTTACAGGTCATGGTCGGTTACATTATATAACATTACGCAATAAATTCAGAACGGAGATAACTCCACGAGGGAATTTCATATACAATACAATTACAATGACATTATAAGATCACTGATATCTTGCAGAGAGCAGCATTGTCTTTACAGCTTTCTTAAAAGTATACATAGACTTTAAAGTTCGAATTTCAGAAGGAAGAGAGTTCCAAATATCGGGTCCAGTGTGTCTGATAGATTTCAGAGCCATCACCATTTTAGGATTTTGTAAATGAAATTTATCAGATTGCCTATAGTGGGATAAGAATTGTGTGTCCTTGTTTAACTGAAATAATGAGAAAAAAAAAGAAGATGGCAACTAACCGTTATACAAACGAAACATAAAAAGTGAATTTTGCAAAAAAAAAAATAATGTCATTTACCTCCAGTGTTCCATTTAAGAGTACATTATAGTATATATATTGTTGTGCGAAAATCATTTGCTTCAGAATGGTCTCATATTCAAGTAATGTGCAGTTTAATATTTCCAGGGGGGTGTTTCATCAACGTTTGTCAGCGCTGACAACTGTCAACGCTGACAATTTCAGCAAAATCCTTGGTTTTGATTGGCTGAGATGCTCTGGTCACTGACTGTTACTATGGTGATTCAAGTTGATGAAACACCCCCCAGGTTAGCATGCCTGTTCAGTGACGGGGCGATGGTTTTGCATTTGCACTGCACAGTCCCTTTAATACACATGCCGGTACACAGGATTAAGGCCGAGACAGTCACATGCATTGTCCATTCTGACCTTAAATCATATGCTGCGAAATATCACTGCCTTGGTCCTACACTGATGAATTCATATGCACATAAGTTTTAAAGTGTCTGTCTATATCTGCCTGTATGTTTCTGTTTGGCTGTAATCATAATATCGGATGATGTGTGCGCGTGCGGTGGGTGCATGTGTGTTATATCGGAAGGGAAAAAAAGTACCGGGACCTAGACTGCCGGTACATTGATTTTGGTAATGAATGGAATTAACACGATACCATGCCTCGTAAACCTGATGACACACAGGCACTACATTTAAAGGGAGTCATTGGCCATTCTGATGCATTAATATCACAAAAACTGCATTAATCAGTATGTATAGTTGCGAATATTTAGGGCTTGGGAAATTGCTGTTTTCCATAGACACTTCTCGGCTATGTTGTGCTGAACAAATTGTATTTTCTCGTGTCGTTGTATTGAATTCATCATATCTCTTGTCAGTTTGATATCTTACTGCACATCGTAAAGGGCTGGCTTACCTGACAACCCCCCCCCCCCCCCCGTATTATTTCTCGTTATGCTCTTTCCCATCCGTTGAAAGGACCCCCTATCTCGTGGCTGCCCAAATTTTGGAACCCGCCCCCTCCACAGGCTTTTTCTGCCTTGGAGACCCCCCTAATTCACTGGTCAATGCACCCCTCCCCCATCTCAGGTGAGCTCTCATTCCCATGGCCGGCGCCACGTTTTGCGTTTTGAAACTTGTGGGGGGGGGGGGGGCATTTTCATTCAGCCGCAACTTCTGGTGCCACTTCCGGGTTTCATTAGCACCGCGCTTCATCGGCTAGCAAAAATGTCCAAAGCTTAACCACATTCTTTTTTCTTTATTTTTGTGGTACCACTTCCGGGGTGAAAAAAAGAAGAAGTTGGGGGTGGGGGGGGGGGGGGGAGAGGGGAGGGGAGGGGAGGGAGAGGGGCCCAAAGTGGTTAAACCTTATGTATTCCTATGTATTGTGCAAGAAAAGTCGGAGGCCCAAGCTCCCCCCCCCCCCCAGTTCCGCCGGCCCTCATTCCAACCCAATCTCACGACAGACATCCCCTCACCTCATCTCAGGTAAACTGTCCTTACATATACATGTATACCTCAGGAAAGATTTTGTATGTGTGTTCAAAATTGAATTTCAGAACTCATAAGAAACTAAACAAAAATGAAAATCTGCATCACATGTTGATATTTGTTTATGCTGAGGAATTATTTGACTCTTTGTTTTGATCGATTTTTTGTATGACTTTCAAGGTATTAACCCCTTTTCAATTTCTCAGGAATCAAAAAGAGAGAGAGAGAGAGGAAAACACCCACTTTTAAACATGGTATTCTCTGACCGGATTTCGTCGAACAAAAAGTATACCTCTTCACCGGAGATTTAGGAAACTCGCTTGCAGTCCCTACGACCCCGGGATTTGGGGCACATGGCAACTAATATTGACAAAACAGTCCCTTCCTGCCATAATTAAACTACGAAGTCATTATGAACTTCCGTGGTATGATCATGGCGTTACAATAGTCGAGCTCTGATTGAAACAATAATTCTTGTGTGCGACATGAAATATGGAGAGTATCAAATTGATGACAATGAAAGATATATATTTTAGTACACACTATATTGTTGGATACTATGACATTGGATCAAGCACAGAGGAGTGATGTATTTATCTTAGCTAGCTAGCTTGCTATCTATAGGCGTCTATCTTTATCTAAATTCATGTTATGTGGTATGCATGTATGTATAGTGAGTATACGTGAATATTTTTGTATGAGGCATAATGCAAATCATAATACACCTACGACTGTACCAGAAACACATCTGTGTGTGCGTGTGTGTGTAACATACAGTGACACAACTTTCATGCGCCGGTGATCTGTCAAACGGATTGGCCTATACGCCCTTGAGATATTGCTACATACAATGGCATCCTCTCCCTCTCAAGCTAGCGCAGACGTGCCCTTTTTCCATACAACCAAATTGAATTTGGCGATCTTTTCCCCCGCTTATCCGTCAACTATAATGTGTGTTGTCATTGCGTAAGTTGGTGTTTTCTGATGATGAGTGATTGAGGCTGTGTGCATACAGCTGGATCATGCATGCACGCGATGCGATTTGTGAAACATTAAAGACCGACTTACAGTTTATACGGAATCTACGGTAAAGAATGTGAGATGAACCTGACCTTGTTCTGAGTAGGATGTCCTGTATGTGGTCGTATTGCCGGAAGAGTGACGTCTCGAAACAATATTCCTATACCATAAACGTTTCCTCAAACATGGTTTGCAACTTCAGAACATTAGGACTATTTGGTTTTTGCTAATTCTACAACGATTACGGTTTATGTTTTTAATGATACATTGTGATAACAGTCCAGCCGCCAAGTATACAATGTATATATTGTGATTTTCCATGATTATTTCTCAATAAAAACAAAATAAAAAAGTATACAATATCTTTTCTATAGGTGTTAGATGATACAAAACATAGACCATAAAGTATACTCTTTTAAAAAGTGATTTTTTTTTTTCGGGGGGGTGAAGGAGTGTTACAAACAAAAAGTATCTTTCATGAAGATAATTTTGGAACAAAAAATTCTAATGGCTCTTCTGCAATGTGTATGGTTATATAGCATAATCTATATGACTGAGCAGGAACAGAAAGCCAGTAAATACTGAGTAGGAAAACTCTATATAGTGTCTTAAACATCTAATGTGACCTTTCCGACAAATGAAAATCAACGCCTTGCGATGGAACTGCGTTCTGAAAAAGCATTTTCTCAGCAAGGCTGTTAAGTAACCTGTTTCCTCCGGTCCTTCTTTAGATTTGAAATAACAAGCGCACAGGAGAGAAGAAAGCGTCGGTCACATTACAGGGTATTATGTGCGGAACTCAGGGGCGGGGGGGGGGGGGGCTGCAGACCCTCCCCTGCTACTGGCTCTACAGAACAACAACGAAACACCGGGAAAAAACGCAACAAAACACATGACATCGCGGGGGGGGGGGGGGGGGAGGGGCGGGGTCATTACCCCTTGAGCCACCCATGCAAGAGCATGACCCTTTATAACGACACCCTCCGTCGAAGCCCTCCCTGGCATACCAACAAAAAAAAAAAAAAAACCGTTCCGCTCCCCATGCATTACGATAGAGAAATTAGTGCAGACGCAATTTACCGCAAATCGCTTATGCAGGTAATGATACTTATGATCTGATAAGGAAATGTCATCCAAACAGACGTATCCATTAGTAACGGCAAGTTGATTTGAAGCGACAAGGGTGTAGCCTAAAAGGTTGCATTGTCAGCGTACAAAGTAACAAAACAGAGAAAGAGCACGAGAGTAATGCACAAGAGTGTAAATTTGTTTGTATGTGTGTATTAGTATTGTGTATGTGCGTGTGTGTGTGTGTGTGTGTGTGTGTGTGTGTGTGTGTGTGTGTGTGTGTGTGTGTGTGAGGGTGATAGGGAGGAGCGGAGCTACAAAAAAAAACTATTAGGTCTACTCAATGCATATGTGTGAGTATATTATGTACCTTGAACAGTGTAAATGATGACGTGTAAATTAAAATGAGAGGTTGCAAAATAACAATGTAAGAAAGGAGTTCTTTACTCTCCTTGCAAGAAACTTACCAAACCGGTGTTTCCTGCATGTCTTAAAATACGTCATTGTTTACGAAATGCATTGTTTTGGCAAGAAAGTGGCGTGTACGCATTATGTGCTGATGGAATTTATACCATTAGGCCTCTTTTTCAGTCCATTGTTTTGCTTGTCTATACATCTTCACCTATTTCTGTGTACTCAGCTTCAAGCGATCAACATGCAGCATTCTACAGCAGACTCAGCGTGGTTTATTACCGGTAATGGAGCGCCCGCGGGTTTCCGGGAAAATAATTTTCGCATGTTTCTTACCGCTATTATACTGAGCTTAGATCTCATCCGCCCATTAACAGCGTGGGTACACAATTCGCCGCTCTTCCGTATTCTTAAAGGAACAAGCGGGTATCTGTGTATATCATGTGATTTTCTTTTATTCATAACGTTAAGTCAGAAAAAAAAAAAGCATGGCTTTCTTATGATATGTATAATTGTAACACTCATTACAAGAGTATACTTCGAGTGATATTTACATCAAACTCTCTTTTAAGACTACAGACAATTTGTGATATCGCTGAAATGCGGTCCGTGTATCATAAATGAGGAGCTACAGCCGTCAAGAAAAATACATCTTTCACTTGACAATAATTCATGTCTTTCGTTCTATTTTCATTTTGCGAGTGCATCTCCGTTTTATGAATTGAAGAAGAACTAGTCATAATCCAAATTAGAGTCTTAATATTGACTCCATTCTTTCGTGAAAATACATGCTATTCCTATAAAGTGTAAGCTGGGATATTTTTTTGTATTTTTTTAAGCCTACATAATCCATTATAACATTTCACCCAACGTTCCGATGGATGCGTTTTGAGAATATAGGTGATTAATTCCATGATGTTTCCAAACGATCTAATTCAAATCACATTTCATATTCAAAGTATGAATTTCCTAACATGGTATACACCAATAAACAGTCATGGTCGGCGCTGTGGCATAGTGGATAAGACTCTCAACTCCCGAACGGAGGACCCGAGTTCGATTCCCGCCCAGTGCTTACGTCCTTGGACAAGATGTTTTTACCCACAATGGCCCTCTCGACCCAGGTGTATAAATGGGTACCTGGCAACGCTGGGGTAATAATAATGGCAGGGCCCTCTGGTAGAGCAGTGGCAAACACTGAAGAGGCTACCCTGGATAAATAAGACCTTATTATGGTCTAAAACTTTGGAATTTCTTAGAAACTGGTCATTGAATCATTATCTATCTAGCTTTAAATGTAACCTTTATGTGACTGTATTGGATTTTTACCTTTCCTATATAGATGGAATTGATTTTTACCGTTTGTCTTATATGTCTTTTATTTTGTCTTTCCACCGGTCTGTATATAGCGTCCATGAAACTTTTAATCAGTGGTATAATTGCAGCTTTTATTAGCTTTTATTAGATAAGTCTTCGTTAACCGTTCTTCCATGCCAATGACCTTTGCTAACCCTACCATAATCTAAATCATTTTGTTTGTATATTTTTTATTGTGGTTACATATTTTGCGTTTGAAGTTGATTTTTTTTTTAAATTTCATATCATCATCATATGTGATAGTGTTGCTATCTTTTTTATTGAGTTGTGGAAATAAATGAACTTAAATTACCCCTTGGAAAAAAAGGAAACCATCCCCCCCCCCTAAAAAATGAAATGATAAAGAGAAATGTACATTCCACTGATGATGACGAAAACATGATTACCTTGGATGCTTCATCATCAGCGTGTCACTCGTTAAGCTAACACAAATTCAATAAATGTACAATTAAGTATAATCATGGAAACGGACGAAACGTATCCCATATATAAATTACGTTTTAATGGCTGGAAATAGGGAAAGAAGTAAATAATTTGAGGAGAAATTGCCATTTTTTGCTTATAGACTTGATGGCTTTACGTCATAAACTTGAAAAAAAAAGCGCGTGCGACATTTTTCCCTTGCCATGTTTGCAAGATTCGTGTAGAAGGCCATCCTGAAGGTTGATGGGAGGAAACCCTCAAGGATGGTTCGCCTACTGGAATAAACGGTTGACTTTTTCTTGCAGCAATAACGATTTCATGGAAGACTGATGAAGTTTGATCGAGAAAAATAGCTACAGATTGAAAGACCCTCTGAAATCGAAAGAGGGAATAATCAAAATCTACTGATGGGAGAACGACGGCAACATCTTATTCACTGATCTTTGACTTCAGTGTAGTATGCTTTCAGTTTGTACATGTGTATATGTTTGTATATTTGTGTCTGTGTGTGTTTTGTTTTTTTTTACAATTGCGTATGTCCTGCAACTGAGCGTCTCAATGTTTGTGCACATTTGTGTAGTGCATTTATCTGTATGAGTCATCTCGAATACTATACCGCTTATTTCATTTCATTTCATTTCACTTACTTCCATATCCATAATAATACAAAGTTATTGCAAAGTAGCATTAACGATTTGTACAAGAAGGTGAAAGGTCACGAAGCAAATGAAAATGCAAACGATAGTATAACAAAAGTATAATACATGTACAACTGCACCTACTAAAATGCTAACGATAGTATACCAAAAGTATTATACATTATACAGCTGCACCTACAAGCACATTATGAATACACGTAATTTGCCTAATTTGATCTTCATGAAATCACTACGAGTTGAAATAGCACTAGCTACAGGAATATGGAGGGAACTTGTAGAAAAACAGAGCTTGATACAATTAGCACGTTCCCTGAGTAACTGTCACTAACTAACCTAGTCATTTGGGGAGATTATCGCATCATATTATATCTCTATTTTGTCTCTACTCTCTTTACTCTCACTATGCATTTCTGTGAATTATATAGAACAACCACAATTCTCTCCATCATAATGTGTTCTTGTTTACAGCATGTAAACATAGATATTATGTGCATGGCACTTTGAATTAATTAGTATACATTGTTTAACTAAGATACATATCGAGATACGTATCTCGGTAGCTCTCGACAAGAGAACTTGCCAGGGGCTTGGCAGTCATGATGGCAACTAATGCATACTAGATTTCATTTGTTCAAATAATTCTGCAAAAGGAAGAGGTGATTATGGAATAAAGGTGTTATTGGAACCTCCGGGTAGAGTATTCATATGATTATTAGAAGACTTTTGTGCCCAGCCTATAAGGACTTGTGGAAAATAACAATATACAGGCACATTCTTTCTCAACTGCGCCTCGACATAACAGCAGAGATTTGATTTGATTTGATTTGATTTGATTTGATTTGATTAGATTTGATTTGATTTGATTTGATTTGATTTGACTTGATTTGACTTGATTTGATTTGTTTGATTTGATTTGTTTTGATTTGATTTGATTTGATTTGATTTGATTTGATTTGATTTGATTTGAGTTACTGGTTCCTGCATTCGTTGCTCATGTACATGCATGTGTACACACATTGTGTGCTACCACACTTATTATTTATGTTGACAAAGTAGTTTTGTCTCCACTGGCTTTAATAATAATAATAATAGTGAGACTCTTGTAGAGCGCACATTTCTACCTAAAAAAGATACTCAAGGCGCTATAGAACAGAGTACATATTGTGTCATGTTACAACAGTATCACAGAAAATAATAAGACAATAAACCAACAAACAATATATACGTACACATACATTACATACAGGCATACAATATTGTCAATTCAAATTAAAAATATACGTCTTGAGGTTCTTTTTGAAACTATCAATGGAAGATGCTTCTCTAAGAGATATTGGTAGGCCATTCCATAGTTTTGGGCCCATATATGAAAAAGCCCGATCCCCCCAATTATGCTTGATTCGAGGTACCTGTAATTTTAGCGAGTTTGATGAACGTAGATTACGTGGTGGTTGGTGAAGATGAAGAGTATTTTGAAGGTAGACAGGGGCAAATTTGCGCAATGTACGGTAAACAAGAAGAAGAATCTTGAAGTTAATACGTTTTTCTACAGGAAGCCAGTGTAGGGACCGAAGTATTGGGGTAGTATGCACAGTTTTCTTCTTGAAAGTAAGTAATCTAGCGGCACAATTCTGAAGACGTTGCAGTTTACTGAGTTCTTTTTGTGGAAGACTGCAAAACAGAGAATTGCAGAAATCTAGACGAGACGAAATAAGAGCATGCATCAGTTTTTCTGCTGCTGATCTAGTTAAATATCTCCGAATTGAGCCCAGGTTACGCAAATGAAATCTTACAGATTGGGATACATATGAAATGTGGTCTTTGAATGTCAGATTTGCATCATAAACAACACCAAGATTACGAACTTTGTTCGAAGGCTTGATATTACTATTGCCGATTCTAACAAAACATGTATCAGAATTTACCTTAGACAACATCTGTTTGGATCCTATCAGAATAAATTCTGACTTACTGTCATTAAATTTGAGACCATTTCTTTCCATCCATGCCTTAACATCATCAATACATAATTCCAATCGTTTTACAGCTTCAGTGAGTTCAGTCCTGGTTGGTGAAAAGGATACAAATATTTGTATATCATCTGCATAACAGTGATACTGAATGTCGTGTCTTTCAAAAATGTGTCTAATCCTTGAAAGATATAGTGAGAATAGAAGTGGTCCACCTACAGACCCTTGCGGGACTCCGCAAGTAAGTGCAGCCGGATCAGAGTTACTGTCATTGATCTTAACATATTGTGAACGGCTGGCAAGGTAAGATTGAAACCACTCTAATGCAAGTCCTGTGACACCAACAGATCTGAGAGTCTGGGTGAGAATGGAATGGTCAACAGTATCAAAAGCTGCCGACATATCAAGTAAAACAACAGCATTGATATTCCCAGCATCCATTTGTCTCAAACATTGATCAGTTAGGTCAGTAAGTAATGTCTCTACACTATGATCAGGGCGATACGCTGATTGGTGGCTATCAAGAAAATCATTCTCCTGCAAGTAGTCTCGTAGGCGTGAAAAGGAAACACGTTCCATAACTTTGCTAACAAATGGCAGGTTTGAAATTGGTCGATAATTGTTTAACATGTTCTTATCTAAATGAGGTCTTTTGAGGGTTGGAAATATCACCGCTGTTTTCAATTCATTTGGCACAACACCTGCTGCAAAACTGCCATTTATTATGCTCGTAATGGCAGGGGCAGTCACTGATACACATTTTTTTATCAGATCCGTACAAAAAGGGTCTAATTCACATGACTTATTTGGAGACTTCATAATCATATTCTTAACCTCAGTTACAGACGTTGGATTTAGTGAGTCTAATTTTGAAGTAGTTGCAACTTCAGCTTCACTTTTAACCACACTGACACATGGTAAGGATAAGCGTATATTCGCTATCTTATCAACGAAAAACCGATTAAACTCGTTAGCCAACTCTTTGTCAGAATCATGCTCAGGTAGAGGGGATTTTTGTTTTCTGCCAAGAAGCTTGTTTACAACCTGAAAGAGTTTCTTCGTGTCTTTGCCACAGTCATTAACTTGTTTAGAGTGATATTCAGTTTTCGCTTTCCTGAGTAGTGAACGGACATACTGACGTTGTAACGATGACATACTGACGTTGTCTTTACGATGTGTAACAAAAAAATGTATCAGATACTGTATATAGAATGAACAATACAGAAGGGCTACGGCTTACGCGTAGCCTGATTTGCTTGCAGCCTCTATTCGGAATACATATATATATATATATAGAAAAAGAATAGAAGGGAGGTAATGACTTGCGTATATAGAGATAGGATAGAACGAAGGGAAGAAGGAAAGGAGAGGTCTTTTTGCTTTCATCAAGATTTACAAAAAGCTACACCACCTGGATCACTAATCAGCAAGGCATGACAAAATATTTTCTCACCCAGGTACAGAATGATGAACAGCTTTGTATGCCAGGTCATGGTCGGCTACATGGTTACGAAGAGTACGGCGTTATTTGCACGAAGAAATTTCATGTACAAGGACATATACAAGGTATCACGAAAATGTCAACATGTTTGCCACGAGTGTGTAAGAGGGAGACTTATGAGGGACATCGCAAAAATGTAATCATTGTGAAGGCGTTGGTATTTATATCACCGTTTTATAAAAACATTCCATGATTTTAGTTTGGGTCACATTTTGATGAAACCTCTACCATTATGTTTGCTTGATGTACGGTGCTATTTAGAGCAAGAAAAGTGAATATCATTATGTTGTGAAATCGCACCTTAATTTGCAGACATGTTCCTATCAGATCGTGCGCAGCAGTTCGGGGCAAAATTAGATTACATCACTTTCTATAAGGCGTATAAAGGTGTCGTGGAAAGTGTAGTGAGGAAATGGAAGCAGCGAAACATCGAGGTACAGTTTCAAGCTTGGCATTCCTCCAGGCTATACATAGATGAAATCTAGCTAGTCCTGAAATTGAGAAATCTGGTTGAAAACAATAACACTGAGCAGAAACATATATCTACAACAACAATGATGGCGAGTGCTCTGCTACGTGTCTCATTTCTACTGATCTGAAAACCACATGGTCCCCACTTCCATCGTGATAGATGATGACTGGTGTAGAATGTCGACTATACTCTGACAAAGCTGGAGCTACGGTAGATATGAACATACTGTCATTTCGCGGGGGGAATATTCTGGTAAATAGCGGGTAAACGGGGAGATAATGAATGATTTATTTTTTTTTTTTACAGTTAGTTTTTAAACCTGCACACAATTTGTGGACTTAATAATGTAATTAATGCTTAACAAGGTTTTGCAAACAGATTTTTAAAAAAAGATATGCTCATGAGTTTTGCTTTCTGATATGAACCAAATTGATAGGTTTCTATTTTTAGGCATAAGGTATTTATTGAGGAGTAGTACATGGTAGGGGAAAAAAAAGAGAACATTTGTTGTGAAATGACGTTTTGGAGTGCTTTGTAGCATTACAAATATATGTCATCGAACGAACTTAACATAATTACGAGAAGATCAATGAAACAATGGAATAGGAGTCTAAAAAGGGAGATAAAGGGGGGGGGCTGAATAGAGTGAAGATGAGATGTGGTTATCAAAGAAGTGAGACTTAAAGGGATGGTAAAGTTTCGGTTGAGATCAAGTTTCAGGTTTCCAATTTTTGAGTGATTTTTTTTTTTAGATGAGAAACCACAAATTCATGAATTTCCACCGTCGAGGTGTTTTTATTGAAACTGATTGACAAATTGCCCTACATCGACGTAAATAAGCATTGATTTGATCAGTGTTTTAGTAGTAGCCATGATTTAAAAAAAAAAAAATCGTGGGGGTACGTACTCGAGCAGGATTCGAACCTACGACCTCCTGACCTCCGGACAGGCGTCATCTCCACTAGACTAAAAGTGGGATTATGGTTTCGAAAACAAAAACACTGACACTAAACTAAACACACAGAAAGATAGGCAGAGAGAAGATCCCAATTTATAGACAAATATTGTCTGTTTTCATTGTAAATCCTTACACAACATTTAAAGGATTTTGCATATCGACCAACGGCCGGTCTAACGGGAATTGTCTACAGGTTTCTGTGAGTATATGTTAAGAATTGTCTATGGGTTTATGTGGGTCTAACAGGCATCTATACTGGATTTTTGTTCGTCTAACAGGAATTATCCCTGGATAATACATCTAATTTTCAGTAGCTGTTCAGAAGAAATGACGTATTAGTTTATTCGTAAATTGCCTTTCACTTTCCTCCGACACTCTCGTGTCAGTCTCTTTCGTTCTATACTTTGTTGTCCAGCACAAACACTCAAGAAGATAAGCGAGTCTTAACACTACGCCAAGCCACCGACGTTCTCCTCCGAGATCGCCCCGAGCAAATTCATTTCAGAACTCCCAGGAGCTGCCGGAAACTCCTGAAATAATGAAGACGGAATCCCTCCCCGCCCCTCCCCCTCCTTTAAAAGAAAGTGGGAGGGAGGGAGAAGGGAGGGGGAATCCCTCCCTATGCAGCCCAATGATTTCGGGGGATGGACGAAAGAGGGTATAGCGGTTAAGACTGAGACCTTCGAGTGAGAAACGGGTAAGTTTGAGTTCCTTTGGGAAAGACACACTCGTTTGGTGCCAGGAGGCATGGCTATCAAAACCCTTGTCCGGCAGTATATTCAAATAGAATTATTTTCAACGTTTCTTTAGGAGAGAGTTGGCGTGAAAAGGGCAGAAAGTCAAGACGCTTTACTGCCTTTGTTATATAGTATGATGTAAGTGTGAACATGCACAAAAAGTTTGAAGATACGTTCTAGATTTTACACCCTTCTTGTAGGTTACTATAGTGTATTGATGAGATCTTGTCACAAGAATTTGTGAAGAGCAGAAATTTATTATCATTTCGATTCACAAAAAGGATTTGTATACTTGACTGCTTCACGGCCCCACTTTCGTATGAATATTTATTTGATGTAAAGTGAAGTATGCTTGGAGAGATAAAGGAGATAAAAAGAAGAAGCAGATGAAATCTAGGACGCCGTGGGAGCACAGACGCACTCCAAAGCGATAAGAACTATCCCCAGGGTATGATAAACCAAGTAGAAAACACCAACAACAGACAAACAAAAAAGTAACCCACTTGATTGTAAAGTCCATTGATTTATTTACTATAATTATTACCTTATTGACATAATATGAGCGTTTATTGTCACTACTGCTTACATCATTGCGGGTTTATAATCTTTCAGAATTATGACTTTCTAATCAACTTTTTCCCATACACTTTCCTCCCTTTATTAACTTTCTTAGCATTCCGGCTATTGTATATTCTTTTACTAAATCTACTTGCAGACTGAGCTGTACGTTATATACAATGAACGTTTTGTTTTTTCTGTTTTCCGTTTATACTATGCCATAGCTATGTTTATGCTTACTTGGGCTGCTATCCATATAAGTCAATATAAGTACTTGCTTCTCATGCGGTTCCCATCCTCATGGTGTTTTTCTTTCTTTGTTTTATTTGCTGAATATAGACAAAATTGTGCATATTTTTTATAAACATGCATTATTTTTGATATCATGGTGGAAAAGAATGAAAATTGAAATGGATACTGAATTCAATTTCCCGCTTTTATACAGGGTGGCCCAGAAAGATCGGAACACTTAAGATCTTTAATTTCAGCAATATCGTTGCAAATTTGTCCATTATTTTGCATACTACTGGAAAGGCCATTCTTTTTGCAATATAGAATGACACCAAGTTCTCTAATTTTGGTTGATGCGTTGTGATTTCAGGACCATTTTTGTCAACCCTTGCAATTTTCAAAATGTGATCATTTTGCACTCTCACTTGCAGATACCGAAACCAGCGAGAATTCGGCTTGCCATAGAACCAGTAGCGTTCACAATGTGTGGAATGTGGGGCGGAAGGTGATTGTTATTGTCCGTTATCATTGTGAATAATGTGTATGTCATTGTGAATATTATTGTGAATGCTGCTGGTTCTATGGCAAGCCGAATTCTCGCTGGTTTCGGCATCTCTGAGAGTGCAAAATGATCACACTTTGAAAATTGCAAGGGTTGACAAAAATGGTCCTAAAATCATAACACATTAACCAAAATTAAGGAACTTGGTGTCATTCTATTGCAAAATGAATGGCCTTTCCCAATATTGTGCAAAATAATGACATATTTTAACAATATTGCTGAAATTAAAGATCTTAGGCGTTCCGTTCTTTCTGGGCCACCCCTGTATAGCAGATGTAATAAGAAGAAAACGAATGTATAAAGGAGCAGAAACGTAACCTCCTTGCGATGGCAGATGTAAACACGCCGTCTCTAGACCAGGCAGGTAATAAGAAAAGAGCCATGCACAACAGCCGATGAGACTCCGATATTGCCAGTCAGTGATAACATGTATATCTTTATGATGGGGCCGTGACCATGTATTTTTATGTTTGTATTAGCGTGTATCTAACAGGGAAATAGTTACAAAAAAGGCACAGAGGGCGGAAACAATCAAGGATCATGCCGTTCAATGATAAGGAACGAACATCAACAGGTTTTTTTTTTTTTCAAATATTATGGAAGCTTACACCAAGTTCACATTTTAAATAGAGGAAACTGACGTCTGACGGTGGGCTGGTGGAACAGTGGCTATACTATGCGTCATTTACTTTGAAATAGTTGCCACGCTGATATAGTATGATTTTCATATCACATTGTTGCTTTATTTTCTCCCATTAATTTATTGACTCATCTCACTAGGTCCTACCCCTCCAGCAGAAGCTGAGCAGGCAGAGGATCAGGCAGGGGAACCAGCAGCAGAGCCCTCAGGAGAACCAGCAGGAGAAGAATGACTCGAGTCAGAATAAGAGACGGTTACCATGGCATCTAGCAGCCTTCCACAAGGGATTAATTTGGTCAACTCTCTGGCTCCACATGCCCCAATCTCATCGTAGGCTGCCATTATACTAACACCACATCATACACACAGTTCTCTACCAAAGCTCTTTATTTTATTGTATGTGTCATTATGATGTTGGTTATCAGGCAGTATTGCGGCAAGGCAAATTGTCATGATGGATTAAAACCAAAGATAACAAAAGTGACTGTGAAACTTTATTGGGATAGCAAAGCAAGTTGGGTATATGGCCACTCTTCCATTGATTAAACATTGGTTGGTAATGGTCAATCATTATTCGTAATTTGGAGAGAGGCAGTGTTAGACTAAAATGAGTGTAGACTTCTTGAAACTTAATGCTGCTTTTGACCTCAGTTGTAGATGTCCTCTATAAAGACAAATAAAAAAAAGGGGAATAAAGATACATATTTTTATAAAGACAAATAAAAAAAAAGGGGAATAAAGATACATATTTTTTTCTCACACTCACACTCACTCCACCCCCCCCCCCCCACACACACACACAACATTGTTGCTTGTGGAAGGTTCGTATGCTCTAGGCTTAAGACAATATCTTCATACATCAGATGATTATGGCAGAAAACTGCAGACAGGACCTAGCTTCAGTATGTCTGCAATCTTTGTATTATTCCTGACCCACAAATGAGATTTTGTGTTGTTGGAAGAGTGACATGTGACACTGAGGTTTCTGTGCGAGGTAAACAGGGATGAATACATATCTTATTCCTCTTGGAGTCTTCTGTCATTAATATCCTTATTCTACAAAATGAATGTACCCAGTGCTCTGGTAATTAAGGTGAATTTGATGATAGCAGTGTACTCCTATGGGGCCTTACATGTATGTCATCTTCAAAGTGTTTTGTATTTTGTATGAATATGCATGTTTGAATATTTGATATTCTTATCATAGAATTCTATTTCTATGGTAACACTATGTCTTTAGACTGGAGATCTCTAGTGGTCTCACAGTTTTTTCTGTACCTTTCTGGTCACATTGATTTGTTTCTGTCACATATGCTATGGCCATGAATTAAAACACGCACACACACACACACACACACACACACACACACACACAAACAAACAAAAAACAAAAAAACAAAACTACAAGCCCTGCTTCTTAGCAGTCCTCTCCATTTCCAACAACTTTGTTTCGGAATTTGTGATAGAATTTACAATAAGTTCATACAATCCGTCTCAATTCACAGTTTGCTTTTTATTACATTGTTGAACTAATTTCGTGTCATGTTTTTTCAAACATTTCATTGCAGTCACAGTTCGAGATGAAATGAATAACTTGAACATCATAAAGACATGCTCTGTGTGTGAGAAGTCTAGTAGATGCCTTAACACAGGCACACTCAGTGTGATTTACAGACACCAAAGCGCAATGTGGAATGTACAAATTGAGGGAAATGTGCTTTGTTTGAATTCACTGATGTTGTAAGTTACCCTATAGTGACCAACCTAGTAACATCCTAATCATTGTCAATGAACCTATTTTCCTCCCACAGAGATGTTCAGTCATACATGTATGAGTCATACATGAGTTGTATTAAAAGCCTTGAAAGTTAAGTACCACAAGGCATTGTAATTGCTCATCAGGTATTAACCCATTGAGGACAGACTGATTTTGCTACAACATGCATTTCCCGTAGACACTTGCCTGAGTATACTCTGGACTCGTCCTCAACGGATTAAGATAATGTCACAATGCAGCAGTATACACACTAGAGATTATTATGATATACACTTGTACAGAGCAACATTACTTCCTTTAATATTTGGGACTTGGACAAATCCGTTGATATTTTTATCATATCAATATAACAATGGTATGGTATGTCTACAGCTAGTAAAAGGAGAATATCAGCAAACATATTTCCAGTTTATTTAATGTGTTTGTTATTTGAAGCCATTTCAGCCACTGAAACCATGATTTAGTAAAATTCTTTGGATTATTTAGCCAATTTTAAGTTCCAATTCCATATAAATCCTATGACAGAAGTCAATAAAATGTCTGACAATATTTGTGACATAGCTATGATTTGTATATTTTGATCGTTAATGGTCATGTTGTGTCTTAAAATGGGCAAATTTTGTGATACACACTGACCAGCACCATGGCTTTGGTGCAGGGTGTCTGTCTGTTGTAAATGTCCATAATATGCATGGTATTGAAAAGTATTAAACACTGTACCATATGTAAACTTGAAATATGTAGCCATCCTATACAGTATGTCCCCCAAAAAAATTACAGTCAGATTTTCCCATTGATAACTCCCAATTTGGTTAAACTGTCTAAATGCTACTTCAGGGTCTTAAACATAACATCTTAGCTCTATTTTTCAGATAACCCCATTCAATTTGGTTAAGTGCAGTCACAGAGAAATGTGGATTGTTGCAAAGCATGTCATGAGTCTGATTCTTCCAAGTTTAGCACTTGGATGCTCTTGGAACTGCATATTAATGTGTGAACACAATGAACAGAACTTGAAGGGAAGGGATTCCTGACATGTTCTACAACATTTTTCATTTCTCTTTGACCACTGAAGCAAATTGGATGAAGTTTTCTGTAAGATGTGGGCAGTGAGTTATAGTTTCATACTCTGAAATTGTATTTGAATTGATTCACTACTTTTAAAGTTATCATTGGGGAGGTCTACTTTTAAAGTTATCATTGGGGAGGGTCCTGTTGTCATTTTTCGGGGGACATACAGTATTAGGCCTATGGATGAGTTGAAATGCCACATGTTGGGATGGTATTAATGCTTCAGAGTGATCAAAACTCATTATTTTGACTTGTATATGGTATTTCACATGTACATGCATATGTATATAAAATATTGTATATATTTGTAATTTATATGTTCATACTTGATGTCATTCCATGCATTAATTGAAGGAAGTGTGAAGAATAATTATGATGAGTTTAGAAAATCACGTGAATTTTCATTCCACCACATAAATCTCATATCTAACAAATTGATCCCCAAAAACTATGTGTTGTGTGAATCAATGGTATGAAACCTGTAACAGCTAGTCCATATCAACTCACTTCTTGTGTAGAGTTCACTGTGATAATATGGGCACAATATATATACATGTATACACTTTTTGACATAAAAATTTATCATTGGATGTATTTTTGTCATACCCATAAAACAACAGGTAAATGTGAATTGCTGCTTGTATAACATTCCTTGTAGGTGTCTTATCAGCTATAAAAGTGTACACGGTTTCTGGGGAGAAGCTTGGTAAAAACTGAGATAATTTATATCGGCAAACAAAGGCACTTTTCTACTCTGTCCCTTCTCTGGTCCAGGCAGCCTTGATGGTTGTGTACTTGTAGAAGGATACTGCAATTGTGTTCAATGCACTAATACAAAAATGTTGTCAAACATTGGTAGGGGAGAGCGGGGAGAAGTGGGACATTATTTCAAGTTCGCCGATTTTCTTCTGATATCTTTTTATAAAAGAGATGATTACATTTCCTTGCGGGCTTGCATGAAGGTTCATATGGTAGGTTACATAAAGAGCTATAAACTGGGGGTGGCACTGTTCTCAATTTTCTGCAGTTAATGAAAAGAAAAAACCTTATTTTGGGGGAGAAGTTGACCCACCCGTGGGTAAAGTGGGACAACGGCAAGGGAGAAATGGGACGGTGTTGGTAAAGTGGGGTAAAGTGTGACATCCTATAAACATGTCGGAAAAGTCAAAGTTTGAAGGCGTAATGAAACATTGGTAATGAAAACAGTCAAACATGCTTTAAAATGATCTTTATTTCAACAAAACAAGTTTGAACAACATGTTTGAAAATCTGAACTGTTTTACATGTAATGCTATTATGAGGGACAAATGGGACACGTTGTCCCAACTGTCCCTCACATGGCATATACATAGATATGTACAACTGCTCAGTAACCATGCAGGCATTTGTCAAAAACAAGTTATATTAGTTGCATATCAATAAGGCTCACCACCAGCTTCAATTGTGCCCTTGAAATCATGAATACAAAGACAACAGGTTAATTAACCTGATTTAAAAAAAAAATCATATTTGGGGGAAAATTTTCAATAGCAATTTATGCACACTTAGAATTTGCCGAACTGCATGGCTTTCTTAATGTGATGTATGGTTGCTAGGGACTTATTGTAGATATTAGCCAATCGCTGATTGGTTGAACAGTTTTTGATTCAGAGAACGTGTCCCACTTGACCCGCGTCCCAACTCACCCCGCTCTCCCCTATTATAGTATGGAAATATGATCATGAAATTTAAGATTGCAATCATGTCATGAATATGTCCTCTAAAAAAATAGATTTGAAAGCTAGTTGTTTACAAGTGATTGTTTGTATTGTATCGTTCAGGAAGTTTTATAGTTTTTGGGGACATATCCTATCATCTGCTTTTCAGAAGTGGTCAGAAGATAAATACTAGTACATGTACATGTATAGAACTTGTTTCCAAGACTCATAATTATGTAGTGCAGTTCATGTATACAGACTGCAAGCCAAAATTTTATCATGTGATAATGGTGACAATGTGATTACATTTTGTAAACAGGGATCGACACTAACTTTTCACTTTGGTGGTCTGTTTGAGCCACAAAAATCTTTAAATCTGATATTCTGGTGGCCCAAAAGAGATATGTACTGTAGGTGCCCAAAACAAAAGCAAATTTTAAAATACCAATCCAGTTTGAATACTGTAAAAGTGGATATTTTTGCGCGACTTATTTTTCGCGCTTGGCTGGATAAGAAGAGTTTCGCATGTTTTTAATTCCGCGGAATCAAGACGTCAACTACTGGAACATATGGCACGCAAAAATATTTGCGTGCTTTTATTTTCGCGCTAGCTTCTGGTTGCGCGAAATGCGCGAAAATTTCAACACCGTGAAAATTTCCACTTTTACAGTATAACAAAAAATTTGGTGGCCCTGGGCCACCAGGCCACCACTGATTTTGAGAGCCGGATGAGATGACACTCGATAGAAAGCTACACGCAAGTGCCTAGACTCACTCCTATCTCAGAGTTCTACAGTATTTGAGAGTCACTGGTTACTATCAAACGTCTAGACTGTAAATAATGTACTTTATGATAGTGTATTCTTAGTCTCTCCGTCCAGCCTTTTTCAAAGTATTGTTAAGTTCGTATGTATTCAAGCAAATGAAGAGCAGAATTACTGCAGTCAAACACATTTCTCAATTCCGTCCAGTCCTATTTCTCTTATAAAGAGTGTTTTCAGTAATCATTACAATGGTTAAAGTACTGCAGCAACTCTTTGTAAAATGTTGAAGGTTTTCAGCCATCTCATTGAGTCCATGAAAGAAAGCTAAAAATATTTGTATTGTGGAAAGCAATGCTAAATCTTCACTATGTATGATTCAGACTTTGAGATCTATAATAATAATTATTATTATTATTATAAATTATAATAATTATATTAATGATAATACATGTAATGATAATGTGCATTTATTTTGTGCATAACCCTATTCTCCATAAACCTTATGTAACATTTGTCTTATGAATAAAAAAAAAGAATATTGAGTATTGTCTGAGACATCAGCAGAATTTGCTGATGTAATTACTTGAAAGTATTTTGGATTACACGTAAAGCAGGGATGATGTTCCAGTGCCTCTGTTGATAAATGGATCAACAAAGTTTGTGCAAGGTTAGACATCAGCAGAATTTGCTGATGTAATTGCTTGAATGTATTTTGGATTACACGTAAAGCAGGGATGATGTTCCAGTGCCTCTGTTGATAAATGGATCAACAAAGTTTGTGCAAGGTTAGGCAAGGATTGATGATGCATGGTATTGTTTTAACTGTAGTAGGAAATTTAACACATGATGTGAAGGTTATTCAGCCAGTGAGAAATATTTCATGTGGTTTTTACATACATTTACGCAGAAAGTTTACATACATTGATGGGTAAAATATCCTTATATTGTGTTTCTTTTTTGTTGTTGTAATGAAAAATAAGGAATTGCCAAGTAAATGTATGAATATTGTATTGTTAGGAGTCATGAGACTTTCACAGAGGGGTAATTTTATCACCAAAACTTTGGTTTCATATTTATTTGCTTTACACATTCAGTTTGACATTGATGGACATTGCCCTATTTGTACGAGAAATCATTTATAAGTGACATTGCCATGTAACTAATAGTAATGTTTTATCTATTTTTGGTTTTTGAGAGATAGGGTAACTTGGCATAACCTTTCTGGCCTCATG
Organism: Diadema antillarum; assembly: GCF_040938485.1. Taxonomy (NCBI): domain Eukaryota; kingdom Metazoa; phylum Echinodermata; class Echinoidea; order Diadematoida; family Diadematidae; genus Diadema; species Diadema antillarum. The sequence continues at coordinate 1,951,322 of NW_027271000.1, read as the reverse complement.
ACTGTCTTATTGGGTAGTATGCAAACAATTCTAGCTCTTGTGTGTGACAACATAAGTGTAGCTTTGAGGGCCACCATTTTTCTGTCAATGGGGATATTATGATTAATGTTTGCACATTCCATATGATTAGCTTTAAGCTTCCAGTTTGCTCTTTGTAGCAAAAGAGACTAGACTAGACTGAGCATACATTTTATGTTTCCCTGCAATGTACTCTACCCACTTTTATTGATCATAATTAGTATATAATTATACCTTTTTGAAATGGATATATATGCTAGTTATGCTTAGCTAGGGGAAGGTGCATTCCAATGTCTTTTATGGATCATTATTTTGAATTTAGTATGTAAGCCATGATAGACCAATGATGTACAGGTAATTGACAGAATCTGGGGGGGGGGGGTGTTTCCATATCCAAGTAATCTGGAGAAATGATAGAAAAATTGCCATGAAATATATACCACACATTAGGATATTCATTAGGCCACATAGTGATGTTGAGGTTATGATGAATAAGTAGAAGACAACATAAATTTACATTGCATACAATATATATAGTTTCTTCAGTTGTTGCTAATGGTAGTTCGTTGGTATCTGCCATCCTTGCTTTTGTACAGTTTGTCAGAGTATACATTTAGCACTCTTGTCAGCTCTTTAATACTTTTGATTGTAGTATAACTTTCTGAATGTTTTACATTCAATGTGAACACTTGTGCTACTTTATGAAATGAGGAAATAAGGAGCACTGTTGTCTGTTGTGAAACTTGTAATTCACTTCTAGTCATTGCAGAGTTTAAAAATGTGTGGTTTAGTCCCAACCTACATTCCCCCCCAAAAACTCACCAAAATATTATGCAATGTAAGACAAAATGAACTCCTTGCCATCCATACAAATCAGAATTTATGTATTTTCAACAAGAAGGAAATTGTAATCTTGATAGAGAATTAAATTTTTACAAAAATATGCAATGTAGTTTGTGTCATCCTTGACATGTTTTTAGCTCATTTTGAGTTCAGTTGGAGTTTATTTTCAGTCTTTGTCAATCTATGTCATTGTATGGGTTTGCCTTGCTATTGTCAAATACAGTGGACTCCCGTTAAAACCAAGTCCTCGGGACCGGCAGTTTTCTTTTGTTATACACATGTATTGAAATTTTGTTATAACCGAACAAATAAACATTAAAAAACAGAGAGCAGATAATGTTGCAGTCTGAATTTTGACTTCGTTGTAACCGGAATTTCATTATAACCCTGTTCGTTATAACGGGAGTGCACTGTACAATACTTGTACTGTAGTTGCAAGGGAAGAAAAAAAACGACAACCAAGCATGCACAGCAAACAACAACCAAAATGCAAATTTGTGTACATAACAATAAAGCCAGACTACAAATTTCCAGCAACTATTTTATCAATACACAGCAGGAAGGGGAGGAAGTCTGGCATTAATTTGGGTCATGAAATTTGTGATGACGATAATTGATCATCTGAAGTAAGAAGCCAAGATATGGGATCAATGAAGGTAGGATCTATAGCCTCACCTTGCTTTCCACATTAACCTTATGCATGCCACTTAATTCCCTGCCCATAGGTACATTGTATGTGTGGGAACTTTGTGTGCATTTGACTTCTTGGCAGACAGAGGGTTAAAGGGTCTAGACCCTGATGACTGCCAGCACGGTGCTCAATAAAATCATGATCAATATCTTCTTCAGTAATTGTCATCATGGAAAGGCTTGGCAACAGCAAACAAATCAATACAGGAACAGTTCATTTTTTATTTCAACAGCAACATGTGGACAATGTGGACATTATTAACGAGACATCGAGTGTAAGGCAAATTAGATGTCTACACTGGAGCCTGCATGGCTGCATTCAAAGTGAAGTTTGTGTAATTACTCCAGTCTCACATGATGACTTTAACCCATTGAGGACGGACTGATTTTAAGTGCTACAACACGCATTTCCCATAGACACTTGACTGAGGATACCCGGGACTCGCCCTCAATAGGGTTAAATTCATCTTTATTCTAATGAACATTGAGTGTTTACATACGCACGTTTTCCCCAGATTCTTTTCCTCTGATTCCTTCTTCCCCAATCATTTTTTTTTTCTGACTAAATTCTACAATTTGAGCAACATGTCAATCCCCTCTGGGTTTGTTTTTAGTCAAGCTACACACATCGCATCTATACACCATGTTTACCCATACAAGTAGGCTCTTGTCTCGTACAAGTCTGATGGACACAAGTTTCATTCAAGTGCTTTATCAGTGTGTGTATGTGTGTGAGTGTGTGTGTGTGTGTGTCCCCCTCTGTCTCTTACACACAAACAAATACTGTATACAGTAGAGTGGACTCCCGTTATAACGAAGTCCTCGGGACCAGCAGTTTTCTTTCATTTCATCAAAATTTCATTATACCGAAAAAATAAGCAATAGAAATACATTGTACATAGAGTGGATAATGTTGCGGCCAGAATTATTACTTTGTTGTAACCGGAATTCGTTATAACTGTGTTTGATATAACAGGAGTGCACTGTATTAATGTGTGTGTACGTAGGAAACAAAAGCAATAACACATCTGGCAAATCAATAGTCGATGAATAAATCTGACACAACAAAATATTGTCCTTCACAAGTCATAGATTTATTTCAATTTCATAATTCTTTCCTACACAGGGAAACAGGTGTGCCTTTACACATGGTATGTCAGGGTAGGGATATCAAATGTACTCAAAAGTACACTCTGAAATTACATCGTATGTCCAATCAACTAAGACATGGTACACAAACAAGGTCATGACATGCTCTACATAAATGATTCAATTAGAAAATTTCTCTTCATTATGTGACAATTTTGTTTCTTTAATTTTTCCCATCCCCCTCAAAGAAAAAAAAATAGGAAAGAACTGTAAAAGAGAGAATTCAAACAGAGTATTACTCGGGAACATCCCATATGAGCCAATGCAATGAAGGAGAGCTTTGTGTACATGTAGATGTGTGTATGTTGAAAACTAAGACTGATACACTTGCACAAACCACATTTGATTCATTATATCCAACACATATCATGTTTCAGTCATGATATTTCATCAAAATAGTTCATTCCAGTGGCGAACCATGTCGGTATCAGTATCACTTTGGCAGAATTCTGTGTAACTCGAATAGATGAGATTTTCAATGTTAAGAATACCATCACAACACACATTGCATGTGTTACAGTGGGTGCACGCATGCCTCAACCTTGACTCGAGCTACACAGGAATGGATAACTTCAGACAGTCTACAAAATGGGTCTAAAGTCGGTTTTCGTGATGAGCCAACTGTCAAAACACAAATAGGTCATATTGGACCAACCTTCATCACAAGACGGCGCTAGTCCGACTGCCAAAAAATTATGACATACAATGTCCATTGTATTTTTAGGTATTGTAGCTTACCTTCATTTTACAGTGATCTCCCTGGTATGAGAAAGAATTATCATAGCATTCTTTGCTAATATAAAGAGAAGTTACTCAGTCTCTTTGGAGCTAGGAAATGATAGACCAATCAATTGAGCCTTGTAGACTTCAGTGTTGGACACCAATGCCCAACTCCTGCTCATTCTGCGTTAGAAGAGTGTGAAAGCCTGATTCCTTCAGTGTTTCTGAACGATTCAAGTGTGATTTTCATTTCATGAAAGCCTTTAAATGCATCGTATCAAGAGTTGGTACCTCTTTGCAGTTGCAGTTCCAACAATAAATTATGTTCACAAAGTGAAGAGGGGACTATTAGAGGAAACAGTGACTACAGGAAACTCAGAAACAATATCTATGGCTTGCTTTATGTGATGTTGTTGGAAATTCAGATACCGGTAGGAATGCTCCTTCAGACAATGATTTCTGTACAGTGTGTTGAGATGTTTTGGGACTTACTATCAGCCCTTAAAGCCCATACTGTAGGAAGGAGAGGGGGAGGGAGATATCAACAGATTTATGATCATCCAAGTATCAGCATATAATATCTTGTCATGTGATGAACCACATGATAAATCATGTGATATATACATTGGCTCTCAAATAAGTCTTTGTCCAGACAAAATCATGCACTTTGTTCTATGACCAAGAATGTTTTTACTTGAAGAGGTTTTTGATATGTATCATTCAGAACTTTATACCACACTCCTGAAAATGAATGAGACATCTAGCCTTGATTGCATTTTACTGTGACCTGATAATGAACTACATGTACCTAGAAAAGTCAAACACGTCACCAATTTCAGGTGTGGCAAAATATTTCCATATTTGAGTATATACATTGGGGTGGAATCCAACGTATGAAAGACAAATCTTTACAATCACTAAACGCATGAACCAGAATAAATTCTTCTCTGCACAATACTGTTTCATACACCAAATACTACTTGTGTGGAAATACATTATCACCTCATAATCTGTCTGCTATGGAATTTATTGTTTCATTTTTGGTTTACAAAATTACGCTGTACAAACTCTCATAACTCATATATATCACCACATGAATGTTGCAAAAAGTTAAATTACGCTATTTCAAACTAATCTGTCATACTGTCAAAGCATAAATATATAGGAAATAACAAATCATATGAATATGAATATCCCACATAAAAACTGTTGTGTTCAGGAATACTACACACTTTGCAGCTGAATATACATAGGAAATATAATGATTGGACGCATACATGTCTTTATGTTGATAGCACTGGTTAAAAATATAGATTCTAGCATTAAACATGTATGGAATGTTATCACTGAGGGAGCAACTTGGGTTAGTACACAGAAACAAGAAAATATGAGAAACAGACCTGCAGGACCACAACATACCACCACAATGAAAACCTACAAAAATACTAATTACTTTTTCTCAGCAAGTCAGTAGCTGTGTACAGTGTATGCTGTGTATGTTAGTACTTAAACTAACGGTGCCACTGTGTGACATTGTTGAAAACAAAAAATTGAAGAGATCCCATAAAATACAGTCTCACTGCAACAAAAACCACTTTGGGGAAAAGCAATGTCGCCCTCTATAGAAAAGCATGCAAAATGGCCTGGTTGTTACATATACAAATACATAAAGGATCAATTGCACGACCCTTCATATTACTAGGATCATGTTACAGTTTATCAACTGTCATAATTGATGTAAACACCAGGGAAAAGGACAGTCACAAATAATGCAGAGTCCCAACAAACTTGGCCAACTGTGCCCTGGTTGGAGAGACATAATCAGAAATAGACATTTTTATCTTGGCTGAAAGTGAATAGTTTGGTAGCATCTAGCAATTTGAATCCTTTTGAGTCATCACATTAACTTTTAGCTCACAAGAAGTATATCAGTAACTTGAACTTTAATAGAGGGCTCACTACATCGCACAATGAATATCTATCAATAAATGTGAATTAAACAAGTTTACAAGAAGCTAAAACAAGGTCACGGTTGATTTGAGTTTGTAATAAAAATCAGTGAAATTAAAGGTTAGGCTCGCCTGATAACTTCTGTTAGGACATCCATAGTACATTTCATTTTTCACACTATTACCCACAAATCTTCATTTCAGACAACACACACACACACACACACAGGCTGACCCATCATGCGTATCACAATAGAGATAGAGAAAGAAAAATCCACAAACACTCCAGACACAGAAGGAAACAACTATAGCTCTGATTGCATTCATCCCTGGTGCCAATTAACATCTTAGAACTAATTCCTTGCTTACTGTCTTCATCCAAAATTGTGTATATTAAGAAATGCCTCATTCACTCTCTTCTTTAGCAGCTTCATTCCAGTAGTGACAACAGCCACTTCCAACCATTACAAAATCTTTACTATGGCCACATACAAATAGCTACATATCAGAGGATGAAATATATGTAATTGCTGCTATTGTTATCATTTGTGCAACTCACTTGAATACCAGCATGTATCTTAAGCTCACGTGGTGAGTAATGGTTTCTCAAGTAGCTGGCAGTTAGTTTATCTGTGAAAAGCAAATATTCTGGTATTTGCTAGGAGCTCCTTCATATTCACTCTGATAACATCCAAATTTCAGGAATGGTCCTGTAGAAATGTGAACACTTATCTCTTTGTTTGACACATTTTCTTCCTCACTTGTGAAACACACTCTAATCATCATTGTGCCAGTGACAAGTGAAGAAATATCCAACCTAGGTTGACGTGTGATCCAGGGTGATTCAACTCAACAAGTGTTGATATACATTGTACATCATCACAGTTTGTTGTATGGTGCAATCTGTGGACTTTTATCCTCTTGTCATGGAGAGTAATGAGGCAAAGCAGCTAGGATTAGCACACACACATAGAGGACATGAGACCAGTGGAAGGAGTCCAATGAGCCCCTCCCCAAACAGGGTAACAGGTGGGTGGAGTCCAATGAGCCCCTCCCCAGAGCCCCTCCCCAAACAGGGTAACAGGTGTCTTGGGGTGGTCATCACGTGAGTGCTACTTGGCAGACAGCACCGGTCCGGAGGAAGAATTTTCTCAGCATCGAGCGTAGCTCTGGTCTCAGCTCAAATGTAATGATCTCACACATGTAGTTGTAGCAGTGAGCAGCATGAACTTTGAACTACACAAGCACAAAAAATAAAAATACAAGCAACCAGCACGTTTAATGACAGTCAGCACACATAGACATGTACATGTGGGACTGAGTGTGACAGCGCATCATTTAACCAACAAAAATTGCACGCGTGGATTTTCAAGCAGGCTTGAAAATATGCATTTTGTTTGAACTACACCAATTTGGGGTTCATTTTTTTTTTTCTGAAAGAGTTATACAGCTTCACTATTTAATTTCTAGGTAAGAAGTAAAGTTATTTGGTTATGGTCGGATTCTGATTCTTAATGAAGATGTTCTCAGATAAAATGATGTACAACTCATTAAAAGATGTCGAAGTAAACCAAGGTACAATGTAGTGATGGAGAATTTAAACTTCAGGCTTGCTATTCTTGAGAAAAAGGGCCTTTGAAGTTCAGGATGTAATAAACCATACTGTCTCTGGACACAAAGAAGGATTTAAAGACATGAGAGTGTGGGGTTTCATGGGTGGGTCCAGACCATTCGCTTCCTACTGCGGTACATACAAAAACCACAAATAGCACCAATACAGCGCAACGGTAATGGTTGACTCCAGTCAAGATTCTGAGGCTGTGTGTGTACTTACATAGGGATTAGTGATAAATCTGCACTCAATTTGTTATGTGGATTCTTGAATATATTTAAGCCGGGCCAGTCTTTGAACTCCACTGTATCCCCACACTACAGGGTCTTTAGACTTCACAATTACTGATACAAATATATTATCAGATTGTCCTGAAATGTGTTTATTACATTATATTGAAAATTATTTCATATATTACTCACTCTGTCGTCTGGCATTTTGAGGATGCGTGTGAGGACGAGGACAAGAAGAGATTTCCAGGCGTTTCTGTGACTCTCAGAGTCTAGCAATAAGAAGTATCTCAAGGCCTCCTTGACTAACCTAGATAGACAATGGTAGGAAGACTGAGATAAGAACTCCATACAGGTCACAATCACTCTCGGCAAGACAGAAACAAACCCCCTGAACAAATAGTTCATCATCATATAATCATATTTGTTTACATGTATTACATTTTAAGAGACAGATGGTCGCTGATTATGATGCTAGCTACATAATTCAACCTGGGATCCAACTCAAGGTATCTAGAATACAGCTTTTAAAGAATATTGTGCAACTGAACAGAAGTAAAACAAGTGATTGTTGTTTAGTACATGAAGTCACATGAAAGGTTAGACAAAGAAAAGCGATCCCTGGTGCAAGAGTTGCCTTTATTACCGATGGAGACAGGGGACCTTGCTCTGAAATGTGTGCTGTATTATAAACTGATTAATCACATGGCCAACACTAGATATCCTGGTATTCAGAAAAGAGCCTGCAGAATAATATTAGGCAAAAACTACACATCGTACATTACAGCTCTTGAAATCTGCAAGTTGGGCACTTTAGCTGAAAGGAGAAGACAGCTGAGTCTAGAATTTGCTTGTCGGATGGTTAAAAACCCGCTCGTATCTCACTGGCTACCTGCTAAACACCAAGGGCATTAATACACATTGCGTTCGAACACAAGGTACCAGCAATACAAATGTAAAACAAAACGGTTTCAGGACAGTGCAATTCCATATTTCATTAATCAACTGAATAATAAAGATTAGAAGTTTTTATGCATTTGTATAAGTAGCATTTCAAGTATGATGTTTTCCGGCTGTTTGTTCATCAGTCTATTTGCCTGTTGAGTTGTTTTTGATATGGTATTATTTGTAATAGAAAAATATATTGCGGATTTGAGTAAATGACCCGATATTTGGTACATATGAAGTAATAGTGAGGATTTAACTGATTTTATCAGTTTTTGAGCCATAATTTTTATGATTGTTATAGCAGAGACGGGTAGATTTCGCTTTTCCTTTTTTAATTTCAAATATTGTTTTGTTATGGCAACCGCATTTTTTTTTATATAAAGAAAAACAATGAGTGTGAATTGAGTTGATCTCTTTTTTATTTCAGATTTTGATTTGAGATATAGTTTCTTTTTTTTTTCTGATGGATGTAGTTTTTTGATATGTAGACCTAAAAGATATGTTTTATTTATGTTGAAGGATGAGCTGTCATGATGATAATAATTGTTTAAAAGAAAAGAAAGAAATATTGTTTATTTTATTGAAATTTGGCACACGTGATCAATGTGATGTGTAAGGTGTGATTTTTTTAAAATACAAAATTAATATATGTAGATGAAATAGTAATGGAATTTTTTTAATGACTAGTTGTGTAATGATATGTTGACAGTGAATTTTTCCCCTTTTTCCTCATTTCTTCTTTTTTCGGTTTTTCTTTTCTTTTTGAAAAAAGTAATCTGAGTATTGATGGGCTGGTACCCTCACTGTTCTCATTATCAGTTGTAATAGTAATAATTTTTTTTATTCAGTGTTGAGCAGTGTTGCCATGTGAACAGGATATTTCTTATCTCCTTTTTCTTTTCGTTTTTGTAAAAGCAATTTCAGAATTGATTGGGCTGGTACCCTCATAGATTGATCACTTCTTGTGATTTACCACATGTGACCACTGTAATATTTGTTCTTTTTTATGTCATGTCGCTATATCATTGTTTGTACAGAGCACCGAAATAATCTGTCTGTTTTTATAAATATGATTGTAAAACATGTGCAATTCAGCCTTTGGCTGCCAGACATGATTTTTAATAAAACCTGTTCAATCAATTCAATTCAATCAAAAGTCAATATCATGTCAAACTGAGAAACTATTTCATCTTAATCTAAGAATCTTTTTTTTTTCTGCCCTTACATAGAAGCATATTTTGCAAATTGCTTCAATGAGAACAATCTTCATTTCAACAGTGCAAGGAACTGCTTATTATGGGAGAACAAGACATTTATCATAAACACAAATTAAAGCCTACCCACAAAATTTAAATGGCCAAAATCTACTTTTGATTTCAAAGGCAATCAGTTACACTGGGTAGCACATATACCAAAAAAAACAAAAACAACAACAACAACTCACAAACAACAACAAAAAGGTTGCCACCAAACAGGTCAACTCTACATGATTTGCAAGCAAGCTCAGACCCTACGCAGTGTCTATAATTAATGTACTCTCACATTACCTGTACATAATGATGTATTAACTGAGCTATGATTACATTCAAACAGAAGTGATTTGTACTCAGTGCAGTAGGCTATCTACAATATACAATGTCATGTACCATAGCTATACCTTGCATGAGATTAATCACAAATGTATATCTTGCATTATGTATCATAGCTATAATCAAAAGGGATTTTTTATTTATTTATTTTATTTATTCAGGTTTATTTTTTAAAAAAGAAGAAAAAGAACAGGGTAGTCACGTTCAGGGCCCAAGGGCCTGCTTTTCAAGTGAGCCCTGTTACAAATAGTACATATTGCGAGTAAAAATCACATAATACAACAGCAACAAAAAAGGAAGCAAACGAACACATAGAAACAAGCAAGATGTTACATAAGTAAAAAAGATACAAAAATTAACAAATTAAAAGTAAAAACAGCAGGAGATTACCATATGCAGAAACAAAATAAATCATGTTACCAAAATGTACAAAAATAATGGCCAAAAAGTGATATGGCACCGAGTAAAAAGTACACTTTCACACTTTGTTCAGAATATTGAAATATTGCAGGTAGGTTTACACAGTGTAACGCAAACAAAAAGAAAAGAGAAGAAAAAAGTAGTCGAAACAAACATATGAAAGGTGAAAGAAAAATGTGAGAAAATAGAGATGCGTTATCATACACAGATATAGATGCAAGGATAAAAAAATTGTTTAAAAAGACTTAAGAGACTTTTGAGCTATTTCTGTCAATCGTTATCCAACTGCTAAATTCTAAATTGAAACAGTTCTCTATGTAGTAACTACATGTAAAAGGTTCAACAACAGAAGGTCTACAACACACTAACAAGCCATCCACTTCGTCTGGTGAAATTCAACAAACACTCACCCTATGAGTCTCTCCTCGATGACAGGCAAACTATCCACTCTATTCTCATCTGAATACATCTTAAAGAGCAGCCTGAAGGCACAGGCCAGACTGGACGTCTCCTGGGTAGACAGGTTGGGTTTGTTCTTCCCACGGAAACCTGACCAGACACAAGATGACATACAAAATGAACAATTACCCACAGCTTTCAAAACCAACTCTACCTCAACCTATTCTTTTTCACTTGAAATGAAAGAACATTGCTGTATAGCCTTAGTGTTTTCACATTATTGTTTTATTCAGGGACTTGCTTAAAAGCTTGTTGAAATCCTATCCCTTTAAAAATTTCTTTTCTCAATAACATTCTTTTAACAACTGAGATGTATCTGCCACTGCACAATCTTAGCTAGCCACCACCCATCATGCAAAATTCAATCATTGAATTTCAGTTCCAATGATTGTAAACTGTAATTGTTATTTCAGGCACAAAAGTCCAATTGAATAAGGTACAAATTTTGAGGCATTATGCCAACCAAGTGTGCGTAATGACTCCTTTAAAAAAAGATAAAATAAAAAAAATGTCCTTTGAACTTGCACTAAGTGAGATCATGATATTTTTTAGAACTGAGCATTCCTGGCCTTGTATATATGACTGCTTTTCTCCTCAAGTTTGAGAAGCAATCTAAACTAAAACCATGAGCACTTACTCTATACTGCTTTGCTCCACACAAACAGAGCTTGATAAATGTTGAGTTTGATTAGAGAGTGAGGCTCCCCCCCCCCCCCCCCCCCCCCAGCATGCTAACTGAGAACCCAGCACCAACCTGCTAATCTCAAGGTCTCCCTTTGCTCATTGTTGCTGTTGAACTCCTTGGCGAAGCGATGTGACTCCAGTAAGCAGTCTAGCAGCAAGAAGAGCTGTGGTGTGGACAGGTAGCGATACATACCAGGCTCCTCCCCACTCAGTGTGGACTCTGATGCTAGTGATGCCTCGTCTACAGTATTCTCCTACAAATCAGCAGAAAGCAACATTAACTATTCCTGCTGATTTTTCTGAACATTGTTATGATAACTATCCACAGCATTTGTATAGCGCCATATATCTGTTATAGAAACATTCAAAGGTGCAGACTCCTCCAAAAGAGTTTAGAATAGCAATTGAATGCCTGGTGAAAAATGTGAGTCTTGAGTGAGGCTTTGAAAGGATCCAGTTTGTCAATTTCACAGAGAAAAGATGGGAGGGAGTTCCACAGGCAAGGAGCAAGAGAGGAAAACTTCCTTTGAAAAGAACTGCTCGGGAGTCAAAAGCAGGGATGATTGGAAAACTTCACCTATACAACAATCTTTTATTCATCTCCCATCTCATTTTTTGAATCTTCCAACTCATCATTTATCCCTTCCTTTGAAAAGAACTGCATGGGAGTCAAAAGCAGGGATGATTGGAAAACTTCACCCATACTACATTCTTTTATTCATCTCCCATCTCATTTTTTCAATCTTCCAATTCCTCTTTTATCCCTTCCTTCATCTTTCATACACTCTTTCTCTTACCACTGTCACATAATCCCTATCTCTCTTTCATTTTTCCTTCCCTCAATCCTTTCTCCCTTCTTTCTTTCATCTTTTAATTTCCCCCTCCTTCCTTCCTTCCTCCTCCTTCCGTCCATCCTTCTATTCTTTGGTCTACCCTATCTTTCCATCCTTCTCTCCACCTCCTCCTCCTACCTGAGCAGCCTTGAGATTCTCTGCATCCTCATGCCTACTCGTTGCCGGGAAGAAGATGATGTTGTCGATGGTTTGAATCAGTTCCAGCTGGACGACACACTTAATCAGTAATGATGTGAAGAGCCTCTGGTCAGCTGCTGTCTCTGTCCAGGTTTAAAAATAATGCACGACAGAGGATTAGGAATCTGAATATCTAAAGCTATCAATCTTGAGTGCTAAGACTGCACTGTTCATAACTGCATGATAACTAACCACTAGTCAGAGGATATTCTGTATTGGACTTCTTTTTTTCCTTGTTCTTTACCTCCTTTGTTTCCATGGATGAGAATGTACACTATATACTTCACCGTTCTTTGTATCACATGAAAGATTCATGTTAGCTTCAAAGGGCAATACCTTAATACACAAAAGTAACACCAACATGAAAATATCAGTAAAGCTAGGAAATAATGACATCACTTGGATCAAAATACGAAACATGATAAACTGAAGCAGTTTCACTGGACATCTATTTAATGAGAAGTTTACAACATGCCCGCTCATGTGTCATGATATGTCAGGCCATTTCTCATTTTTTAAAAGGATAATACAATATTGTAATTCTCTATGGCTACAGAAAACATTTGGGAATGATATCTACTAGTACAGAAAACAGCATATACCATATAATTCTAAACTAGTTCTCAAAGGCCTTAAATCCTCCTTAAAAAGATCAATCAAACTGATTCTATTAAACACAGAAAACGTTCACATTATTAAGATGAGTAAAAACAGTGTTCGACTTACTCTGGTAGTCCAGCGTGCCTTTACTGGTCTTACTGTCAAAACTGGTGGCACTAGCAACGCTGTGTTCACTTCCGATCCTTTTCAAGTTTGACTTCCTGTCTGCTGGAGAGGAGGGTTCTGACTCCCTGGTACCAGCCCCACCATGAAGACGACTTCCATTATCCTGTCATAACATCACACATGGTATGATTAGCCCTGTGTTACTCTGTCTGGTATGTACATTAACATAGGCACATTAAAGGGTGATACACACAACAGCACAATTTCCCAATAGCTTTAATTTGTTGCAAACAATCCCTACTTCTAGCACTGAAATATGAGCTGATGTAATCTGCCCGAAAGTTTTTCTAACATGCTTAATATAAAATGTGACAAAATATTCATCTTCAGTTGTAAGACTATTTGTGACCGTGCACCACAAAACAAACAAAAAGTCACAACCCTTGATTTTACGTGACGACTCGAGAAAGGTGAAATGGGCCAACCGAGTCAATCTTGAGTTTTTCATATTTTCTGAAAGAGCTATCCTTCTACATTATTCTTTAGTTTGGGATCATAACATGAACGGCCAAGTGTGTTTTCAGCAGTTTTTCTACAACCCTTTTTGGGGGGAGAGTAGAATGATCAGGTACATTGTATGTTTTAGAGGCCCCCTTTTCAATTCTTGAAATCCTTTGCACACTCTTTACTTTCAAGTCTAATAACTTTTGAATGGATAATGCTACTGCTTTGACAGATGGTATTAATCATGGGTAGAATGTGTTAATAGAGCATGCCCAATTTCAGCTTAATCTGATAATCTCTTCATTGTTGTTGCTCCAATGGTTTACATCCTGTGTTTTGTCCCTTTCATCACACAGCTAGGCTTGGTAAAGATTAAGCACTTGAATAGACTCTGTACTTCAGAGCCTCTTTTCTCAGTTCACACTTTTCCAGAGTGTCTGCTTCCTTTCCAGTATTTAGATAGGTTAGGGGAGTCCATTTGAGTTGAGTTATACATCATTTTAAAGCTTAGAGTCCATTCTTTCAGAATCTATCCTTAACTAAAAATCAATGTCTGGTGACTTTTTGTTTGTTTTGAGGTGCAGGGCACATTTTATCTTGTACAGCCAGAGGCTTTACTATTTTCTATGTAATGCAACAAAAATGCAGTCAATTACTATAACTCACAAATTTAATCTTTAAACATCAGAATCTCCATCAAGACGGTGACAGCATGACTGGCATTGACAATGGAATTCTGCTAGATCTTTAAGTGTGCGTCAAAATTACAACAAAAATACACTGAACACAAGAAAAGCAAAACCAATCGTAAGTATTATTCTCCATACTATGATAAGTTGCTAATGCAAACAGTCCTCGCACTTAATCATTGCAAAAGGAGTAGTTATTAAAGTGCTAGAATGAATACTTCACAGATGACCTTTGACACTAAAAGATTTACCTCTATAGAGGGCGCCTCAGACCTCTCCTGCTCTGGATCAGCTTTAGATGTAAAATTCTCCATCTCCATAGACTGCAGTTCTTCTGGTTTCCATGTCAATAATCTATTACAAAGTGAAAATGAGACAAAGTGAGACAATTCTTTATCAACTCGTACCAAGTAGGTATTCACTGGTAACATGGACAGACATTATATCATTAACAAGTTGAACAGCTGCTACTGACTGACAAATTGTATTGACGTAATTATGCACCAATTATTCAGTGTTTTGGTAGCAGCCAAGATGAAATCTACAGGATATGATGCCTGACTATCAATAAGGTCATTGGTTTGAGTCCAACCTCAGTATGCATGCCTATGACTTTTTTATTTTTATTTTTTAATTAATTTTTCATGGCTACTATTAAAACACTGAATAATCAGTGTTTATTTACGTCAATGAATGGTGATTTGTCAATCAGTTGCAATAAAAACCAACTCGATGCAGGAATAATCAATTTGAATAAGTTGAACTGCATCCTTTTGTTCCTATGACAAGTGCAATATAATGACATTATTAAAACAGGGCTTTTAAAGGTGACATTACAAAGCTAAGCCTGATTTCTTTTTGGCTGGATACATACATGAAACCTTCTTTAGGTAACTAGATACACACCCCTGGGGTATGGTGCTCTTGAAGATTTCCAGCATACAGGCACAGATTCTGTCCCACAGTTCTGGCTGAAAGTCTCGTCCATTAGAGATGACTAGCTGCTCCATACAATTTGTGCCTGACCTTGCTAGCTGTTCATTGTCTGGGGGAAAAAACACAAAACAGAGCAAAAGAGATACAAAGTACAAGTTGTATTATTCTTTCACAAATATAACAAAGAAGGACCATTACATGCATCGGTGACTTCAACATTCTTGTACGTTATGAAAATACTTTTACCTGTCACATATTAGCACACTGTTAGGTTTGTTTAGTATGCTTTTGTGTCTATTTTTCACAAGATTATTCATTATTGTTTTTACAATGTGTTTTGGGATGGGAGGAGCTTTCTAGAACCATCAGGAGAATGTGAGTCAAATTATCACAAATTACTACTGACATGCCAAACCCCGGTTTGGTTTGTGCTTTCAGCCGGTCTCTCAGCTTTTCTCATTAACAATGTATTCCTGTATGGTACAGTGTGGTCAAGGTATGGCTCGCCAGGAATACATAGCTACTCTGTTGAAAAATTCCGATTTTGACTGAACTATAGTCACTTATCCAATGAGAGGAGAGATATGCCGTTTTATGATGCAGTCGATTGGAAGAAACATCATGGTAAAAACAAGAAATGCAAGCAGGAAAAAAAAATAAAGTAAAAAAAAAGAAGACATGTTATTGTGTAATGGTACTCACCATGTGTGTCTACCATGGCATTTAAAGTGTATCTTTGGTCAAAAAATATTTTTGATATGTGAAAGAGATGTATTTCAGTAATCTGTTGCACCAACAATCAGAAAAAAATGTTACATATAAATGAAGAAAAAGTATATTTTGATATAGAAAATAAGAACTAAATCAGTGAGTCTGAAAGGAAAGACTATCAACTTTCTTCTGTTCTCAGGAACCAGCAAGGGATTTAGGAACCAGCAAGAGATTAGGCAGCCTGGCTACAATAGCAAAGTTATAGTCTTCTTTTCAGACCCATTGGCTTTAGTGGCATGTTTTCTTTAAATGTATTTTTCTTTGCTAATATTGAACATTTTTTTTTTCTGATTCTTGGTGTAATAGGTTACTGAAATGTAGCTCTTACACATATCAAAAAATATTTTTCGGCCAAAGATACACTTTAATCTAAACCATAATATCAAATTTTACAGAGTTCCACCAACAATATAAACTTCATTGCAAAATTGTATCCCCCCCCCCCCCCCCCCCCCCCCCCCCCCGCATATTATGACTACTCCTGCAACGAAGGTATTTTAGGCTCAGCTCTACAAGATGCATGGGTGGAGTTGGTTTGACATATTTCAACAGTAGTTAAGTAGTAGTAGTAGTAGTAGTAGTAGTCATGATAAAAATGATGGGCAAACATACTTGAGATACATGTAGACTCGAACTAACAACCTCCTGATTGCACGACAGGCTTCAAAATCAGGAGGCCTTTGGTTGTTGGTTAGGTCCAATGCTAGTATGTATGCCTATGATTGTTATCATGGGATGGCTACTTAGTAACCCTGAATAATCAGTGTTATGTCAATAAAAGAGCAATTTGTCAATCTGTTACAATAGAAAAAGCTCTATGCAAAAAGTCATTAATTTGGATCCTGGCAGGGTTTACTACCTTGTTGAACACACCACAAGAGTTGTTATGGGGTTTATTACCTTGTTGCACACACCACAAGAGTTGTTATGGGGTTTATTACCTTGTTGCACACACAAGAGTTGTTACAGGGTTTATTACCTTGTTGCACACACCACAAGAGTTGTTATGGGGTTTATTACCTTGTTGCACACACCACAAGAGTTGTTGTAATAAGTCTTCAAGGAGTGTGTCTTTCAGGACGTCAAAGTACTGGGTGAAGACATCGACGATGGCGAAGAGGGCATGGTTGCACGTCGTCATCATCCATTCAACTTTCTGTTCAACATTCATTTGGTACAAACAAAGATTGCTCTGAATATTTGCTTTCCTGAAGTTACTGTTAAACCAGAATCATTCACAGCACAAAACTCTTGCGAATTGGAGCTGGATGCCTTATGCACGGCATGAAAATTTCATGAATTGCCACTGGCATTCAAGGTATTGTGTAGACAGAAACTTTTTTGTGCATTTTACTTTTGTGAATCTTGGTTCATCGCAAAATTCATAAAACTTAGTGCTTTTACAGTAGTTAAGTACTGATGTTAAAATCAAAATGAATAATAAAACAAAATATATCATTTTTGATAAGTCCACCTCATCAGTAAGTTTTCTCAGCCAGTACAACATTATAACATACCATGACTAAATGAATAACCAATACTGTAAAACGAGGAATGTTCGCGTGCATTTTAATTCACAATTTCAAGAGGCCCAACATTCGCGAAATTAAAATGCATGCGAAAGTTCTCGCCTACACAATATGCATTGAATGCCAGTGGCAATTTGCGAAAATTTCATGCTGTGGGAATAGCCGTCGGCTCCAATTTGCAAAATGTTCACACTACGAATATATCATGTTTTACAGTACATCAATCTTGTTTTCATTTGAGCCTTAGATATCACATTAGAATTTCTCCTTATAATACCCAAATGCAAGTCAAATGCAAAAACTTGCAAATTTTTGTTGTGGCTTTTCTGACAATGGGGTAAACACACACTGGACAGACATACTGATGGCTCGATGATCATGCTCCTCTCTCAGAGCAAATAGGGTTCAGCCAAATATCAGAATATTCTGTAATTCATATTCCATCTTGGTTATATGCATATATTCAAATTTCAACTTGCGACCTTTTATCACATGTCGTCTGTCACCTCTGCAGGTGGATGTTATCACTCAATTTGTAAGGTGTATTTAATTTCCTGGCTTACCTTTCACCTATTCGTGGTTCTTATCACTTCACTTCTGAGGACAAAATGTTCTGGCCTACCTATCACTTCATCTAGTGGTTCTTACTACTTTATTTCTGAGGACAGGAATTCCTGACTTACCTCTGCCATCTGCTCTGGGAGCTTCATGTTGTCAAAGATTCTGAAGACGATTTTGAAGAGGTCTTTCCACCAGTGCTTCTGGAAGGTGTGGCCGTAGCTTTTCATGATTTCAAACATCACTGTGAGCCCACTGTGAGAAAAATGTCCATTGTATGCAGTTAGTAAATCTATGGAGCACTTCCACACACTAAGACAGAATATGGCTTACTGGAGTAAAATATTGCGTGGAAGCAAACTATTCCAATAAGCAAAGACCGCAGGATGCTTACTGTGATCAAAATTCTGGTGGTGATTTGTAACTTTTTTTTCTTTTCTTTTTTTTAGGCTATTTGCACACAAATACAATATACCCTTTAGGAGTTGGTATTTTCTAACACTTTACACACAGTTCATCTTCTTAATGCAATCCGTTCTCTTCTCATGTGTGCTCTTCAGTTAAACCAATCAGACACCTCTCTCTCTCAAACCTCAGCATGATCTTTTGGACAAATATCATCTTCATTTTCTACAAAAGGAAATACTACACAAAGACATATTTCCCTACTAGCACTGTGATTTCATAACAGTCAATTGTGAGTGTTCGAAAATCTTGATGCTGGCATGTATGTTATTTTTCATTTGGACTGAAGAACCTTTAATCAC